>NC_081557.1:67152581-67301479 GCF_022355385.1 Mustela nigripes | reverse complement strand
GGAATTATAATAAAAGAAGTGACAAGAAATCCTTGCAAATGACTGTTAAAAAAATCATCCAGGTAATTCTGGTATTCTATTTTCCTCTCACAAAACATTTCTTTTCTATTCCTTTTAATATTCCCTTTCCTGAAGCTGTTCAAACCTCATTAAATTGTCATGTTGTCGCGGTAGCCTTATCTCCAAACGTGAATTAACTATATGTTGACTTGAAGAAACATTTTTTTCTTCTGTGGTGTTATGCCAATATTGCCAGTGAAGAGATATGCAGCACTTTGAGAACTCTCAAGTAATAAAATTCTATTAGTCATAGTGCTGTAAAGCTTCAAACTATATCTTCATGTTCATGTTCAGAAACCTAATGGCTTTTTTTTTTTTTTTTCAACCGTAGCAATTTCACTGGAGTAATACAGTTCTAGAGTGGTGACTTATACCCTTTAATTAAGGTATTTGTCAGAATTAGGTATACCAGGATATAAGTAGTACAGAATTTCTGTATACCATAAAATATATTCTGGGTTTGTTTTCACTTAAGTTCAGGAATGCAGGTCCAGGCCTCTAAGAGACTGAGTATTTCCTCTGAGACTAAGACTGCAGATAGTTTTCATTGGACGACCCAGCTTCATTACCTAGAATAGATATTGGGAAGGTTTGTGAGTTTGTTTCCAGGCCCCAGAGGGAAAAAGAGCTGTTATCCATTAGTAGTATCTCCCACAGACCAAGGGTCTGTGTTGTGCATTTCACACTCCAAAAGATTGTTCTCATTGTTTCTGTTTTCTTTCCTTTTGTTTCAATTTTAATTTTTATCAAACTTATACATATGCATAGTTAGAAACTCAAATATTCGTGGTTAAAGAGCCCGTTAGGAAGACGAAGGCTTATAATAAAAAATAGTTGTCTCCTGATGCAGCCTCAGGAGCTCCTCATGTCCACCCCCAAGACGACCTTTTGAAGTTCCTTGGTTCTTCTTTGCCCCAGCAGTTCTCAGGGTTGTTAGTAGCAAAAGCAGACCAATTCAGACAATTGGGTAGCTCACAGGGGTGCTTAGTTTCTAGGAACAGAGGTTAAAGCCATGTGACACACTGCCCTAAAAAAAGAAAGTTCTACCACCGCTTCACCACTGGTACCAATGTGTTCGGAAACTCGACTTGTGGCCATGTTCTGAAGCTCAGTGATTCTGCCACTCCCTTACTGGCCAAATGTTCTCCCAAGGGGCCCCTTCCTCGAGGTGCCCTCTTCTAAGGCAGACTCTCAAGGGAGCGAGTCTGGCAGTGGAGTACAGGTCCCAGGTGACTATGCCAGCCGCCGAGGACACTGGAACAGAATTGGGGGATTATTTTGGGGGCACATATGGCAGTAAATTTCCCAAATATAATAAGATGTTGTACAAAAGGAGCTGGACAGACTGAAAAGAAATGACAAATATCTATCGCAGCTTTTTTTAAAAAAGATTTTATTTATTTATGTGACAGAGATCACAACTAGGTAGAGAGGCAGGCAGAGAGAGAGGAGGAAGCCGACCCCCTGCTGAGCAGAGAGCCCGATGCGCCCGATGAGGGGCTCGATCCCAGGACTCTAGGATCATGACCTGAGCCGAAGGCAGAGGCTTTAACCCACTGAGCCACCCAGGCACACCTCACAGCTTTTTAATGGATGAGTTTATTTTACTATTTTTAAATTTTGTATTTTACATACTACCTAGGCTGGTCCCCACTATTGAAGACAATCATAACTCCCCCCAAACACAGATTTCTCTGCATCCACCCATCTGTATAACCATATATTTTTTCATAGATCAGTATTTGAGTTTACATTATTCTATACATGTAAAATTATTTTTATCGGAGCCAATATCTTATTATATTCTTTTCTTGTATGTTATGTTTCCCTTAAAATTAAGTTATCGCTTTTTTCATTTCATAGTTTCCTGCAAGTTTTTTTTTTAAGACTTTATTTATTTATTTGACAGAGATTATAAGTAGGCAGAGAGGTAGGCAGAGAGAGAGGAAACAGGTTCCTTGACGAGCAGAGAGCCCGATATGGGGCTCGATCCCAGGACCCTGGGATCATGACCTGAGCCGAAGGCAGAGGCTTTAACCCACTGAGCCACCCAGGCACCCCTGATAGTTTTCTATATACCTGTCATTAAATTTTATTCTAAATTTTATTCCAGATTGTACTTTCTGGTGTCATATTTTAAAATTTCTAGGTGATCTGTTTTGTTGTGTTTCTGTTTTTTTAAAAAATATTTAATTTATTTATTTGCAAGAGAAAGATCATGAGCAGGGTTAGGGACAGAGGGAGAAGCAGACTCCCCACTGAGCAGAGAGCCCAACACAGGGGCTCGATCCCAGGACCCTGGGATCATGACCTGAGCTGAGGCAGATGCTTAACAGACTGAGCCACCCAGGTGCCTCTAGGTGGTCTGTTTTGTTTTCTAAATGTTCTTTTTTCATAATGTGTGTGTGTGTGTGTGTGATGGATGTAATGCTTTTTCTTATTTTCCTGAAGATAATTATTGTCTGTTTCTCTTCTGCTTCTTGTCAGTTTCATCTCCGTTATCTTTCCTATTAGTTTTGGTTTCCATGATCTTAAAAGTTGCCTTCAAATCTCTTATTATTCTTATTTTGGCTCATATTTAAGAAAGAAGCCCTATGTTGTGAGACAGGGTAGGGCTTATTAAATACTGGACTTCACTGGAGGGTAATTGGGCAGAACACAACCATTTCACCAGGGGACTCCCAAGTGTCAACATTTTATTTCTTCCCCCATTTTTCTCTTTGGCTGATCACTTTCCTCTGAGAGAATTCCTTTAATATCCTGCCCCTAAACATGGCTGCCAGCATCTAAGAGCTGAGCCATGGAAGTTGTTTAGAATAGAGGCTTTCATTCAGTGGCCCCGTGTTTAGTTGGTAGCACTATTTTTATGCTGAGTGCACTAAGTCTAGAGACCTCTGGTTTGCCATCTTCAGAGAGTAAACCTCCAATTTTCTGTCAACTTCATGAAGAGGCAGTTACCTGGCTGGGGAGAGGACCTAGGTAATGATCTATATCCTCTGTGGACTTTCAACCAACCCTGTTGTTTTCTTCTCTACTTGGTCTCCCATATTCTGAAGTACTTGGTAAAGTCAGTTTCTTTTTCTTTTTAAATCCTTGGCATGGGTTGATATGCTTCTAGGTTTAGTCCTGGTGGGCTTGGGTTTCAGCTTCCTGTGGAGTTAGTCACCATTTATCCATAGTTAATATTGTGAGAGTTACCCAGAACAGTTATCCAGCTAAAATTATACCACTGTCTTCTTTCCTACTCTCTCCCTCTGCTCTCTCTACTCCTCCTCTCCCTCCATCTCTATCTGTATCTCCCTCTCCTCCCTTCTTCTCTCTCACTGTGTGTGTGTGTGTGTGTGTGTATGTATGTATGTATGTGTTGGTAACCCCTTCCTGTCATTGTAGTGGAGTATTAGGAGGGATGAATAGGTAAAGCATGGTTCAGTCTTCCATATTTCTGTGTTAATTAGAAATCCCTTGTTACATATTATTTCTTACAATCTTGTCAACATTTACTGTTTAGTACCACAAGTAGAATTGAAATAATATTTTTCACAATTGACATGTCTGCTTTTATCAGTTTCTAACAAATCAAATCTTCAGTAGGAACAAACTGGTTTTCTTCCTGGAGATTTGATCATTATGTTGAGACTTGGCTAGGATATCATCTCTGTTCTCTTTCAATCTCAGTTCAATATTTATAACTAACTATTAAATCTCTCTCAATTCTATACCTTGCTACCTTCTAATTACATAAGCAACACAGGTTTCTTTTAGCACGTTTGGAAAACACAGAAGAACACAAAGCAGTAAAAACAAAACAAAACAAAACAAAAAAACAACCACCTCATTACTCTTTTTTCAAAGTAATATGTAAAATTCACTCTACCAGATCTCTGTAAGCACTATCAACATTTTGGTCTGTAGGCTTCTAGATAGTTCTGTGTTTATACATACATATGTAAGGTTAGATTTGTTTCTCCCAAAATACAGGATCATGCTATACATATTATTATAAAGCTTGCTCTGGAGGGCACCTGGGTGGCTCAGTGGGTTAAGCCTCTGCCTTTGGCTCAGATCGTGATCTCAGGGTCCTGGGATTGAGCCCCGCATCACATGGGGCTCTCTGCTCAGCAGGGAGCCTGCTTCCCCCTCTCTCTCTGCCTGCCTCTCTACCTACTTGTGATCTCTCTCTCTCTGTCAAAAAACAAAACAAAACAACAACAAAAAAAAAACACCACTACAAAAAACAAAAAACAAACATACAAACAAAAAAACTTAAAAAGAAAAAGCTTGCTCTGTTCTTTTTTACTTAATGGTATATCAATAACATTTTTCCAAGTTAGTATTTTTTTTTTACATACTTCATTAATTTTAATGGGTATTGAGGTAGTTTTAAGACAGATTCCTAAATAAAATAACTCCACTTGTTCTTGATCGTCCTCTCCAAGATTTGGAGCATAATTCCCTTCTGAGTGTGGGCTTAGTGACTCACTTCTAATGAACAGAATATGGCAGAAGTGACAATGTGTGTCATTTGAGAATCGATCATAAAAGATATTGCAGCTTCTCCTTTGCTCCCTCTCTCCCAGACCACTCATTCAAGGAGAAACAAGTTCTATGTTACCAAGACACTCAAGTATCCCTAAAGAAAGGCCCACATGGCAAGAAGCGAGGGGCCCCTACCAACAGTCAGTGAGGAACTGTGACCCCCGGCCAATATACATTTCCGTGAATCATCTTGGTAGTGGGACTGCCAGCCTGTGTCAAGCCTTCAGGCCCACAGGTTACTAAAAATAATTATAATTACAGAAATACCACTGTATTAGACTGAAGGAGACAGAGATATTACACAGTGAAATGAGGCATTTGGAATCCAAAATTTTACTGAGAAAGCTACACAGCTCCAAAACAGGCTACCTTTCAAGGAAAAGGCAGAATAAATCAAAAGAGGTAATCAAGCAGCCGGAATGTGGAGCCAAGGGCCACAGAGAATCATTCCTAGGCAGGAGTAAGACTGAATTCAAATCAAGAGACTTCTAACTTGTAACTTAGAACAGTGATTGCTTTGGGCCTCCCATTTTCCCTCTTTTTAGTCAGGAATGTCTAGAGTGGTTATCCTTGGCCTGTCTCATATATGTATGCTGGGTGCGTATGTTATCTTATCTTTTTAGTGCATAGGGCTTGAGATCAAAGGGACTGCACTTAAGGAATGACACCGAGAAGCTTCAGCCATTCCTTGATCCAACTAACATGACATGTTTCTGAACTTTAAGCTGATACTGTAAAGTTTTGAGACTCGGGGGGTAGACGGGGGTAGGCTTAGAAGGGGATGAGTATATTTTCTCTGTGAAAGTAATTTTAATAATTTATGGCCAGAAGACAAGTTGGGGTAGTTTTAAAATATGTCCAAGAATCAGTCAACACTTCCCTCCAAAAAGTGGAGACAAAATCACTTTTCCTTGAGCTTAGACTGGACTTGATGACTTGGAATATTGTAGAATGGATAGAATCGTAATGCTGTAGAGTATTGTAGAAATGATAGTGTGTGACTTCTAAGGCAAGGCCACAGAAAGCATGGCAGCTCTTTCTTGCTCTCTTTTAGATCACTCGTTCTGGAATAAGCCAGCAGCCATGTCATGAGAATGCAGAAACAGTTCTAGGGAGAGAGTCGTGTGGTTGGTGTGGAGAGGGATTGAGGCCCCCCACCAACCGACATGTGAGTGAGCCTTCTTAGAAGCAGAACCTCCTGTCTCAGTCAAGCCTTCAAAGACTGCACTCCTGGCAAACATCTTGACTAACGAAGGACCCTGAGTTAGAACCGCCTAGCAAAGCCACAGCCAAATTCACCACCTTTAGAAACTGGGAGATAATAAAGAACTATTGTTTTGAACTGCTAATCTTGAGGAAAACTTATCACCCAGAAATACGTAACAGAAGTGTGTTGTTCTCCCCGATTCCTTTTTTGTAATTATAAACAATGTTGCACCAAACCTCCTTGCATATATACCTTTATGTCCTTGGGATATTATTTCTATAAGATGAATTCTTTTTTTCCCCCACAAGATTTTATTTATTTATTTGAAAGAGAGAGAGAGAGTACAAACAGGGAGAGGAGCAGAGAGAGAGGGAGAAGCAGGCTCCCTGCTGGGCAGGGAGTCTGATGTGGTACTTGATCCCAGGACCCTAAGATCAGGACCCAAATCGAAGGCAGACACATAATTAACTGAGCCACCCAGACGCCCCTCTATAGGATGAATTCTTTCCTTTTCTTTTCTTTTAAGGTTTTATTTATTTATTTGACAGAGAGAGACACAGCAAGAGAAGGAACACAAACAGGGGAGTGGGAGAGGTAGAAGCAAGCTCCCTGCCTAACAGGGAACCTGATGTGGGGCTTGATCCCAGGACCCCAGGATCATGACCTGAGATGAAGGCAGATGCTCAGTGACTGAGCCACCAAGGTGTCCCTGTAGGATGAATTCTTAAAACTGGTCTGGCTGTGCACATTTTAAACTTAGATATTGTCAAATTTCCTTCCCTAAATAATTTTAACAATTTACACTCATCTGGTTGGATGAGAGTGTCTCTATATCTTTGCCAATTTACATGCTATTAGTCTTTCTAATTTTTCTCAATCCTATGAGAGAAAGTATCTGATATTTTTATTAATCTATATTTCTTAACATTGGCTTAGATGGATGAGCTTTTTTTTTTTTTTTTGGTATATTTACAATTCAGATGAAGACTTGCTTGCATCCACCTATTCCTTGATACTTCCTCTTCCCCAGTGCCTGTCATGTGACATAAATGGGCAGTTTCTGAATGGATGGGTGATGGAATCATTGAAATTCAGATATGCAGAAAGTCTTCATTGAACTCCATGGGATGGACTTTTAATTGGGGGAAAAAATACCTTAGCAACCAATTATTCTAATCAGCTTTTCCTTTTCCCTTTATCACTATTTGATTATCATTCAGGTATTCTCTGACTAAGCTCTTTATTATATAATTTGCTCAGGCCAATCTGTTTCCAGAAGTAGCCATATACTTTCCTGTCTGTTTTAAACATAGCAAAATAGCTACATGACAAATATACAAATAATAATACTGGTAAAACAACAATAACTAATTACAACCATTATTAGGCGCCTATTATGTGCCAAGTGTATCATATACATAACTGATCTAATTTAATCTTTTCTGCAGCCCTATAGGCATTATTATTTCCCGCTATAGAAATGAGGAAACTAATATCCAATGAAGATAAATAAGTTAGTAACAATCATAGCTATTAAGCGGTAGAGCTGAGATTCAAATTCTTGTCTGTATGAATTCAAAGCCCACATTCTTTCTACAAAGCTCAGCTGACTTTCTTGGAAATAGACATTTATATAGTTGTGTCCCTATATCTTATGTTCAAAGAAAAAGGAGGTTTCAAGAAAAGAAAACAACGGCACAATTTTAAATAATGAACACTGAAATTATGTTTTTCTTGCCTGAAGGGTAACTGCTCACTGCTGTCGATTCCTTTCTCAGAAAAATGAACTTTTTTCCCCCTTCATGGTTTGCAGACTTAATTCAGCCATCAATGGGTAAGTGACTTATGCCCAGTTAAAGTGAGGAAATGCAATTGAAACACTTAACTATGAAAAGAGAAAAAAAGAAAGTGTGGTTTTTATTTCACCGCTGATCATCATTCTCTACCATCTAAGGATTTATGTCAAGCTGAGAAAACTTCCCCAGTCTGTTCAGAAATAAGACCGCGTAATGAATTTCAACACAACACCACTGATAATGAGATTGATGCCTTCTTTACAAAGCAATTTACAAGACTTCCGAGATAATTTGGGTTTCTGCATGTGGAGGTAACCACAGACTGAAGGCGAGTATACCGCTCAGGTGCATTCCAAAATGTCCCACCAGAATAATGTGAATTTAGTTTTTAGAGAAGATAGCTCCCCTAAATTGCCGAAAGTTGCTTCTAACAAGCCTTGTTCGGAATCACAACACTGTAGAAGGCAACCATGTGGGCAGGAAATAGCTCTGTTTGCAAGAGCACCATGAACTAGATCTCGTGCTACACATTTCTTGGCTTCTTTTTCTGGACGCATCTGAGAGTTTTCATAATTTTAGTCTGTGAAAAGGAGAAGAGAGAAATGTTTGGGTCTTCTTCCCCAGCTGGAAACGGCCAGCTCACGTTCCCTCAATGCGGAACTCAGAAGCCTCCCCAGAATCACATTTTATTAAAGGCGTAACGACTCATCTTCAGCCGCAGCAGTGACAAGGCTAGAGTGCTTTATACTGGGAACAAAAGGAGGCAATAATGGCGGCAACATGATGAGTAGTCTTGCCACACAGACCTAAGCAACGAGGGTTCTGGGAGTCATTTTTCTTCACTTTGTGTGTTGTTGCACGTGATCGTTGAAGTGTGACACTAAAATGGATAAAACACTGGTATCTCTCTAAAACAGGCCCGCACCGTGATGACAGAAGGTTTATTCATTAATGTTTGTTTGAAGTACTTTTTCATGTATCTCTAACTCAATTTTATTCAGCCAAGTGTGCGGTAACCATTGTTTATAGGATAACCAGAAAACATGACACGCAGAGATACACAGAAAGTCATTCTTAATTCATAGAAGTCATTTCAATAAAATTAAATAACAACACAGTAACAATAATTGAATTTCCTAATATGAATTTCTGTGTTTTAAATAATTTTTAAAGCCATATTGTCTTGTTTTATAAATGGCTGTATTGTGGTCTTTAATTTGTATAGTGGGAATTCATGTTTAGTCTAATACAGGTATGAATGGTTATATATATAAATAGTTACAGATATTTATATATACACGAGTTAGTATAGACGTAAATATTTCCTGGCTTGTCAACTAGGAGGGCTTAGAATCAATGACACTCAAGTGGAAATGAACATACCTACTGCTCATATCTTGTTTGCCCTTTAAAAAAAAAAAACCATAGATCCTTGGAGAAATATCGGATTCTAGGACTGAAGAAGGAAATATACACATACAAGATGAGCCTGGAACATCTCAAAATACAAAACCAAACTCAACTAATATGAAGGTATGTCAAAGCAATACAGAAATCAGCTGAAAGAACATCCAATGCCAAAATTAGAATACTTTGAGAAACAAAATAAATGAAGTAGCTTTGGATTATAGTTCAGAATATACAATAAATACCTATGAGTCCATATGGATATAAATAAATGGGAGAGAGGAGACAGATCTTCTGGGCAGAAAAATTTCAAATAATTTCTATAAATACTCTACCCTTGGGGCACCTGGGTGGCTCAGTCGGTTGAACATCCAAGTCTTGGTTTCAGGTCAGGTCATGATCTCAGGGTCTTGGGATCCAGCCTCATGTCAGGCTCCCTGCTCAGTGAGGAGCCCACTTCTCTCTCTCCCTCTCCTCCTCTCCCTGCTTCTGGTCTCTCTCTCTCTCTAATAAATAACAAATAGAAATTTAAAATTTAAATCAATCCATCTATCTATCTTTGGTACTTTTCAATGGCAACCTTTATATTTCTTGGAATTTGACTGTATTTGCTTCATCTTCATACTAATCACATGACTAGTATGCCAGGGAAAACATTCACTGCTTGAATTTTCTGGCCCACCGAGTTTCAGAGAAGGTTGTATTTCAGGTCTCACAGAGGAAGACCTAACTGTGCATGGTAAATGAGATAAGGCACAATTTGAATAATGGTAAAATGTTAGAAAAAGCACCAGAAAACCTAGTCCCAGTTTCTGCCAAACCAGTAGAATGACTTTGGGCAAGCCACTTAACCTCTGAATCTGTTTCTCTCATCTGTGAAATGAGATGATTGGGTTTAATGATCTCTAGGATGATTCCCTGCACCCAAATCCCTTAATATCTACATGGCATGTTTTACATCTTTAGGCTTCCTATGGATGAGCGATTAAACATAGAAAGTATGTGGGTAGAGTAGCCTGTATTGTGTTAGGGAAACCAAACGGCATGACCAATATTAAAAATAATGCTAAGACTGATTTATTTCACTTAGTGTAGTACACTATAAGTCCATCCATGTGGTCTCAAATGACACACTCATCCTTTTTATGGCTTGAAATATTATACACACACACACACACACACACACACACACACACAACCATGTTTTCTATCCCTTCATCTATTGATGGATGCTTAGGTTACATACATAATATTTCATACATATACATATACACACACCACATTTTCTTTATCCATTCATTTATTGATGGATGCTTTGTTTCTTCCATATCTTAACTAAATAATGCTACAATAAACAACAATAAGCAGGGGTGCATATATCTTTTCATATTAGTGGTTTTTATTTGGGTAAATACCCAATAATGGAATTGTTGGTATATGGTAGTTCTATTTTTAATTTTTTGATTAACCTCCATACTGTTTTCCACAGTGGCTGCACCAATTTGAATTCCCACCAGTAATGCACGAGGTTCTTTTTCTCCACATCCTCACCAACACTTGTTATTTCTTGTCATTTTGATTTTAGCTATTCTAACTGATGTATGACTATGGTTTTGAATCACTAAATTGTACACCTGAAACTAATGTAACACTGTGTGTCAGCTATACTCATATTTAAAAAAATACTAAATTAAATGCAAACAGGAAAGAAAAGAACAGCATCAAGACACGTATAATGTATATACATGGGAATCCATCTTGGTAGTTGCTATAATTATGTTTAGTCAGGAAAAGGTATTAAGAAGCCGAGCATCATTAAGAAAATAGTTCTCCGGAGACTACCTATTTAAAGAATAAATCTTCCCCCCAAAGAAAAACAATAAAATCCCTAAGGGTACAAAGTTTGTTTGTTTATGAACAATTATATGTTATTGTTTAAAAAAATTTTTTAAATTTATTTGACAGACAGAGATCACAAGTAGGCAGAGAGGCAGGCAGAGAGAGTTGGGCGGGTGGGGGGGGAAGCAGGCTCCCCACTGAGCAGAGAGCCAGATGCGGGGCTCAATCCCAGGACCCTGAGATCATGACCCGAGCCGAAGACAGAGGCTTTATTTAACCCACTGAGCCACCCAGGAGCCCCTGTATTTTTTTTTTTTTTTAATGAACCATTATAAAAAGGAATAGTGTACTCTGGTAAGGAGACTGACTTTGGTTGGGTTGCATGTGGATGACAATTCTGGTCACAGCCTTAGCCCTGTCTCACAAATTTAGATGAATTAATTATTTTTTCTTTATTTTTGGTCATGTTAAATTTTGAAGGCTTACTAGTAAGTTTACTTTTTAGGACTATATAAAAGAACATAATTCAGCAAAATGGTTTGGGGACAAGGCTTGAGAGTCAGAGCTGGATTTGAATCCCAGCTTCATGATTTACCTCCTGTGTGTCCTTGGGAAAATGAAACACTCTTTCTGAGCTCAGTTTTCTTTTCTGTAAGGAGAGAACATATCAGTAGTAGAAATCTTCCCTTTTTTTTTTTTTTCTTTTCCTGTGGGGACGCTCACTCCATGTGGTTCGTTCAGGTAGGGGCTGAACCCACTCTGTCCTATTCACATGGTTGGGTATGACCCAAACCTGGCAAACCACATTACCTTTCTCCCTAATTTCTATCAACTTCAGAGATAGGCAGATGACTTCACATAGCCAGTCAGACAATTGTCTGAGATTTAACTCCCAGAGCTATAAGGAAGATGTTCCCTTGCTGTCTGGGTTGCTAAGGGGGACAGTACAAGTTTGGGTCTGTTGATGTCCACCATGATTGCTATAGGAAGAGAGACTTCCAGAGACTTGTGGGGATCAGGATGGGATCTCGATAGAGACTGGGATGGAAATGAGGATAGAGTTAGAGGTGGGGCGGGGCATAGAGTTAGAGATACGGACAAGGATGGAGTTAGAGGTAGGGACAGGGACAAGGAACAAGGCAGAGGCAGGAAGGGACAAGAACAGTCAGATGTAGGGAGGGATATGTCCAGCATTTAACCGTGTCGTTCAACCCCTAGATCCAGCTGAACCCATACCCTCAGATCTTCTGGTTACATGAGCCAGTAAATTCCTTTCACTTAAACTAGATTGAACATGATACTCACCTCATAAGGTTATGGCAAAAATTTAATAAAAAAAAATACATAAAGCACTTAGCACAATACTTAGCCTGGCCAAGCTGCTGCTGTAAGGTGCTGAAAACACAGTGGCCATTATTAGAACTGATTAAACCTCAATTGTTCTTATTTTTACTTTATGCCACTTTTAGCCCCCAAAAGATTCAAAATGAAGAAGGTAAAAACAAAAACATTAAAATAGGAGACTAGGGGTGCCTGGGTGGCTCAGTGGGTTAAAGCCTCTGCCTTCGGCTAAGGTCATGATCCCCGGGTCCTGGGATCGAGTCCCGCATCGGGCTCTCTGCTCAGCAGGGAGCCTGCTTCCTCCTCTCTCTCTGCCTGCCTCTCTGCCTGCTTGTGATCTCTGTCTGTCAAATAAATAAATAAAATCTGAAAAAAGATAGGAGACTAGAAAATTCTAGTATTATTGAAGCTCTTTGTCACAGAGGCAACTAAGGAGTTGAAGCTGTTATTTAAAGCGGGGACAGTGCTTCCTAATGGAAGGAGTCCCCGGCAGCATCACCCATTCATTCCTTTTACTTTCAGCTTCATACTTTGAGTGACTATATTGAGCTTGATAAAAGATGTACAAGTAACGGAGTCCTTACTCGCCTGCAGCTTATAGTTTAACATGGACACAGGCATGCAAGGGAGTTTAGTACCATTAGTTAGCCCAATGCAGGGGCATTTAGGAGAAAGGGCGCATTTGTTTGCTCTTGTTGGGGAAATCCCGGAAGATCTCAAAGAGGGGTTGAGTATTTGAGCTGAGACTTGAATTTCTCCAGTTTTTGAGCATGGGGAGAACATTCTAGACTGAGAGAACAAACCCTGACTGGGAATGTGAGGAGGCAGAGCAGTATTGCTGAGCCAGGCAGTTTGGAGATGAGGAGGAACTGCAGACTTGAGGCTGGACAGAAGGGCCGCCATCAGATCTCGGGGGCCTCACGTGATCAGTCAAGGGTAGACAGGCAAGCACAGGCACCCCAGGAGCACCACAGCAACCTGGATGGCAGGGTGGAGAGTTGGGACAGACGGGCTCAAGGGCAGGTGTGGAGAAAAGTGGCCAGAGCAATTTCATCAGTTGGGATTCAGTTTGTCTGAGCACACGAGAGCAGAAAAAACAATGCCTTGAAGAAGATCGAGATTTATTTCTCCCTTACATAAAAATACTCTGAAGATGGGCAGCCTGGGACTGGTGAGGTCCCCTGGGAGTCAGAGCACAAGTGTCTGTCCAGGTCACCATGTGGAGCTCACTTGATATTTGAACAAGATGGCGGTGGGGCTCAAGCCGCTGAGTTGGTGTTCCAGGCAGCAGGTGGATGGAAGGGGTCCCAGGAGTGTTCTTTTATGTCTTAATGTATAAAGTGAGGTCATTTGGGGGCCCCCCGGGTAGCTTAGTCAGTTAAGCATCGGCCTTCTGCGCAGGTCATGATTTCTGGGTCCTGGGACTGAGCCCCTCATCGGGCTCCTTGCTCAGTGGAGAATCTGCTTCTCCCTCTCCCTCTGTTTGTCCCCCAGCTTGTGCTCTCACTCACTCTCTCTCAAATAAAAAATAAAAATAATAAAAATAATAAAAAAAATAAAAGGAGTTTATTTGTTCAGAACTAGCTGTGTGGAAGATTGGAAAATGTGTATTTTGGTGGGCAGCAAGGAGATAAAATAAATATCAGGAAGAAATTAGCAGTCCCTGACACAGTACTGGAGGGATGAAACAGCATGGAGGGGAGGGGGCTGACAACAAACCTGTACAACATTGGTCAAGGGGAGGAAGCAGGAACAACTCCACTGTATAGGCAACAACAATCACAAAGGTAAGACCACGTTCATGCATCCAATTGTGTATTTTCAGAAGTGCATAAAGATCTGTGCACCTATATACATGTGTACCTGCACACACATAAGCTTGTGCACACACGCTACACAACAGCTCATAAATATTGTACCACAGTTCTAATTAGTTGGGTCCCAGCGATCAATAATAAATAGGAAAGAGCCCTGTCAATTCTAAACCTCAGATGATCCAGCTTTCTCTTTAATGATAATAAAACCAGAAACATCCTTATAAATATTTTTAAACACAAACTCCTGTGCTATGCTCCTTACGAAAGTTTTCAAGCCCCCAGGGGAACTCTGAATATTCCATGATGCCAAAGGACTTTTTGGACACTTGAGAATTTTTCAGAGCTAGGATTTAAATGTTTGAGGGGAGAGTCAAACGAAGTATAGCCTTGCAATTACTGCTTTTAGACACTGTGTATATCTGTCCGTCAGAGACTGGTTTTCAGATGCCCAGGAGCACAGGTCATTAAAATAAATACTCTGGAGGGTTTCGGCATCAGCAGAGAAGGAACTCGTGCAATCTACAACACTGTTTATATTTCCATCTGTTGCAGGAGCCACTGACAATACATGTGGGGTTATCCAGGCACTGTTTCAAAATGATGTGAGTCGTAGGGGCTGTTAATCACCTGCAGACTCACTATGCAAGGAGGACACATGCCAGGTGCCGTAGAGCAGGTGCAGTCCCCAATTTACCAGGATCGTGTCACAATTCATTTCCATTATGGCAGTCTGGTGTTCAAAATCTGCTTGAAACTAGACAAACATATGCTGGATGGCTGCTAGGTAAGCATGTTTCTCAGGGTAATATATTACACCTAGCAGGTTGCTGGGTAAATTAATGTATTCCTGATCTGCAAGAATCATTTGGAATTGTCTCTGGACGTCTACGTCAAAACCTTAAAGCGTTAGTGACTAGACGAGGTCGAAACTCACTGGCTTGCCAGACCCAGGACAGAGCATTCCGCAGTTGATGCTAATATGTTGTAAAGTATGTGCTAATGAATTACAAATAGTGTCACACACTCTGTGCACATTGTCATATTAATTCAAGATTTCAGAATTTCAAAATGCATTTTCAATATGATTCAAGTGTATAAATATTAAGGAGGCATTAACCTTTATCAAAACGATTTTTCCTGTGTTTAAAAGATCAAAATTTAACATAACAGGGCACACAATTTGACTTTGCTGCGAAGTGGTGGATGAGAAGAACAGGATCTGCCCCAAAATTATTCATGTAAAAACTGTGAAAAAACTGAGAAACCTTTCATTTACACTTCTGTGGGCACGGCAGGAGTGCGGTTGGGAGCTGGGAGAGGAGGAATGTGGCAAGTAGGGAGAAAAGAGTAAATTGAAGGATGTCAGTTCTTTAATTAACATGCTGCTTGTCATCTTTGAGCACAGAGAATAACAAAACCCTGCAGGCACCGAAGAAAATGAGCCTTGGAGAGATTTCTCATCCTAGACAACCTACAGGGTTTGTGTCAATTTGGAATCATTGATGCAAACATTTTGTTCAAATACTTCATTTGTTTTCTAGCCGCATGGTATCAACAAGAATGTTTTCAAGGTCAAATGAATATTTTGATAAGTCAGACTGTGGGATTCCGGAACTGGCCTCCTTGAGGCTGATCAGGGACCTTGGCAAAGCAAATTGGAGCTTAAACTCGAGTCCTCAGACCAGTGATATCTTACACAGCTGTCAATCCCCTTAAAAAGGAAAAAAATTTAAAAAAGAAAAAGAGAAAAAGAAAAGAATAAAAAAGCACTTCCTTGCAGGATTTGCAGCTGGAATCAATCAGTTCCATCCTCAGGGAAGAGCAGACTGAAGAAAGTAAAACAGCAAAACTACTTATTTTGGTCTTACCTTGTCAGAATCTTCAATTTGTATAACCGACTGAACCACCCAGGCGCCCCTTAGAATTTTCCATTCGGAAGCAAAGGTCGGGACAGTTTTACGACCACTGTGTCATCATTCCTCATACCTTGGGGACAGCAATCACGTTGAACTTGGTGACTGCCATGTCCCCATTTTCTGATCCAGTGCTTGGCATTAGTAAGTTTACAATAAATTTTTATTGAGCAAAAACTAGACATCCAGAGTCACACAATTAAAACCACCTCTTTAAATGAACGTAGAAAACATCCGAGGGACTATTAAATGGTAAACCAAATCTTATATTTTATTTTGACCCATGTCCCAGAAACTTCTTAAGGGACTTACGAATTTCTAAATAGCTAAGGTGTCATTTTTTAAAGCATCTGTTTGTGTTTCTGAACTTATATGCAGACAAATCACTGAGGTTTTCAGCAACTCTGGACTAGAGAAAATGAGTCCAAATTGTAAGGGGCTTCCAATTTCAAAACAAAGAAGATGTACTCTCTGGCTGAATAATGTGAATTATGGGACATTTTAAATTGTGATTACATGAACACTTCTAATTATTTATTTATTTATTTGACACAGAGAGAGAGAGAGAGAGAGATCACAAGTAGGCAGAGAGGCAGGCAGAGCGAGGGAGGGGGGAAGCAGGCTCCCTGCTGAGCAAGAGAGCCTGATGTGGGACTCATTCCCAGGACCCCGAGATCATGACTGAGCCGAAGGCTGAGGCCCAACCCACTGAGCCACCTAGGTGCCCTACATAAACACTTCTAATGGTGCACCACCTCATGGAAGAATAATACATTTTACCCAATATTCCATCTCCTCCATTTGGGAAGAAGTCCCTTCATGAAATTAACCTACACGGCAACCGTTAGGGGACACCATTAGCATGATCATAGAACTTTGGGGGTGGGAGGTAGGATCTGTTTTCCATCCTACTGGGCAACAATTACTGGGTGGTTTGGGCATCTTGAGTTGAATGCTGAATGGAGTTCCCGTGGATTTATTTGGGAAAGAAATGGGAGAGTGAGTGATGGTTTAACTTCTAAATAAAAACACAGTGGGACATCAAGGCTGAGTTTATTCTCCCCATTCCTAAGTAATACCATCGCCAATCAAATCGGTTTCATTCTTTCCTAGTTTATAATTCCAAAGTAGGATATGTCAAGTCATTTGCCGAAGCACCTCCTAAATTGTAAATGCTTAATACTTAATTCAATTTGTAAATGGTTGCTTTGGCAGTGACTGCTAGTTATTGCCCAAAATGTTATATAAATGAGCCAAAGATGGTTTGTGGGTATTGACCGGTAGGTTGCTTATTACTTCCCTGCAGGCTGAGATCTATTAGTTCAAAAGCCTACTGGCACCGCACTCAAGAATTTTATACAGCCAATTATTTAAAAAATAGCCCAAACAAGCAGGTTTTTTAACCATTTAGAGCCTCACTGCTTTGTATAGCTGGGTGAAATCTGAGCCCATGTCTGGTGGCCATGGCAAGGTAGAACCTTCTGGTTGGAAGCCGCTATGGCCCTTCAGGGATCCCTCAGAGACATATCACCTAGCCACGTAAGCCCCCTCCCCTGGGAGACCCCTTGCCCACCTTTCCTCCTGAATGGTCACCTTTACACCAGAAACTTTGGACATTCTCAGACAATGAGGGACCTTGCTTCTCATGAAACCCTATCCAAGTACCATCCATGCGAGGACACAGCAAGAAGACAACTGCTTATGAACCAGACACCAAGTACTGTGAGAAATTGATGTTTGTGCTTTAAGCCACCCACGGACGGCATTTTGGGATAGCAGCCTGAACAGACAACGACAACAGTCATCATAGAAAACAGATCACAGCCATGGCTCAGAGAAGCAGGCGCATGAGGGATATCTGGGGAATCGCAAGCAATCCAGTTGATTGAAATCATATGGTACCCGCTGAGGAAGATTGAGAGAAAGTTTGAAAAGTGTGTGCAGGTCATATTTATATGGCCCTTGAACACCAGACCCCTGAAAGCTATTGATTTGGGTTGACAGTGGGGGGGTCCCTGGAGGGTCTTGAGTGAGACAGGGATGCTATGGGAGCTGTGTGCCTGTAAGATTTATCTGGAAATAGCGTGAAGCCTAGACTGAAGAGGAGAAAGACAAGAGATTAAGAAGATACCACTTCAGGGGCTTTGCAGTAATCCAGCAAGATAATGAAAGTCTGAGCCAAAGTGGTGGAAGGGGAAGAAGCCAAAGACATTCAGAGGTTATTGATCATTTCTCTAACCATAATACAGATGATGCCATCCTAACTATCTCATTCCTGTCTATTTTTATCATCGATGCTATAGGTAGCTAGCAGCAAAGTGGCATTGCTTATGTGATTGTGTTTCTTCACATTGAACACATTAAAATATTCACAAAGAGATCCTGAGCCTCCCAGAAATAAACACAGAGTGCATAAGTAATTTACCAGGCTGAGAGAATTAAATACTTTAATAGAATAAAAACAAAACAGTTAACTAAAGGGCCTTGTTGGCTGGAAACAGCCACTTCCCCTAAAGACATTTATTTAATTAAAAATGGAGTTCGTGGGACTTCAGCAGTGGTTCAGTCTGTTAAAACGTGGCTCTGTCGGTTGAAAAGTGCAGAAGCAATTCGGCTCAGGCCATGATCCCTAAGTCCTGGGATCTAGCCTGGCATTGGGCTCCCTGCTCAGTAGGAAGCCTGCTTTTCTCTCTGCCCCTTCCCCCTGCTCATGTTCTCTCTCTCTCTCTGTATGAGAAATAAATAAAATCTTAAAAAAAAAAAAAAGAAGTTCATAAATTTGTGTGTTGATTTGGTATCTTTCTATAAAATAGCTCTGTATTATTTGGGGGGAAAATATCTATTAGCCTCATAAGACAATACAACTTAAGTTAAAATTTTCATTGGAAAGGAAATAATCAAGCATAGTGGACTTTTTCAAAGGGTGAGAAGCAATTGAATGAATGTTAATTGTCCAGGTGCTGTTAACAGAGCCCAGGCAACCAGAACATTAAAACAACAGTCACAAAGGAGAAGGCTTTGCCTGTATTCTCAGTGGGGTATCTGCCCCTCTGGCATCCCTTTACATTTTCCCCTTCCCCTCAAATAGAGAGGAGCCTGTTGGGTTTGGAAAATGACTCCCACCCCTGGTTCTAGTGAAGAAACAGGTGATGATGCTATGCTCATTAATGTTCTCCATCACTCCATATTTCCATTGGTTTCCATTAGTAAATGTCTTCCACAACCAAATGCTTTCCGCTACCAAATATTTCCACAATGAATCGTTCACGCTGGAAAACCTGACCCAGGGAATGCATAGATCACAGCCTTTCGTTTGCTGATAACAGAAACCCTGAGTCAAATGTAGACCTTTATCTCCCCTTACAAGAAGTTTAAAGGGGGGCGCCTGGGTGGCTCAGTGGGTTAAAGAGTCTGCCTTCAGCTCAGGTCATGGTCTCAGGATCCTGGGATCCAGCCCTGCATTGGGCTCTCTGCTCAGCGGGGAGTCTGCTTCCCTGCCCCCCCCCCCCCCCCCCCCCCCCCTGTCTCTCTGCCTCCTTGTGATCTCTGTCTGTCAAAAAAATAAATAAAATCTTAAAAAAAAAAAAAAAGAAGTTTAAAGGGGCAGCACTCCAAACCACGCCAGCATCAAGGCTCCAGGTCTCAGCTTTGCCTCCTCCATGGCTCAGTATTGCTCTTGGGCTGTTTTTCTCATGACCATGAGAACCTGCATAGACCAGGAGAATATAGACTGCATAGAACAGCCATAGACCAGGAGAATATTTTCCTAGTTAGTCTAGGGCTGCTTGGAATCTACACGAGGAGCTAAAGATGGGATGGATAGCCCAAAAAGAGCAATGCTTTCTGAGGAAGGCGGAAGCTAGAGGTGGGGAGACGTAATGCTAAAGGTGACGTAATGTAAAGGAGACATAACGCTAAATGCAAAAAGGTGTTAAAATGCTTGTCTCCCCCGAGGTGACAACGTGATAAAGGTGACACCGCAAAACGTTCAGAGTAGGTGGCAGAGACTTCCCACTACTGATTAGGTGAGTCACTCCTGGGCTTAAAATGGCACAGGGCAGAGACTGAGAGAGGGTATGGTGTGAAGGGCTTGAAAGAAGATGCTGGTGTGCTTTGTATCTCAAGCCTCATCCTAAGGGGGCGCAGTGTCTACTCTTAACATAAGCTGAGCAAGAGGGGCTGTAAGGGAATCCCTCTGGGAGCTCTCTGTCCCTTCCTGCCCCACCCCCCACCACAACCCAGTTAGAGAATCAGCATGGGTGTGGCTTGGCTCCTATCCTGGAGGGTTACAGGCTGGAGCGGGCTCACCCACTGTGCTGGTGACGGAGGAGGGAGGGTGGTTGCCCTGCCACACACGGCTTCTGTGTATCCGGTTTCTGGAAGAGGAATGTGTGAATGTTTCCTGTGGCAGAGGTGTGTGCCATATGTGTGAACTCCAGAGTCAGTAGGAGAACTGTTCTAGATCTTGTCCGTTAGCCACGCTGCAGGAACAATGAGACCTCACCAGAAATGAGGCTGAGGAGCTCACGCATTCCCTCGGGCTCGACTGGAGAGCAAGGACTTGCAGGAATCACCGGACTTGGCCCCAATTAGAACAACCGCAGGGGACAGACAACCATGATAGGGGGGGCTCTAAAGAATCCTGGAAAGTGAGTCAACTTGACACACCGGCCAAACCCAGAAAGTATGAGGTCATCTGACAGCAGTACCTGTAAGAACCTCCTTTTCCACTTTTCTTTCCAACCTCTCTGCTCTCCGCTCCCATAGGGGCCGTACCCCAGAAAGCAAGCTGGGTAAAGAAGAACAGGGAAAGAAAGAAGGGTGATACCCTTAAACACCCTGCACGTGGCCAGCCTCTAGCAGTCCCTACCTAGTTTCAGGGCGGGAGGAGAGAAAGTTGTCAATTTAAATCAACTTTAGAGCCAAAGGGAGATAGCGTACCATGCCTTTCAATAGCCAGGAAGTTAATCCCCAGACTCTGAGATCTCTGCGACAACTGCCTCAAAAAACCAAAACAAACCAAACACAGGTACCAATTGCTTTGACCATCATGCTTGCAAAAAGCAGTAGCAGAATTGTGGACCTTTGTGCATGATGTTCATGGCCTCCCAAACCCGGCGTGGGGCTATCGGCCAACAGAGTCTAGATTGAGTCTGGGTATACAGTCAGAGCTTCTGGCCTTCAGCAGGGCGCAAACGCACTCCTTTGAGGGGTGGGCATGGAATTGGGTGAGCCAGCCTGCAT
This sequence comes from Mustela nigripes, assembly GCF_022355385.1. NCBI lineage: Eukaryota > Metazoa > Chordata > Mammalia > Carnivora > Mustelidae > Mustela > Mustela nigripes. The sequence continues at coordinate 67,280,319 of NC_081557.1, read as the reverse complement.
GCCCACCACAGGGCCGACACCACAAACCCGGCAGTTTATATCCTGAGTAGATTTGCTTCCTGAATGTGTTTACTTAAGAGGCAGGATTAATGAGAAATCAGTTCATAGCCTCACCATACACTCGAAATCAAGCTACTCTATTACTCTATTACAGAGACCTCTCTGTTTGCCGTTCAGAGACCACCTTTTCCCCAGGCCACCACCCCCCTTCCCTGAACAATGAAGCTTCTCCCCAGAGGTCTTACCAAAGCCTATTTTACCCAAATTTTGGGGGTCTCTCTCGAGTGCTATCTTCCCTAAGAGACTTCCCTTAGCTTTCTGTCGAGTTCCCTCCTATCTGTGATTTCTAGCGCTTCCTGTCCCGAATACCATTTTTATGTGGCATTTATAAGCTTTGGATTCATTTGCTAATTTCTTCCTTCCTTCAGTCAACAAATGTTCAAGGAGCCCATCCAAGGAGCTTTGCCAGGTGCTAGGTGGTAAATAAGACAGTCACCCCTGTCTTCTTAATGTTTACAGACTAGGGAAGAGGAGACAGACACTCAACAAAGAGACATGGAAATATAAGAACGGTGAACGAAAATATAAAAAATCAGATGTGTTGAGACGGAAAATCCAGAATCTATCTTCAGTGCTGTGGTCAGAGAAGGTGTCTCTGAGGAAGTGAAATCTAAAACAGTAAGTCTGAGTAGGGGTTAGCCAAGTGAACAGTTAGGAGGGGACACATTCCAGGCAGAAGGAATTGTATGTCCTGAGTCCTGAGGCAGGCAAGAGATCAAAGCATTTCGGGAATTGAGGGGATCGTATGATTGGGACATTGTGGGCGGGGACCAGGGGGCAGGAGTGCGATAGGTTAGAATTTATATGGGCAGATTGCATGGGGCCTTCCAGGTTGGATTAAACACTTCGGATTTAAGGTTAAGGATACTGGAACATTTTGGAAGGATTTATGGCAGAGCAGTCGTAAGACCCAATTAATGTTTTAAAAGAACGCCCTATTCCTCGATGTTAAATGGATTGTAGAAGAGAGAGGTTAGAAGAAAAGAAATTAGATAGGGAGCAGTTATAAAAGCCCAGACAAGAAGTCATTGTGGTTGGCCCACTAATGGTGGTTTCAGGGGAGATGGAAAGAATGGTTTATAATTGAGATCATAAGCTTTGTGTCTTGTGCATGCAAGGCATCCTGCTCAATAAAAACCTATAGCTGTGCTCAGTAAGTAAATATAATGAATCAATATGGTAATTAGTTAATTAATTACATGCTGTTTCAATCTTTTTAAAAGAGGAGCGGATCTATATTGTTAACTGGATCAAACAATTCACAATGGCTGAGAAAGCAATTATATAGACACATGGTTTATCTGGATTGTTTGCTAAGAAGACAGACTGGTTGCAAGTCTGGCCATGTAAAAACGAAATAATACAGCCCACATGGTTACCCAGAGTTATGTTTAGTCACTATCCTAGTCCAAATGAAAAATCAATTTGGGTTTAATTCAGTAGATAGAGCTTTAAATGCACAACATAGAGCAGTGGTTGCAATACACAGCAGTGGTTCCTAGATATTTTTAAATTTCATACGCCAGTATCTGTTTTTTTTTTTTTCTGAAATTGGGGGAATGGCTTAATATTGGTCCTTTTTAGATTGTCTAGAGGAGTATTAAAACAAACCACCACTCTCACAGTTAAGGTTCTTGGCTACAAACAACAGAGACAGATTCTGGCAGCTTTAAGGAAGAAAGAATTTATGATGAGGATTTTAGGTGGCTCACAGAATTGCCAAGAGGGCTGGAGGCCCAGGGTCAAGCTCACAAGGACAATGCCCAGATCTCTGATGCGATGAAGACACCACTGCCCTTGCCTTCAAGCAGGAGACGACACAGCTTACCAGCTATGGCTGTGTCAATGTCTCCGTTAGATGACTCAGCAGACACTTAGCCCCCAGAACCGACAACAGCCATTGCTGCTGTCACCATTCATCCCCCGAGTGGATTCTGGGCATTTCTTGCTTCTTCAGAACGCTGGTCTCAAACTCAGAGTCTTGGGTCATTTTAGCATTAGTGGAGCGTTGCTCCTGGACTCACGTCCTCGCTGCTACAAGGTCGATGGGGGAGCGAGTTTCTAGGTGTGGAGGGCGGCTGTGCTTCCCAAAATGATTTACAAAGGGCACACTTTCTCAAATGTCAGAATAGAGTAGAGATATTGGGATCCTAAAAAAGAGTGGCAACTACTATTTATTATGATGGGTTCATAATAAATAGTTCATGAGAGAAAAAAAATTTAGCACAAAACTATAAAAAGGGGCAAGTTGCAGTATATAGGACAGCTTATTAACGGAATATGTTTTTTTTTTTTAAAGATTTTATTTATTCACTTGACAGAGAGAGATCACAAGTAGGCAGAGAGAGAGAGAGGAGGAAGCAGGCTCCCTGCCAAGCAGAGAGCCCAATGCGGGGCTCGATCCCAGGACCCTGAGATCATGACCTGAGCCAAAGGCAGCGGCTTAACCCACTGAGCCACCCAGGCGCCCCTTGTTTTGTTTTTTTAAGTAGAAAACTCACAGTATTGTCCTCACTGTTTTCTTTCCTAGATTCATGGTGAAACTGCTGCCGCTGGGCAGCTTGAGCCACAGAACTGTGCTGGGAGCCCACATATGGAGCGGACGTGGCCTTGGGAGTAGCAGACTTGGTCTTTGCATGTCAGCTCTACTATTCCCTTAGCCATTGCACAATCTCACGTACGTTAAACCTGAGATTTAAGGTTATCTTTTGGAATGTGGGGGCAAGAATTCCTAACTCAGAGTTGTTGGGTGAATTCAATGAGATAAGGTATGTAAATGTTGGGCAGGAAGCCTAGAACACAGAACAAGCCGGGGGAGGTGCTCCCCTTCTGTTCTTAGGCGTGGTCCAGAAATGGCATCAGTATCTTGCCCTAGAACATTGACTGTTAGCCCTTTGCAGGCATGAACTGAGCTTGTACTGTTTTGTTTTGTTTTTTAAGATTTTATTTATTTTATTTGAGTGAGAGAGCATAAGAGGCAGGGAGGGGCAGAGGGAGAGGGTGAAGCAGACTCCCTGCCTAGCAGGAAGTACCATGTGGGAGTCCACTGGGGAGCTCGGATCATGACCTGAGCTGAAGGCAGACGCTTAACCGACTGAGCCACCTGGACACCCCTGAGCTCATGCTGTTTACTGTTCAATCTCTAGCATCTAGCACTATGCCTACCTACTTCAAAAGTACGTAACTACTCAGTGGCTGCTTGCCGAAGAAACAAGTAGCTCTTACTTAAATTACTAATTATATGATGTAATAATGGAAAGCACATGGCATCATTGTTGGCAAAGAATAGTTATTTACTCAAAGCAAATAAATGTGAGTTGCCAACTTCCGTTTCTAGTAACAGTCAACGAAGTTGTTTGAGTCAACATTCCTCCTAGAATTTTTTTTTAATATGGTAAAATACATATAAAATTTACCATCTTACCCATTTTTAAGTATACCGTTCAGTGGTATTAAGTACTTTCACACTGTTGTGCAATCATCACCACAATCCATTTCCAGAACTCTCATTTTTTTTAATTTTAAGATTTTATTTTTTAGAGCAATTTTAGGTTTACAATAAAATTGGAGGAAAGGTACAGCAATTTCTCATAACCCCCCTGTCTGCACACCTGCATAGCCTTTCCCATCATCTGTATCACTAACCAGAATGGTACATTTTTTACTAAGGATGAACCTACATTGATACATTATAATTATCCAAAGTCTATAGTTTATCCTAGGACTCATTCTTGTGTGTATTTTCTATGGGTTTGGACAAATGTATAAGGACATATTACATCATTATATCATACACAGTATTTTCACTATCCTAAAAATCCTCTTTTCTCTGCCCATTTATCACTTCACTTCCCTACCCCTGGTAACCACTGATCCTTTTACTGTCTCCATAATTTTGTCTTTTCCAGAATATCACGAATTTGAAATCATACAGTATATACCCTTCCCAAATTGGCTTCTTTCACTAAGAAATGTGCATTTATGGTTCCTCTTGTCTTTTGATGGCTTTATAGTTCATTTCTTTTTAGTACTGAATAATATCCCAATGTCTGGAGGTATCACAGTTTAACCATTCACCTGCTGAAGGACATTCCAAGTCTGGCCATTACAAATAAAGCTCCTATAAGCATCCATTGGTGGTTTTTGTGTGGACATGTTTTCAGTTCCTTTGGGTAAATACCAAGGAACATGATTGCTGGATTGTATGTTTAGTTTCATAAGAAGCCTCCAAACAATCTTCCAAAGTGCCACGGCCTTCCCACCAGCAGGGAATGGGAGTTCCCGTTGCTCCACACCCTTGTCAGGCTTTGGTGTTGTCAGTGTTTTGGATTTCAGCCATTCTAATACATGGTGTAGTGGTATCTTATTGTTTAAATTTGCATTTCCCAGATGATATATATGGAGCATCTCTTCACATGCCTATTTACCATTTGTATATCGTCTTTGGTGCAGTGTGTCTTGAAGCGTTTTGGCCCATTATTAAGTCAGGTTGTTTGTTTTCTTCTTGCTGAGTTTTAAGTGTTCTTTATTTTGTATAACAGTCTTATATAAAAATTTTTTTGCAAATGTTTTCTCCCTGCTATGGCTTATCTTGTAATTCTCTTGATATTGTCTTTAAAAGAGCAGAATTAAGTCTAACCTATCAACTATTTCTTTCGTGGATCATATCTTTGGTGTTGTATCTAAAACCTCATCACTATATCTAAAGTCACCCAGGTTTCTTCTTATATTATCTTTTAGGAGTTTTATAGTTTTTCACTTCATGTTTAGGTCTATCTATGATCCATCTTGAGTTAATTTTTGTCTCTCTCTTGGTCGCTTACTGGGTTCTCCTTTTTTTTTTTTTTTTTGTTTGCATGTGGATGTTCAGTTGCTCTAGCTCCATTTATTGAAGAGGCTCTCTTGGCTCTATTGTATTGCTTGTGCTCCTTGGTCAAAGATCAGCTGATCTTAGTACTAATAAGAAGGCTAGCAAATAAATTTATGGGAATCTATTTCTGACCTCTCTATTTTGTTCCTTTGATCTGTTTATATATTCTCTCACTAATACTACTCTGTATTGGTTACGAAAGATTTATAGTAAATCTTGAAGTCAGGTAGTGTTAAGTCCATCAACTTTGTTCTTCTCTTTCAACATTGTGTTGACTATTCTGGGCCTTTTGCCTTTTCATATAAACCTTAGAGTCAGTTTGTTAAAACCCATAAACTAATTTGCTGGAATTTTTATTGACCTTGCATTGAATCTATAGATCAAGTTGGGAAGAGCTGGAATCATGACAGTATTAAGTTTTCCTATCCATGGGGTGCCCAGAGGGCTCAGTCGCTTAAACATCTACCTTCTGCTGGGGTTATGATCCTGGGGTCCTGGGATCAAGTCCCACATTGTGTTCCCTACTCAGCAGGGAGTCTGCTTTTCCCTCTCACCCCCGCTTCTGCTCTCTCTCTCTCTTTCAAATAAATAAATCTTTTTAAAAAAGTCCTCCTATCCATGAACATAAAATATCTTTTCATTATTTAGTTTTTCTGTGATATTTTTTCCACCAGAGTTTTGTAGTTTTCCTCACATAGATCTTATATATATTGTTAGTTTTATACCTAAGTATTTCATTTTGGGGGGTGTTAGTGCTTAAATGGTATGATGTTTTGAATTTCAAATCCACTTGCTCAGAGTTGGCATATAGGAAAGCAGTTGATTCTTGTGGATTAACCTGGTATCCTGCAAACTTGTTATAAGCACTTTTTAAATTGCAGTAGGGTTTTTTTGGTGTTGTTGTTTTGTTTTATTTTATTTTTTTGGTCAGTCCTTTTGTGTGTTCCATCTAGATGATCATGTCATCTGCAAACAGAGACAGTTTGATGTCTTCCTTACCTATCTATATACCTTTTCTTGCTTTTCTTCTTTTATAAAAGGACTTCCATATAATGTTGAAAAGGAGTGATGAGAGGGGATATCCTTGGCTTGTACATTCTTAGTGGGAAGGCTTCAGGTTTTTTTATCATTAAGCATGATGTTAGTTGTAGCTATTTTTGTGGATGGTCTTAATCAAATTGAGAAAGTTCACCTCTATTTCTAGTTTACCGAGAGTTTTTATCATGAAAGAGTATCAGGTTTTCTGGATCCTTTTCATCTGGCAAAACTGAAATTCCATATTGTACAACAACCCCCCATTCTCTCTCTTCCACTCATCCCCAAGCTCCTGGCAACAATTCTACTTTCTGTCTCTAGGAATCTGACTAGTCTGGGTACCTTATATGAGTAGAATTGTATGATATTAACCCTTTTTTGACTGGCTTATTTCATTTAACAAAATGTCTTCAAGATTCATCTATGTTATAGCATATGTCTGAATTTCTTTCCTCTGTAAGGCAGAATAATATTCCATTGTGTGGAATAAACATTTTGTTTATTAATTTGCCAGAAAACACTTGGGTTACTTCTACCTTTTGGCTATTATAAACAGTAGTACTATAAGCATGAAGACATACAAATATCTCTTTAGGATCCTGTTCTCAATCCTTTTGGATATATACCCAGAAGTAAAATCGCTGGATCATATGGTAATTCTATTTTTAATTTTTTGAGGAATGACCAACCATACTGTTTTCTGGAATAGCTGTACCATTTTATGTTTCTACCAATACTGTCCAAGAATTTCAAGTTCTGCACAACCTTATCAACTTGTTATTTTCTATTTTTTTGATAGGAGACATCCTACCAAGCCAAAAATAACCAAATTATGGAAGCAGCCCAAGTGTCTATCAATGGATGAATGGATACATGTATATGAATTATCCGTTCATATACATATATATGTATATATATACATATATATATATCAGTTATAAAAAACAACGAAATCTTGCCATTTTCAATGACAATGACATTAATAGAGAGTATTATATTCAATATCATATTCAATGACAATAATAGAGAGTATTATATTAAGTAAAATAAGTCAAAGACAAATACCATGTGATTTCACTCATATGAGAAATTTAAGAAACAAAACAAACAAGCAAAGGGAAAAAGAGAAAGACACACCAAAAAACAGACTCTTAACTATACAGAACAAATTGGTGGTTACTGGAGGGGAGGTGGGGAGGGGGATGGGTGAAATAGGTGGTGGGGATTAAGGAGGGCACCTGTGATGAGCCCAGCGTGATGTAGGGAAGTGGCGAAACGAATATAACACTGTATGTTAACTCACTGGAATTAAAATTTTTTAAAAACCCACAAAACTTTTCTTTTGAGATCAGGAACCATACAAGGATGCTGCTATCAGCACTTCCATCTAACTTTGTACTAGAGGTCCTTGTGAGAGCAGTCACACAAACAAGAAAAATGAATAAAACATATAGAGATTTTATAGATTGACACTGTCATTATTCACTGATAATACGAATATATATATGCCCTGAAAATCCAAAAGAATCTATAGAGGAGTTGCTATTACTAATAAGAAGGCTAGGCAGCTAGCTGGATATAAAATCAACCTACAGAATCAGCACGTGTTCCCAGTGGAACTATAGAATATCCCAACTGTACTAATAACAGAAAGGATCAATAAATTATGCTGTAGTCTTACAGTGGTTTATATACTATAATAAAAATGAATGAATTATAGGTATATGCAAATTTATGTGTGAATTTTATAAATGTAATGTTGACCAAAAAAGCAAGACTCAGAAGAATCATAGCATGCATTATGATTCTGCTTATATACAGATCAAAATCAGACATAGATTATGCTTAGTGAAAGAAGCCAGTATATGCTGTATTGTTCTATTTATGCAAAAGTTGGAGACTGAACTAGCCTATAGTGATAGGAAGTGGATTAGTGGTAGTCTGGGGTTGGGACCGAGAGGATTTACTGCAAAGGGACATGAGGAAACTTCCGGGAAGACAGAAATTCTATATTTTGATTGGGGTAGTGGTAACATAGGCATATACACCTGCAAAAGTCACTAAACTATATTATTTAATGGTGCATTTCGTTGTACATAAATTTTGCCACAGTATAAATGACACGACACATTTTAAAATAGCTGCTGCAGTAAAACACAAGGAAAAGTGAGAAAATAATTATCCCAAAGGCAGGCAAGTGGTTTCCTCTCAAGAGAGGAATACATGGGGCACTTGTAGAGTCTTCACAGTGTTTTATTGCTTGGCCTGCGTAGTGGCTCTATCAATTTCACTTTAAAAGATTTTATTTATTTATTTAACAGACAGAGATCACAAGTAGGCGGAGAGGCAGGCAGAGAGACAGGAGGAAGCAGGCTCCCTGCTGAGCAGAGAACCCGATGCGGGGCTGGATCCCAGGACCCTGGGATCATGACCTTAGCTGAAGGCAGAGGCTTTAACCCACTGAGCCACCCAGGCACCCCTCAATTTCACTTCAGAGGGTTTTTTTATTGTTACCTTGCAAATATATGTTTCATGTACTTATGTGTGTGTATTTCACAATAAAACAAAAAAAAATGGAAAGCATAACTAAACCCACAAAAGAACGTTTCCCTCTTGCACTCATGGAGTAGAAAATCATAAGACAGTCCTCATTACCATTCACATTTAGGGAAGAGGTACTGTGGACAGACCACATTAGCAGTGATTGTGTTGGTAGAAGATCCCACGCACATTTTCTTAAAACGGATTTTGCTAAATATCTTGTTTCAAAAAGTATTGCATCTAATTTCCTTCTGAGGTAAGTACAGGATTCGGTTCCTGCTGACTACAAGAGAAATTTCTCTAGATTTTAAGAAGGAGACTCAAATTAAGAGAGACTTAACAACACTGATAAAGTAACTAGAGTCTCTGTGTTACGGTTCAACTCTCAGATGTACATTTTTTAGACAAGTTTTTCACTTATGCTTTTTATTTTGGTTATTCCCATGTTTATTTCACCAGGAAATTGCTATTTTTTTTTTTTCTAAAGTGATTTGGTGACTAGCAGTCAGGATAGATTATTCTGTGGTAATGAATAAAATGGCAAAGAATCAGAGGACTAATAGGACTAATAGAATACACATTTATTGCTCAGTCACACCAAGTGCCTTTTGGTTTCAGTGCCTCTTTACCAGTGTGATGGGAAGAATAATACCTTATATTTGTTTAATACTTTGAAATCGATCTTTTCCTCAACATCTTTTTCATTTACTCTTCAGCAGATTCTTCATTTACTCTTCACCATGCTAGGTACAGAACGTGGGAATAAGACAGAGGCTCTCGCCTTCTCTGTGCCAGTATCTTGTGGTAACTACAGTATAAAAGCCTGATGGGTACAATGATGGCCAAGAGGAGAGAGTGTTTAACACCATCACAGAGAGACACTCCTAACCGGAAGCTGTACTACATAAGCCAAGGTTTCAAAGAGAAGTAGAAGTTATCAAGGAGAAGGGATGGGGAGGTAGGAAAGGCAATTCAGGGAGTGAGACAGGCAGCTTGAGAGGCATCGAGGGTTACCTTACACGCTCTCCCCAAAACACCAAGAACTGGGCATTCACTGCTCTCCCAGTTTTGTAGCTAAGGAAATGCAAGCTCAAAGAAGGGAATGATTTTCTCAGTTCACACCCCTAACGAAAGGCAGAGGAGAACTCAGTCTTTTATTTTATTTCATTTTTTTAAAATTTAAATTCAATTAGCCAGCATATTGTGTATCATTCATTTCAGATGTAGTATTCAATAATTTATCAGTTGTGTATCATACCCAGTGCTCATTACATCACGTGCCCTCCTTAATGTCTGTCACCCACTTACCCCAGTCCCTACCCACCTCCCCTCCAGCAGCCCTCAGTTTGTTTCCTATAATTAAGAGGCTCTCATGGTTTGTCTCCTTCTTTGTATTCTTCCCCTTCAGTTTTCCTTCCCTTCCCCTAAGATCCTCTGCTCTGTTTCTTATAGTCCACATATGAGTGAAACTGTATGATAATTGTCTTTCTCTGATTGACATATTTTGCTCAGCACAATACCCTCCAGTTCCATCCACAGCTATGTAAATGGCAGGTGTTCATCCTTTTAAATCCGAATCTCACGCTCTAAGTACTTACTATCATCATCATCCGTATAAAAAGCATACTTTAAAGTAATGGACATATATAACTCACATGACCTATCTTGACCATATTACTGCCTGGCATAACATTGGTATTCAGTAGATCAAAGGAGTAGAAAGCTCTAGACAACTCTGCTTTCTAAGTGCAAGGTATTTCTTCTCCATATGGGCAGAAATTTCATCTCTCTTTTTCTCTTTTCTTGTTTTTGAAAATTGAGGCACAATTGACATGTAACATATTAGTTTCAGGTATACAACATAATGATTTGATATTTGTATATTTTGTGAGATGATCACCACCATAAGCATAGTTAACATCTGTCATTAATAATATACATAGTTAAATTTTTCTTGTGATGAGAACTAAGGTTTCATCTCTTTGCAACTTTGAAATATGCAATACAGCATTATTAGCTATCATAACCATGCTGCACGTTATATCCCCAGAACTGACTGATTTTATATCAGGAAGTCTGTACCTTTCATATCTCTTCTTTTTTAAATCATCCTGTCTTTGGTTTCAAGTAGAGCACCTGATACATTATTGGTTCTCTATAAACATTTATTAAGGGAAAGAAGGAAGGAAGTGGAGGGTAATGAAAGAATCTCTAAGTCTTTATCCTTAAACCAATGGGAAAAGTTCCTTTGATTTATTTTTTTTTTAAAGATTTATTTATTTATTTGACAGGGGATAGAGAAAGTGTGAGAGAGAGAGCAGGGGGAGGGCAGAAGAAGAGAAAGAGAATCTTCAAGTGCATTCTTTGCTGGGTGGGGGGCCCAACCCAGGACTCGATCTCGGGACCCAGAGATCACGATCTGACCCGAAATCAAGAGTTGGACACTTAACCAACTGAGCCACCCAGGCGCCCCTCCTTTGATCTATTTGAACACCAAAATAACCATTTACTTTGCATTCATAGAACTTCCAGTCCACTTTTTTTGTGAGCTGGTCCATTTTTCATCATGACATAGAGCAATCAGGACACGGAAGTGTGGGTCACAGGAAAAGAGCCCCGTTCAGTATTTTGAACTTGGCAGGTTCCCTAAATGTCGGTCCAGTGACTAGATGGCAAAATCATGTCTGTCGTTATTCATCTGAAATAACACATTCTGCGTGATTTAAACCCTTGGAGACTGGAGATTTATTACCGCTTAGTGATTACTTCAAACATTGCAGATTAATGAGGCGTAAGAGATTACCTCAGACTTTAGTGATCTCAGGAGTTTAGTAAACATCACCAGCTCTTCAGTCTGTAGTGAGAGGTCTGATGGGGCCACAGCAGGCCTTATTTATAGAAACTCTGGTTCTGCACCAGTGGTATACCTGCCCTTTCTACTGTGAGGGAAGATTCGAAAGACGGTTTGGGGTGATTGCACAGCAGTACTTATCTCAGGGGCACATCAAAATGCTGCAGTCAGTCATCTTTAGAATTAACCATTTAGATGGCTTTGGAGCTGAAAACAGAAGCTAAAAGGCCACCATCTGTCAGTCAGCAATGAGTTTTAACAACCTCCGACACATAATAGTACACTGACTAGTTGCTGAAGTGGCTCCTGAAGAAACCAACAGAAGGCATATTCTTTGCTCATGAGAAGGATGCAAACCAGATGGGAGAAGTATCACAGAATAACAGAAGAGGTCTTGAATCAAGTGCCAAATAATTGGGCAATGGGTCTATAAGAAGGGAGATGCCACAGGGTACCGAGAGCGTCCAGGAAGACTTATTGGAGGAATAGGACTTAAGATACGTAGGTGTGGATTGTCACCCCTGCCTGTGGACTCCTGTGATCCAGGCACACGACGTTTCACCCCATGGAAAACAGACACTTGTACTTCTGAAGGAATATGTGAAATTGCAGGTGTCATGGGATTTTTTTCTTTAAGGATTTGATTTGTTTATTTGACAGAGAGAAAGAAAGAGAATGCACAAGCAGGGGGAGAGGCAGGCAGAGGGAGAGGGAGAAGTAGGCTCCCACTGAACAGAGAGGCTGACATGGGGTTCAATCCCAGGACCCTGGGATCATGACCTGAGCAGAATGCAGATGCTCAACCCACTGAGCCACCAAGGGCTCCCTGCCTCATAAAGTTATTTATAAGCTGCCCTTTCTGCCTAGAATATTCTTCCTCCACCTTTCTGCCCTCCCCGAGGGCATTCAAATAGGGTTTCCTCTTCCAGATACCTCCCCAGCCTCCTTTGGCACCTGGGCAAAGTCGGCTCCTCCCTCTATGGCTCTCCCATAGCCCTCTGTATGTGTCTCTAACGCATCAGCAACCACACTGGAGTGTAATGAATTGTGTATGTGTCTGTTTCTCCCCTCCACGGTGCCAGGCAAATCAGGGGTTCTCAACAAATATTTGTTGTATGGGTGGATGGACAGACAAATTAACTGGAGGAGGGCTTTCTAATGAGAGACCAGTGGGAGATCTGGTAAGATGGGTCTAGATTTTGAGGGGCCTTTTTCCCCCTAGTTTTATTGAAAAATAATTGACATACATCACTGTGTAAGTGGAAGGCATGCAGCTGGGTGGTCTGATTCACAGATACTGTGAAATGATTATCACAGTAGGTGGGCTCAGAGAACATCCATTTTTCATAGATACAATAAAAAGAAAAGAAAAAAGGAAAAAATTCTCCTTGTGATAAGAACTCCTAGGATTTACTCTCTTTTAAAAATTGTAATTCACTGATATATTCATTTCAGGTGTACAGTACGGCACTTCCATAGTTCTATGCATTACTTTGTGCTCATTGTGATGAGGGTTTTTGTTGTTGTTGTTGTTGGGTTGTTTTTTTTGGGGGGGGTCTCTTTTCTCCTTTGCTTGTTTGTTTTATTTCTTAAATTTCACATTTCTTAAATTTCACATGATTTTCACATCACAGCTGGTGTTTTGTTTTTCCCCGACTGGCTTATTTTGCTTAGCATTATACTCTCTAGATCCATCCACATTGCTGCAAATGGCAAGATCCCATTCTTCTTTGTGGCTGAGTGATATTCCATTGTGTGTGTGTGTATGTGTGTGGGCGCACACACACGTATATGTCACCTCTTCTTTATCCATTCATGTATTGCTGGACACTTGGGCTGCTTCTATAATTTAGCTATTGTAAGTAGTGCTGCTATAAACACAAGGGGTGCAGAGATCTTTTCAAATTTGTGTTTTCATATTCTTTGGGTAAATACCCAAGAGTGGAATTACTGGATCCTGGTAATTCTATTTTTAAGTTTTTAGAGAAACTTCGTAGTGTTTTCCACAGTGGCTGTACCAGTGTGCCTTCCCACCAACCGTGCACGAGCGTTCCTTTTTCTCCGCGGGATGTACTCTCCTAACAACTTTCCTATATATCATAAAGCAGTGTTGTGAAGGCCTTTTTAAAAGCTAAGACAAAGGTAGAGGTAAAGAAAGAGAGAAAGAGAGAAGGAAGGAAAGCAGGAAGGAAGGGAGGAAGGGAAAGAGGGAAGGAAGGAGGGACGTGTTTGAGTAGGTTAAGGGAAAACACTGGAGTTGGATGTTTTTTGTTTTTTCTTTAGATGATCCAGAAAATAAAACCCATCCATAATCTCACTTCTCAGAGATACCCACTATTAACATTATTTGTGTTTCCCCAGCAGTTTTCCTATGCATATAAATATGGTGGCAAATTTCCCTATAATTTATGTTCCCACTATTCATGTACAAGAGTGTCCAAAACTCCAGTCAAGCAAGAAATATTTATTGTATGCTTAGGAATTGCTGTGTAATGGGGAGCAAAACATTGTCCCTGCCTTTCACAGATTTTGCTGTATAGTGGATAAAATAGCATCTAAAATTATAAATTGTTCAGTAAATGACTAAAATGTGCCAAGATTCATCTCCATCATTGTCATATGTTTTCAATGGACATTATATGATGAAACCAGTGTTTCAAATGACTAAGTTGGCACCAGGAGAGATTGAGAAGGAGAGATGTTAATAAGGGACCTGGGTGTGAGTGATGGCAGTGAGAATACAGAAAAGACAGTGAAACCAAGAAATACTTTGAAGCAATACTTCTTCTTTTTTTTTTTTTTTTAAGATTTATTTATTTGACAGAGAGAGAGACAGCCAGAGAGGGAACACAAGCAAGGGGAGTGCAAGAGGGAGAAGCAGGCTTCCCGCTGAGCAGGGAGTCTGAGGTGGGGACTCGGCTCCATCCCAGAACCCTGGGATCATGACCTGAGCCAAAGACAGATGCTTAATGACTGAGCCAACCAGGGGCCCCGAATCAAAATTTCTTAATGTAGGCACTACAGATCTATTTTGGGATACAAAGATAAATTTTAGGATTGTTGAGTCCTCAAATTTAGATAGTATATATAGTTTATTTATGTATTTTTCTATGGACAGTAAGACTGGTCGGTCTTCCTAACCTCTCTGCAGAGGCACTATACATAGTAATGTGTACTGCATTGGATTTAGAAAATCTAGGCTCAAACACTGTCTCTACCACCACAACTTTTGGAACTTTAGACATGTTACTTAAACTTCTGGAGAGAGCAAAGCAATAAAACAATAATAATGTGAAATTTTTTTCACCCCATTAACTTTATTTTATAAGGGTCTACTACCTAAAGGATAAAAATCCTCACTGTAAAGAAAGAACAGCCAATGCTTGATGTCCGATTGATAATGAGGGAGGAGAAAGAAGTAGAAGAAAGGGGATTCCAAGGTTTCTGGTATGGGAGATGAAATAAATGAAGATTTATTGCAGGAGCATGAAGGACTCTGAGCATATGTTCCTATAGGGGTACAGTCCCTCTGCATTGCATAGTTTTTAGAATACAAGAAGGGGGTACATTATAGATTTGCTATAAAAAATTTAGAGTTTGGATCACTTTGCTGATTATCAAAAATGTTGACTCATTTTAATCGAATACTAAAAGCCAATGTTGGCAGAGTCGGGGGGGGGGTGTTGGGGGAGGGGAGAAAGCTGAGTGGAGAGTGGGTTGGCAAGAAGACTTCCCAGGACCTTCAGATTTGGAGCATCTACAAGTAGGCACTATTCACATAGCTACTGGTAAAATTATTATGTTCTTGGTTGGGAGTCAGGGTTGGACCTTAAGACACTGTTTACAGATAATAATATACACATTGCCATAGAGACATCTTGACAAGGGCCCAGTTGTCAAAGGTCGTACCACTTAAAAATGCGTATCTCATTGTTAGACCACACCATCCGTATACACTGGGAGTTAATATATTTATCATATTGTATTTTTCCTTTTTCCTTTTATCATCCTGAGAAAAATTTAAGCTATAGAATCTTGTTATCTGACCACTAAAATTATTTTTGTTATATTTTCTTCATTAATAGTTGCATAAATCTTTTCTTATGAATAATAGTTACATTGCATTGTTTTTCTGTTTTATAATCTTCTTTTGGCTAAAAATTTTTTTAATGCAGAAATCACAAAAAATGGAAATGACTTGGGTCTTTCTTGTCTTCTATGCAACCGTAGATCTACAAAACACTGTGATAAATGTGGTGGAGGAAAGGGTCTATAGGGAGGAAGCACAGCATTTTCAAAAGACCCCAAGAGAATTTCTGCACCAGTCATACTTTGAAAGTTGTAAACAAGTGCCCTTCGTAATACCCATCCTCCATGCAACCCCTCGACCTGCCTATCTCCCCTCCAGCAACCATCAGTGTGTCCTCTACAGTTAAGAGTCTGTATTATGGTTTACCTCTCTCTCTCTCTTTTTAGCCTCACGTTCATCTACTTTGTTTCTTAGATTCTGTATATGAATGAAATCATATGGTAATTGTCTTTCTCTGATTGACTTACTTTGCTTAGCATTATACACTCTAGCTCCATCCACATCTTTTTTTTTTTTTTTAAGATTTTATTTATTTATTTGACAGAGAGAGAGATCACAACTAGACAGAGAGGCAGGCAGAGAGAGAGGGAGCAGCAGGCTCCCTGCCGAGCAGAGAGTCAGATGCGGGGCTCAATCCCAGGACCCTGAGATCATGACCTGAGCTGAAGGCAGAGGCTTATTCCACTGAGCCACCCAGGCACCCCTCCATCCACATCTTTGCACATGGCAAGATTTCATTCCTTTTGATGGATGAGTAATATTCAATACACATATTCAACACATCTTTTTCTTTCATTCATCAGTTGTTGGAAATTTGGGGTCTTCCCATAATTTGGCTTCTGTTGACAATGCTGCTATAAACATCAGGGAGCATGTGTCCCTTCAAACCAGTATTTTGGTATCCTTTGGGTAAATACCTAGCAGTGCAATTGCTGGATCATAGGGTAGTTTTATTTTTAACTTTTTAAGGAACCTGTGTACTGTTCTCCAGAGTGGCTGCACCCGTTTGCATTCCCACCAACAAAAACAACAATAACAAAAAATGCACGCTATTCCTATTTACCACTCAGTAGAAGTTTAAATGTCTTCAAAAAGACAGGCCACAAGTGCTTTTTGAGAATCTATTATTTATTTGCCTAGGAGTCTGGGGAAATAAAAAGAAACTAAAATATATAGTTTTGTGTTAAGCTCCCAATCTGGCTGTGGCATCAAGATTTATGTTTAGGAAATATTTAAGAAACAAATATAGATAAATGTCCTTGTCAGTCCCTCAGGATGCTATTCTACTGATTCTACTGGTTCTTTCCCTCCGTGGTCAGAGAAAGCAGTTTGTAATAATGTTTAATTATTTAAAGACCAAACTATATCTTCCAGGCTTATGATGCTAAGTGCATCTCATTTTCATGCAAAAATGGGACCTTTCTGAACAATGCGTATGGTGGTAAGTGCCAGCCACTTACCATGTTTATCATCTCTTTAGAAGAAAAGATAATTTTTTGCATTTAAATATATCAGGATTGGGGCATGTGACCCTGTTACCTAGCCAAAATGGATTGACCCGGAAATCAGAGTCAAAAGTAATTGTTAAGAGCTGAACATAGTCACAATAGGTAAATATTTAATGAGCACTTACTGTGAGTCAAACACTAGGCTGAGGTCTTCATTTGTTTTATTCAATCTTAAAATTGTTCTATGAGGTGGTCAGAATATTATTAGATGCATCTTGATAACAGACACCCTGACAGGACTGAAAAAATTCTCAATAATAATTCAACTTTAAACACATGCCCATGACCAGCTCATGCCCCCAGAGAATCTTAGTAATTGGTCAATGTCACAAGCTAGAAAGTGGAGTTGCTGGGGCTTGAACCCAGGATCTTTCTGTCTGCCTAACTCCAGAGTCTTACTCTGTTTTTTTTGTTTGTTTGTTTTGTTTGTTTGTTTGTTTAAAGTAAGCTCTATTCCCCAAGTCGGGCTTGAACTCATAACCCCAAGATTAAGAGTTGCTTAAAGAGCCCTTACTCTTAACCCATAGCCTGTGTGGTCATCTCATTGTGCTTAATGAGGGTTTTCTGTATGGCTACAACTCAGTCAAATCCTCTCTTCCTGGAGGGTGTGTTGAAGGTGACACTTACAGTTAGAAAGTGTGGAAGCAAAAGAAATAGAAAAGAGGTAAAGATAGAGAGCACAGGCTTAGGAGAATGGGCGTTGTCAGGAACCAGAAAGAGTGAGATGATAACTATGTCACTATAGCTCAGAAATGCCAGACACGCTAAATGACCCTGAAAGACATTCAGCATCCCAGCTCTCGTTAGGCCTGATCATGTGACATTTCCTCAAAGAAGTCACCTGAGGTCATCTTTGGCCCTAGCTCCCTGAGCAAACCCTAAGTAACACAGAAATGATCTTTTGCTTGGGCAAGAATCAGGTTCCTGATTTCTATGAAGAAATCGTCATAGAAGAAAGTTAATCCTGACAACATTACTCACACCTGAAACACACGGAGTACTCTCTAATTAATGACATAGATGACCTACTCTTCAAGAGAATTTAGGAGTTAATTTGACTATAAATTGACACTTGCTAAAAGCTGACTTGAAGCACTTTCTGAGGCTGAGTCTGAGAGACTTGTGAGTTTTCCAGACCTTCAGCTTCTCAAAATTCTCTCCCAGCATTAAATTAGGCCACTGTTGAGTGAAGATTTAGTGTTATAGGTTTTGCTCCAATGAAGAGAGGCATGTACGGAGCATCATTTAAAATAATAAATTACTTTTGTTTCACTGGGAAGAAAAATTCATTTTTCCAAGTGAACAACATATGCTTCCTTTAATTACAAAGAGAATTTTAATAACATTAGGTTTTCTGCCATTTCTTAGCTGCCAGGAAACTCACAGCCCCAGGATAATGTGCAAGGCTCTCATTAATCGATCTTATATACCTGGGACCATTTATATACCTGGTGTTTCCAGTACATTTTGTTCTCATATTTTAAAAATGACCTATTTTTATTATAAGTTATCTCCAAACATTTTTGAAAGTGTTAAGTTGAGCCATCTGAAGTTGCCAATAGTCAATCATTTTGAATCTATAAAAGGAGCAAATCCAGATGGTTCAACTTGTAAATCAGAAGTAAATACAAGATGTATGTGTGTGAGGAAAAGTTCCAAAGGGCACATGGCAAAAATTTAACTGTGAAATCCTACAGTGAGTCTGTATATGTTTTTTTAAAAAAAATTTCTTTATTTATTTGAAAGAGAGCATGAGGGGGAGGGAAAAAGGAGAGGGAGATAAAATTCCAAGCAGACTCCCTGCTGAGCATGGAGCCCTACTCAGGGCTCGATCCCACCACCCTGAGATCATGACCTGAGCTGAAATCAAGGGTCGGATGCTTAACCAGCTGAGTCACCCAGGCACCCCTGCATATGCTTCTTATTTTCTTCTTCCTGCTATTTGTATTTTCTAAATTTTTTATTGCTTTTGCTTCATTCACCAACACTGTTGCTTCTTCCTTTTTGCTTCTGTCGCAGATTGTGCCTTATTACTCTGTAGCTATCACCCTGGACTTATTATCTTGTATTTATTATCCACACCTATACTTATTACCCGCACTTGATACATTGTACTTACTGCATTGAACTTATGACCCTGTACTGCACCTTCAAAAACAAAAACCAACCAAACAAAAATTCTATGTGTCTCTTCTGTGAATTTCTTGAGAGCAAATACTGTATCTTATTTATTTTCATATTCACTGTACTTGCCTCATAGGAGGGACTCAACAAATGTTTGTCTAATTGAATGAATAAGTATATTCATGTCAGCCTTAACCAAATTAGAACATAATTCATACATAACATTTCAAGTAATTGATTTTTCTAAAAATAACTGAATAAAGCTTTATAATTACTTTTCTATATTTTACATCTTCTCTTCTATTAATGTGTTAACCTTTGGATGACATACATTCTTTTATTATATTCAGGTGACATTTACATTTCTTTTCAGTTTATTTTAACCTGGCAGTAGCTTTTAGTATTGCATGACTACAGCTCTAAGATCATACTTGGATGTTTTCCAGATTTCTTAAATTGAACTGGGGCTATGTTCAAAGTATGTCCTTGACTTTTGTCCTTTTTGCTTGGAATCGTTTCTTTTGATGAACCCAGTATCTATCTTTGCTCTACAGCAGATAACCTTGAGGGCATTTGACTCAGAGCTTTCCTCTGTGTTTTACATCAGTCAGTCTGTGTAGGGTTTATGGCATCTCTTTAAGAATGACCAGTTTCAGATCATAATGACGCCCTGAGCCTAAAATGTATAAACAGCTCTATGTTTCTATGAACAGGGAGGCAGTAAGCTGTGACAAAAGCCAATGCTCCTCAAAATTCAACGTACATACACAACACTGGGGATCTTGTTAAAATATGGATTTTGATTCAGTTGGTCTGGACCAGGGCGTAAGTTTCTACGTCCTAGCAAGGTGCTGCTGGTGCTAAGGGCTTGGGCCCAGTGTGTGAGTAGGCAGATGATGGGCCCTCTTGTATAGCCCTGGGTATCCTTAAATGCTCCAGTTGGAGCCTGGAGAGGGTTCATCTCTAGGAAATGTAGAAGTTCCATGGGCGGGTGGCATTGTATCTGAAGCACGCCCCCAAGTTAGTTCAAGTTTTTGTTGCTTCTCCATCCCCCTTTATCCTTCCAGATGCCCTCTGCAAGGTATGTCATGGAAGCTCAGTGTTCTCACCGTGGCATTCCACTTGAGTTTAGCCTTTCCCTATGCTCTGAATTGTCCTGTTATGCATCCAATGAATTCAAGTTCCCATTTGAAACTAATTTAAGGAACACATGCTCAAGAATGTGTCAATAGACAACACAGTTCAACGTGGTAATTTCAATTTGAAAACACAAGTCTTTGGTTTGCATATTTGCTCTGCTATTAACTGGCTAGGGATCTTGACAAATCATATTTTGCCCTCAAAGAAGTCCACACCCTAATCCCTGGAACCTGTGCATGTTACTTTGTCTGGAAAAGAAACTTTGCAGATGTGATTACATTCAGATCTTGAGTTGGGGATATTGTCCTGGATCATCTAGGTTTGCCCAGGGTGATCAGAGGAATCCTTACAAGAGGGAGGTAGGAAATGTCCACAACAGCCAAAATATGGAAAGAACTCAGATGTCCACAGACAGATGGATGGATAAAGAAGATGTGGTACATATATACAATGGAATACTACTGAGCCATCAAAAAAATGAAACCTTACCATGTGCAGTAATGTGGATGGAACTAGAGGGTACTATGCTAAGCGAAATAAGTCAGTCTGAGAAAGACAAATACCATATGATTTCACTCATATATGGAATTTAAGAGACAAACACAGGGTTAAAGGGGAAGGAAGGGGAAAATAAAATAAGACAAAATCAGAGAGGGAGACAAACCATAAGAACCTCTTAATTATAGAAAACAAACTGAGGGTTGCTGGAGGCAGTGGGGTGAGGGGATGGGGTAACTGGGTGATGGGCATTAAGAAGGGCACGTGATATAATGAGGACTGGGTATTTTACGCAAGTGATGAATCACTGAGCTCTACCTCTGAAGCTAATAATACATTACATGTTAATTAACTGAATTTAAATAAAATTAAATTAAATTTTAAAAAGAGGGAGACAGGAAGATAAAGCAATGTGGAGACAGAAGGAGAGACTGTAGTGATGCAGGCATGAGCCAAGGCAGTCTCTAGAAGCTGGAAGAGGCAAGAAGCAGACTCTCTTTTGGAGCCTCCAGAAGGAACCAAGCCTGCTGACACCTTGATTTTAGTCCAGTAAAACAGATTTTAGATTCCTGGCTTCCAGAATCATGAGAGAACAAATGGTATGGTTTTAAGCCAAGCCACTAGGTATGGGGTAATTTCTTAAAGAAGCATTAGAAAATTATTTCTAATATATGACTAACGATAACAAGACTAATAGAAGCTTTGATGCTAGCTTTATATATATGGAAGTGTTTTGAAAACTCTGAAGCTATGGATCTCAGACCTTAGTGGATAAAGGAATCATTTGAGAGCTTATTAAAATTGAGATTTTTTAGGGAGCCTGGCTGCGTCAATTGGTAGGGCATGTGACTCTTGATCTCAGGGTTGTAGGTTCGAGCCCCAGTGGGTATAGAGATAACTTGTAAAAAAAAAAAAAATCTTGAAAAAAATAAAATAAGAAAGCGACTGATTTCTGTACATTGATTTTGTGTCCTGCCACATTACTGAATTGCTATGGACTCTGAGAAACAAACTGAGGGTTTTGGAGGGAAGGAGAGTTGGGGGTTGAGTGATCCTGGTGGTGGGTATTAAGGATGGCATGTATTGCACTGGGTGTGGGGCATAAGCAAGGAATTTTGGAACACTGAAAAAAAATTAATTTAATTTAATTTGAATTAATAAAATAAAATAGAGATTTTTTTTTCTTCCCTAGGGATTCTGATATGATACGCTTGGGGTTAGCGCATGAATCTGCATTTCCAACAATCACCTGAAACTTTCTCATTTAGGTAGTCCCTGGACCACGCCTGCAGGCATTGTTCTTATGTGTGAATATTGATTAAAATCCAAGCCTCCCACCACACACGCGCCAAAAAAAAAAAAAAAAAAAAAAAAATCCAAGCCCCCTGGTGGACAAGTGGGGTAGATCTTGGGGGGAGTGGGGGAGGAAGAAGGCAAAGCTCTAAATCACCTGACAGAGTCTCCCACAAATGAGCATATCTTTGTAAGGTGCACTCAGATGGGGTTGGTATGTATCATGTCAGCAACAGCATCTATAAAAACAATGATCTTCTGTCCAGTGGCGGGATGTGGCAGCAGCTTATACGGGTACAGGCTCCTGGTCATGGTTCTCCCATGCCATAAGGCACGACCCTGGGGCAGCTGTCTGTCCTTCAGATTCAGAGCATATCGCTACCTCCATGTTCAGAACAACTGAACCAAATGCTCTTATCTATAAAAGTAATGATCAGAGGACAAACACATTAAAAAAAAAATAAAACATAGCCGAGGTCTTATTTTGTGTTAGGCCCTGAGTTTCCGTTCTAAAGAAACACACAGTGGGCTGGGCCATAGACAGGGAACCATCCCAGGGGCATGCGCAGAGGGTCCAAAAGACTAGAAGAATCTGCCAACAGAGGACTGAGAAGAGCCAACACTTAAAATGTTGTTAATAACTTTAAAGTGCTAGACCAATGGCTTTTACTTTTCCCTAATTATGCCTGTCTTTCAGAGTGTTACATGAACCCAGAGGGGACACCTAATTCAACTTGGGTGATGGTTAATTTTTATGTGTCAACGTGACTGAATCACAGGGTGCCCAGATATTTGGTCAAACGTTACTTGGGGCTATTTCTGTGAGGGTGTTTTTGGATGAACTTAACAGTTCAGTTGATAGACTGAATAAAGTGGATTGCTTTCCCTAACGTGGATGGGCCCCAACCAGTCAAGCCTAAAGAGAACCAAAAGGTTGACCTTTCCCAGAATAAGAAGGAATTCCTCCTGCTTGGCTGCCTTTGAACTGGATATTGATTTTCTTCTTGTCTTCTGGCTCAAACTGCACCATCGACTCATCTTGGGTCTTGAGCCTGCTAACCTTCAGACTAAAACTGCCATCGGCTCTTGTGGCTCAGCCCTCTTGACTGCAGATCTTAGGGCTCACCAGCCTCATTAATTGCATGAACCAATCCCTTATAATAAATCTCTCTCTCTGTGTCTCTCTTACACACATACACCCTGTTGGTTTCGTGTCTCTGGAGAACTCTAATGCAGATTGAGTACCAGGGAAGGCTTCACAGAGGAGCTCACTTCTCAGAGAGGTGTTGACATCATTTCTAAATATTCTACTTTATACACTATAAATTCCTTTGTCATTCATCCATTAATTTCAACCAACACTTAGGGTTTGGATGAATTCTGTGAGTGCTCATGGCACACCAGGCACTTTGCTAGGCACAAAGGTGGGGTCTAAGCATAAGACATCGGCTCTGATCTTCCAGTGAGAAAGTCAGGCTTGAAGGCAAAGCACTGCCGAGCAATATTGTACGTACAGATGATCTTCTGAAAGTGGCAGTCCCATTCTTACAAAATAAAAACAGGCTATCCAGCTAGGATTGCCAGCTAAAATATTGCATGGAATATTCAATTATTGGTTGCTTATCTGAAATTCAGATTTACCTGGGCATCCTGTATTTTTAATTGCTTGATGTGGCAATCCTTTCTTGTTCTCCCTCTATATCCAGACGGTATAGACCTAAGGAAGACAAGGGCCACCTTGGACTCAGAAGGGAAGATGCCCTTCTCTTCTCTTTTAGAGTATTTCTTCCACCCTGGCCAGCCTCCATCCCCTTGGGACTTCCACTGCAGACATTGCATACTGGCTGACAGCAAATCCCCCATATCTCATTCCAGAAATGGTGTAAGCAATCCCTACTGGGACACAGGGGAATGCCTTTGACTCTGCCTCTGGGGAGAGAAGGGGGCCCACATGGCCTGAAGCTAATTCTGCTTTCCCCAAAGGCCCTCCCACCTGGATTTGCTGCTCCAGGTACTTTATGCTAGTTAAAGCCAGAGCCAGGTTGGGAAAGAGGCAAGCACTCCTGAGTGCTCTTAGAGACAGGACTAAGTGGAGGCTGAAAGCAGGGAATTTGGAATGAGCCTGCATCTGAATCGTCATTTACTTGCTCTATAAACTTGGATGTGTGGCTTAATCTTCCTAAGCCTCTATTTCTTCAAGGATAACATGAGGAAGATCATTTTTCTGTGAGGATTAAGTAAAATGCTGTACATCAGCATAGTGCTTGATATCCAGGGATATGTGCTCAGCACATGGTGGTCATTACTAATGCTTCTGAGTCTCTTTTACACCTAGCTTATTACTGGTTTTTGTGTTTCGAATATGTTGTTGTAAACATTTTTGTGCGTTTTAATTAATTAATTAATTAATTAATTAATTTGGGGAGAGAGAGAGAGAATCCTAAGCAGGATCCACACCCAGTGCAGAGCCTGATGCAGGGGTGGATCCTATGACACTGAGATCATGCCCTGAGCCTAAACTAAGAGTCCAAGGCTTTCCCATCCAGCCCCTGGAATTTATTTATTTATTTATTTATTTATTTTAGTTTTGAATGTGTGTCTTGGAACAAGTTCCTAGGAGTAGTATTATTAGGCCAAAGACCATCAGAGGCACAGAGCACAGATGCAGAGCATATACTCTGAAGCCAGAGAAGCTAGGATCTTCTTCCTGGCTACTCTTCTTCCTGGTTATACAATTTTGGGCAGATTCCTTCACTTCTGTATGCTGTGGTGTTATGGAATTTAAATCAGTATTAGTTTTTACGGTGAATGTATGATTGGTCTCTGTACCTATTGGCAGGTTACCTTCTAACTATAATAGTTTGATTATGATAGTAACTATCTTCCCATTAGACTAAGAGCAAATCATATTCCCCTTTGCATCTACTATTTTTTTAAAGTGTTTTTACATTTCTCTGCTTTCTTTTACTTTAATCTTTTTTTTTTCATCATATCTGTCTTCTATTATGAAATTTTGCTTCAAGCTTCAGAAGTTATGTTCCATTTGCATCTAAATGACTCTAACTTGGTACTTTAGGAAGTAAATGGGGAAGATATTTTGGGAACAGGAAGCCTTTTTAGTGCCCTTTATTTAGCACCAGCAATGAGAAATTTGAGGCCAATAGCAGGAAACAGGGACTCTGAGAACCACAGTAAGATTGACTTTGAATCTGAGGTAGAATTCTTCATATAGTAATGGGATAGTTGAAAAGTGGAAACAACATCAGATCCAGAATCAGAACATCTTTTTGTTAACAATATGATCTTCGGCAGGTGGCTAGAATATCTCTTGATTTAGTTCATTTTCAGACAGCCTTTTAAAATTTAGCCTACCAACTTATACGCTTTTATTAAGTTAAAGACCCTATAAAAAAGACACTTAAAAGAGATAAGAGGGGTGTTTTTGTAATTTGGGTGATATGGTCAAAAAGGAATAAACAGAAATAAAACTGGGACACCAAGGTGGCTCAGTCGGTTAAACGTCTACCTTTGGCTCAGGTCATGATCTCAGGTTCCTGGGATGGGGTCCCACATTGGGCTCCCTGCTCTGTGGGAAGCCTGTTTGTCACTCTCCCTCTGCTCCTCCCCAGCCCCTGCTCATGTGCTTGCACACTCTCTCTGGGTGTCTCAAATAACTAAAATCTTAGGGAAAAAAAAAAGAAAGAAATGGGACTAACTACCAAATGGCACATATTTTTACTCTTGGCTCTAAGATACACTGTCTGCATGGATAGGCAACCTTATTTTTGAGATGAGTGGAAATATACCTCCCGATTTCTCCAGGACAATTTTCCTATACCAAGGTATTAGAGAAATAAGCAAGCCTGTGTCTCAGGGTATGTCCTGAACAAGGGATGTGGAAAGAAGACTGCTGAGCTCTACAGGAGCTCTCTCCTTCCACACCGCCCCAGCTACTGCCCACTGTATTGAGGGGGCTTTCCACTGGTCCCATCTCTGCAACGTCAGGCATGGTTCTACTCATTGGTTCTCATTGGTTTATTTTCTCCTCACACCCAACCGAAGAGCAAAGATCTAATTTTTATGAGCTCCCAATTTTTATTTGGCAGGAAGACAAGGTGAATGAAGCACACCATTTTCCTGGCTGCCTTCAGCTAGCTGGATCTTTATACAGAGTTTTAAGCCCAAACATGCTTGTTGTCAGAATGCAGAATGTCGGAATGCACGATAGCATGCATTTTATTCCTCTTTCCAGGGGTAATGAACAAAGTAATGTCAGGCAGGGGAAAATTCCTAAACAGACACCAACATCTGTTTTACCTTTCCTCACTCTCTAGGGTTAGATAATCACAAATGAAATTTAAAGAATATTCCGTACGGCAGGTTTGTCAGCTTCTCTCAATCTCAATCTTTGTTTGTCAAATAGGAATAATAAGAATGCCTATCCCTATCCCAGAACTGTTGTAAGTGTTAAGAAAGAAAATGCAGGAGTGCCTGGGTGGCTCAGTCAATTAAAGTTCTGCCCTCGGCTCAGGTCATGATCCCTGGGTCCTGAGATCGGTCTCTCTGCTCAGCGGGGAGCCCGCTTCTCCCTTTCCCTCTGCCTGCTGTTCCCCTTGTTTGTGCTCTCTCTCTCTCTGTCAAATAAATAAATAAAGTCTTAAAAAAAGGAAGATAATGAAACATTGTTTCATAAGCCACTAAAATCTAAAACCAAAATCTAAACCATAATTCCACTCATTACTAACGGAAACAATAAAAGTGGCAAACATTCGGTAACATACTAAGGATGGTAAGGATCAGAAAATATTGAGGATAATTTTTCTGTTTATTTTTATATTTGGAGTTTATAGATTTGCTTGTGGTTTACTGTATGATCAATTTCCGTCAATACTCCTATGAACACATGAAAAGGAAAGGTACGAAATTCCCATTTTCTTAGGCATAAAATTCTACATATATTTATTAAATACCTCATTAGTTAAATTATTTATTTTCTCTGTATTAAGATTTTTCAAACTGGCAATCTATGGATGAGCTTCAGGAGAGCTGTACTTTTTTTTTTTTTTTTTTAATAGAGGGAAGGTTCATAGTTTTTTCATGTTCTCAAAGGGATCTGTGACTCCCCTGCTCTATAAAAAAAAATCTGCTCTATACCCTACTTGATCTGTGGAGGACTAAGAAAGGAAAGTTAAGCTACTAAATATAACTTAATAGAATTATTAAAAACTATCCTCAAACAAAAATTATAGTTATTTTGTTAACGTACAGGATTCCTGAGAAATTGTCATGTTGATATTTACTATATTGCTAAATGGCCTTTGTCAAGTTTATTAGGGGCCTTGGAATGAGACTCACAAAAAGTCTGGGCTTCTATAGGATGGCAGACAAAGGCCAACTCCCTTAATCAAAATTTATCAAATCCAGAACAAGCTGGTCACATATATTCCGTTTTCCTTGAGTTTTGCACTGGGTCTCTTGCAATGTCCTCTGATGAATTCTAAGTCTTTTTCCTGAATACTTCTCCTCAGTTGATTTTCTGAGGAGACAGTCCCACTTTGGAAAGCTAATCATGCCTTAAGGTGACTCAGTTCAAAGTCACATACTTCCTCAAGTGAGGCAAGGAAATAAATGCATCAATTTCTAGGATGAAAATGACAACCACTTAAAAACCGACAGCCAAATTACAGACGTATTTGGAACAGGAACTATCTGCTGGCAAACAAGTCATGTATTTTGACACGATGGCCATGAAGAAATTAAAGTCCACCTTAAGAGAAAAACTGAAGAGGCATTCAAATGAATAGGGAGGATTGAAGCTATAACCTATGCTCCTACAAAAGTCCCTATGCCTAATCCTCAGAAGTATTAGAAATTTGCAGGACTGACTTACCCATTAGGCTCACAGTATTATGATACCATGCACAAATGGTCTATGATGCTTTCAGGGCTCAGTGAGATATCCTAACTGCAATTTCTTTTAAAATCAGGGGAAAATGGTAATAATAATAATGATATACAATCATGAATCCAGCCGAAATTATGTTTGCCTTTAACCAATGCAGTCATAAAATATATTATATAATTTTTTTTATGGGAGAGGGACCCATGAAGGCAAAAGTGTCCACCTCTCATGGAAGTCATAATGGGGTCATGGAAATTATTGTTTACTCATGTGGTTCCTGGTCAGTATGTGAGCAGATGCCTTGTGAAGTTTGCCTTCATGTGTGTTTATGCATGGTTCTAAAGCACTGTTTAGAATAGATTATATTCTCTTAGAAGAAGAGGGATTGAGGCTACAGAGCCTCATCATGTCTGTGTATCTTTCTTTCTGTTTGCTTCACTCTGGCTCTTTCTAACCAGGAACTTCTTTTACTTGCTTATCTCATGACCCAATAGTCTCTAGCCTCAACTAAGCATCAGATTTGCCACTGATGTTGGTTTTCTGTGGATCAGAATTCAAATTCTCTGCTGGAGTTTCCTCTAGTCAAGTGTTCAACACAGATGAAATTAGCTGTAACTGATCTTTCCCCTCTTGTTCCCCCCACCACATACACATACACACACACTCCTGCATGCCCTGCAGAACTTGTCATAGGTATGGTTAGCCCTTCTGGAGGCTCCATTGGGTGGTTAATGAAATGTCTTCTACTATATAGTTTTAATATGGCTCAATGACACTCAAGAAGAAAACTATCACAGGACGATGAGCCTGGCAGTAAGTAGTGGTCTAATTCTAATTACATTATTATAATTTTTCATGTTCTTGATTGTCATTTTTGCCACATATTCAACACATGGGAAACAGAAGGGTCCTCTCCAGGAAATGTCATTTGCAGAGACTGTCCAGTCTAGGCAGGTCTCAGTGAAGGGCCACATTGCATAATCAGGCAGGACTCCTGCCTTGAGATTAAGCCATTCTCTGAAGATGAACGATACCCCGCTGAGTCTCTTTTTTGCTGGATAAGTGACCTATCTGAGTTAAGTATCCACATCACATACACTTCCTGTCACTTTGGGATTATAATAAGCCTCCTTCATTAATGATTCTGTATTAGGAACATCTGAGTAGATGTGACTTTAATAGCAAGTTGAATTTTATTTAATTATCACAGTGTCACACACCTTTCTACATTTGTAGAATTTTAATACTCAACAAGCACCATATTGTTTCACTATAAAGAGGTATGATTGGTGCATAGCAATTTGGTATGACCAAGGCATATACTGTCTATCTCAAGAATGAGATGAGCCCTGAGAAAGAAAAAAACTTTTATCTGTCGTATTTCCCATTTAGATGTGTCACTCCTATTTAAAATTGAAGAACAGGAAAGATTAGGTCCTTTTTGATCAGAAGAAAGCTTTGAGTAAAAAAAGACTGATCAATGACAGTTGTTTTTCTTTTAATATTATCTTACTAATAGAGAAATAGGAAAAAATCTGTCATGGGCATTGTATCAGCCAGGATTCAGTTTTGAAGAACAGAATCTATTCAGCAAGTTTAAGAGAAAGGGATGTATTAAAGGCTATTTTATGGTTTATTGTGCCATTGGGAAGCAAAGAATTGCCTCCCAGATTGAACTTGCAGGAACGACTCCCAAAACAACTGTAGATCTGGGGCAGGGGAGCAGCTGCTTCTGCAGTGGTCAAGAGGCTGCAGATTCAGAAAGCTAAAATCCTAGCTACCTGCTCCTGGATATCCTGCCTCTCTGCCCACGACATTCTCCACACCAACCAAGCGGTGTGACATCTTGTCTCTCGTCCCATGTGGCTTTAGTTCTAAATTAAAGTTTCATTTGACTATACTTGATTTGTGAAGCTGTACCTGCAAGGAAGACTGAGAACTGTAGCTTTTAGCTTTCTGGCCTCTGCATGGTAAAAAGCATCCAGAACCGAGGCCAATGAGCCAACTTGAGTATTTATTCTGGGTCCATAACTGGGTATTACTGAAAACTCGAGTAACTTTGCAGGTGAAAATCAGATATGGTCATCTTTTGGGTTTATTTTTTTCCTCCTTCAGGACTGGAATTGTATTATTTGTAATCTTTGGTTCATGATACACTCACATCAGTGATCTACATTTGGATCCCAAAGTACTTAATAATATAATAAACATCATAGACCTACTGACCACTAGCGTAAAAGCTAGGTCCATGACAACAACCTACAACTAATCAAGCATCTCTTGACATTCCCCTATCCTAGGAAACCATCAGCCTGCATTTCATGTTTTATTGCATTTATATGTATTCTTATAAAACAACTTTACAAAATTTTCTTAGACTTTTCTATACTGCTATAAAAATGGGATCATACCCTATGTAATCCTTTGGTTCTTCCTTTTTTATGAAATGTTCTGTTGACAAATTTATCCATATTTTTGCATTTCACTATAGTTCCTTTCAACTGTATTCTGTTGCTGATTGTGACAATAATTCATCAAATAAATATACACCCATTTTTCTTTTAATAGATATTTGGGCTGCTTCAGAGTTTGGACACAGTGAATAATGATGCATAAACATTCTTTCAAATGTAGAATTTCTTTGGGGGTGTTTACCAAAGATAGAATTACTGGATCATGGGGATTTTTAAGTTTGGGTTGCACTTGTGTATGTTAAAGGTCATCAAAAATGTTTAATTTCAGCCAAGTCTGGCTTAAAAGTAGTAAACTAGCATTATCATCACAAGAATATAAAATATAGGACTTAGAGGTTTACCATTTGGAGAACAAGGGATTATCTTTGGCATTTTGTACCTGCTTCTCTGCTGACATACCTCTTCCCTAGGAAACCAACACACCTTTCCCATTCTCAGTTGAGAGTGTCAACTAGTGGAATCCCTTGATACTCAACAATCATCCTTCTCTGACCACAGCCTCAGGACCATGATCTCTCTAACATTTGGCCAAAAACCCTTCCTGTCACACTATACTCCTTTAGATTTTGAAACACATAGCTATTCTGCCACATTAAAAAAAAATCTCAGGGTTCCTACTGCATCCGCAGGAAATTGATAAGGACAAAGAGTGTCCATTAAAGCCAGCTTGATTTAGTGTAACATAATCATCAGACTGTGAGTAGATATTTGATTTACAGCAGGCTGCCTAAGCTATAGAGAGAACCCTTAAATTTCACATCTGTCATGAGATGGGTTCCCCTGAAAAGAGACTTTAAGATTTATGTGCACGTGCTTTATGGGGAGGACTCTCAGTTACAACAGCTGTCAGGGAATGAGGAAAGCTGGATTAAACAAAAGGAGAAGTTGAATCATAATACAGTTGTAACAGAGCCTTCAGCTGATTCTCTGGGAAGCTCTGATGCTGAGATGACCCTTCAGAGATGTCGTGTTTGAGCAAGAGACCTACGGCCTTTGTTCCTCATGTAGACTAGGATCCAGTCTACCCCCTAGGAAGAGGGCATGATATTGAGTGAGACAGCTCCCTTTGAGCAAAAATGATTCCTGGGGAAGGCTTCCTGGCCACTGGGGGATCTGGGTAGCATATAACAACACTCTCACAAGTCCATCTCTTCTTCTACGTGAATCCACTTGCTTCTCA
Organism: Mustela nigripes; assembly: GCF_022355385.1. Taxonomy (NCBI): domain Eukaryota; kingdom Metazoa; phylum Chordata; class Mammalia; order Carnivora; family Mustelidae; genus Mustela; species Mustela nigripes. The sequence goes on along the minus strand of NC_081557.1, from coordinate 67,248,753 downwards.
TAAACTCATGCCATCATTAAGTTGTTGGGACAACAACTTAAGGTTTCTTGTTTCTTGGAGAAACTAACAAGATGAAAATTAGTAGGCTAAACTTGAAGACCCGCAGCTACAAATGGTTATAAGGTTGCAAATAACCCTCCTCTACTCCTCATTCTAAATTCCTCACAACCTAGCTAGCACCTCTGCTGGTCTAGGTGGATGACCTAGTGGAGTGATTCAGACTCTTATTCCTGTGGGGTCAACATACAATTCTTAGATCATGGCTGCTATTAGAATGACAAGAGACACTGTAGTGGTTCACCTGGATGCTGAACATATTCTTTCTTGTTCCTGTTGTATAACAATAACCATCTCTCTTCCTAATGATAAGGGTCAATTACCCTTGGCAGGCTGGTGACTCCTTTCCTTGCCTACTGGTCTTGGCAAAAGCCCAAAGAGATTAGATGACGGCCATAACTTAAAGTTCAATGGGACCCTTAATTTTCCCTTAATGGAAATATTCTACATCTGGGAATCAGAAGTTCTAGATCTGTAGAACCTAGGGTTATAAAAATAGAAGCATTAATTTTTCAATCAGAGGGTTATGATAAGTGGGACTACTACTTTCATTCCTTAGTTCCTTGACCCATGTAGCCTACATACTAGGGACAGAGTACCTTATAATGATCATTGGTTTAGGGTATATAATGGGTCCTAACGGATGTATCTCATATTCATAAAGCTTCATTTCAAGTCTGGTGCCTTAATTATGTCTTTAAAGACTGGTTCCATTGCTCTATCAGGCTAATGTCTTCTCAGTGGTGCAATATAAAATAGGATCAATGGCTCCCATGGTATGAATCCCTTTGCTGCAGTGGGTCCCTTGGTCAATTGCAACTTTATGTGGGATCCCATGCCAATAGATCAGTAATTCCATGAGCCTTCTGATAGTGCTGGACGAAGTCATATGAGCAGGAAAGAAAAGCTCATTGTCAGAAATATGTAAATTCCAGTCAAGATGAAGTGCCAGGGTCAAAGAGGTCCCATGTAATTATTTTGCCTTCAAATGGAAGGTTAGTCTCTTCTAAGAAAGATTTAATATTGAGAGCCCAATCCTAGCCTCTGTTGCTGGTAGGTTAGACATTTCACAGCAACAGTATTGGTCTTAGAGAGGGGGAAACCCATGTTCTGGGACCTTATTCCTCGAAAGCATAGCTTCTCTGATCATGTGCCCATTGTACCAGTGCTGGACTGGCCAAGTCATTCTGCCTCCTTGGTGGTTTAGTGCCTCTTCTGTGGTGAAGACTCTGCAGTGTGAATTAACATATCATACAAAGGTCTTCACACTCTGTGCTCACTCCATAAGGTATATACATGCCTCTTTCCCACTTCTTCTGGACTGTGACCTTCTAATTTCCCTCTTTCCTATGTGTCTCACTAACCAATCAAGACATTTGCCATAACCCATGAGAATGTGTGATGTGTATATCCTGATATTAAATGTACACATACACATTTAATATCGGGATAATACACTTCTCTTTCTATACAAAGTATATGACCAGGTACACTTACTGAAACTTCACTCTTAGGGAAGATTTCCCTTCACTACTATCTTTTATGGTCATTCTTGATTTGGGCTGCAGTGCAGTGACAATCTAATTTCAGCTTTATCCATATACTGGGCTTGCTCATCCATGAACCAAGCTTATCCTATTTATTTTTTCATCGACAGGTCATAATAGACCCATGTTGGTGTGAGCTAAAGGAGAGGCACCAGTGCAATAGTGATGAATGACATGGGAGTCTGAGTGATCTGATTCTTCAGTTTACTTGCACCCTTTGGCTCTGTTAATGCTGGTCCCGGATGTGTCACTTCTGTCTTTTGGAGAATTATTTCTGGAGCTGCCAGAATTCATGACTTGGCAAGACTGGTGGAATCCTACTCATGATAGACAGTTTTGGTCACATGATAAGCTACATCTTAGGCTCTATGGCAGCTTTTTCAAATAATGTATTGTTCTTTGCTGAGGATGGCATGCCTTGCTCGAGAACCCTGGTGCTCATTGTTGTGATTTTCCTACTGAGGTTTGTCATGAACTTCATATGGGCTCCCTGTGACCAGATACATCAAACACTGTGTATCTGTCATGTTGTGTGGCTCAAATTTCAGGGCTGTTTGTTTCACAGACTGAACTGCTGCAAAGCCATTTCCTGCTCTAGTCCTCACTCAGAGCTGGCTGTCTTCCATATCTGTTGATGAATAGGTCAGAGTAATAGTGTCAAGTTTGGAAGTTGTTGCCTTCAGAATCTGAGAAGGCCTTCTGGATGTTGTGATTCTTTTGTAATGGCGGGAGGCACAAGTAATAATGTGTGCTTCACCTGAGAGGGGATGTGCCACCATGGCCCACCCCACTGGACTCCTAAAAACTTAACTGAGGGCGCCTGAGTGGCTCAGTGGGTTAATCCGCTGCCTTTGGCTCAGGTCATGATCCCAGGGTCCTGGGATCGAGTCCCACATCGGGCTCTCTGCTTCGGCGGGGAGCCTGCTTCCCCCTCTCTCTCTGCCTGCCTTTCTGCCTACTAGTGCTCTCTGCCTGTCAAATAAATAAATAAATTAAAAAAAAAAAAACTTAACTGATATGAGTCTTTAAATCTCTGAAAAGTTCATCTCTACTCCCTGATGAAAATACTTCTGTCCAAGTCTTCCAAAGTTTCTGATGTACCACTCCTTGCTCATCTGGTTCAATAAACATAATTATCATAAATGTGGTAAAGTAATACAAGGTACTATGAAAAGTCTATATTGTCTGGATCCATTCAGACTATATTATGACGATAGATGGTAGAGTTAACATAGTCCTGTGGCGAGAGTGTATACAGTTATCTATCCCACTTGAATTTCAATTGATTGCCTTTCATGATGGAGGTGGAAAAGAAAGCACTCACCAGATGAGATCAATATATATTTACCATGAACCTGAGCCTGTGTTAATCAGCTCTAGCACAGATACTACCACTCACACAGCAGCTGAAACTGAGACTACTACTTTGTTGAGTTTGTAATGGTCTACTTCCATCCCTAGGGATCAGACTAGTGAATTAAATGAATAGGGATATGATAGAAACTACCACCCCTGTATTCTGTAGGTTTTTAAAGGTAATGCTAATCTCTACCATTCTTCCCATGCAGTGGTATTGTTTTGATTTTATAATCTTGTCTGTGAAGAATGGAGGTTTCAGAGGCTACCATTTGGCTTTCCTCATTATAATTGCTGTTACCCCATAGGCAAAAGAGTAAACGTGAAGTTTCAGCCAATTACCAGGATGTCCATGAAAATTATAATGTGGGTACTGGAGAAATGATTGCTGGATTACTGGGTGGGTCCATGGAGCTGGTGAACACACTGTGAACCAGGACCTAGATCATGACTCCATTTACTACTTGAACCCCATAAAACCCCACTTTCATAAAGTGGCCACTATGACATAGTTACAACAGTGACTTCAGTTGATCGTATGGGGATCAATATCAACTTGACTCAGTGTCCCATAGTCCTTGAAATGTCTGAGTATTCTCCTTTCAGTATTTGGTAGCCTGAATAAATGGCTGTAGATTCTTTGGGGGAAGAACCAGGGGAATCACTGCTCCCACACACTTGCCATAATGTTGCCGATTCCTTCCTTATGTACTGGCCCCTCCTTTAACCAGTGGGTTTCCTGACTGAAAGTTGGCTCAGATAAGACTCAAGGAGAAACTGAATGGCAATGCATTATAACAGAGATCTCAGTCAACCCCGGGCGTAGTTTTGAACTGGAATGACCCATCAGAGATAATCTGAATCAAAGCAAGGAGTTGAGACTTGGTACCGTCATATCAACTATCACTGGATGCAGGCTGCCTCTGGGGAGGCACTGTATATCTGAGCAAGGCAACTACCCTCATCTGAGGGCAATTTCTGGACAGAGCCTCTCTTGTAAGCTGTTTGCTGGGCAACATTCCTCAAAGCTGGTAGAGTGAGTTCCTTCCCTTTGACTTTGAAAGGGACATCTGGGTGTTGTCTCATGGCATTCTATAACACTGGAAGTACCTTCTCCGAAGTTACTTAAGATCTGTCTGAAGCTTCTCTCCTCTGAATCCAGGCCAGCACTTCATTAGCAAGTCCTCAGTGTCTTGGTTGTCTTCTTTTTGTTCCACAGAACACTAATACTATGAGATGTCCTCCAAAAAGAATTCCATAGTCAAACAAATTTGGTGCACGTGACCTAATTTATAACACTCTTGCAGGTTCACAAAGCACATCAACATGTTGAAATCTCTGAGATGACTGAAGCACAACAAATTTTTTTTCCCTAGAGTTAGTATTTTCAAACTTGTCTTCTTGTAACAGTTCATGAAACTAGAATTCTAGAAAACAACCTTTTGCTGAAGTTCCTTCAATGCTTGAAGAAATTCCTCTTGGCTTCCTTTCTCGAGGATTTTCCTGGTTCTCTTTCTTTTCTTATTTTTTATTTTAATTCCAGTCGAGTTAACATACAGTGTTTTATTAGTTTCAGGTGTACGATTCAGTGATTCAACACTTCCATAGACCAGCCAGTGCTCATCACAGTAGGTGTCCTCCTTTATCCCTGTCCCCTGCTTCACCCATCCTGCTCCCCTCTGGTAACCATCAGTTTGTTCTCTATAATTAAGAGCCTGTTCCTTGGTTTCCCTCTCTCTTTCCTCCCCCCGCCCCCCACCATGCTTATTTATTTTGTTTCTTATATTGCACAATGAGTGAAATCATATGGTATTTGTTTTGCTCTGACTGGCTTATTTGACTTAGCATTATATTCTCCAGGATTTTTCTTTTTCTTTTTCTTTTTTTTTTAAAGATTTTTATTTATTTATTTGACAGAGAGAAATCACAAGTAGATGGAGAGGCAGGTAGAGAGAGAGAGGGAAGCAGGCTCTCTGCTGGGCAGAAAGCCCCATGCGGGACTCGATCCCAGGACTCTGAGATCATGACCTGAGCCGAAGGCAGCGGCTTAACCCACTGAGCCACCCAGGCACCCCCAGGATTTTTCTAAAGGATCGCCTTTTAGTCAGGTAATGAATGTGTATGTCTTTCTTTCCATTCCTACTGCTGTAAGCTGGCCGACGTCATTACGATTCTGCAGACCTAGACTATTGCAGGAGTCTCCTACAGGTGACCTTCCCTCAAGTTTCTCTCACTTTCAATCTTTTACACAGACCTGAGCAAAATCAATGGTCTAGAACTGCATTAAGTAACCACTTTAGCCACGTGAGGGAGATAAAACATGCACAAATGAAGCAACTCAAATTAACTAGAAAATAATACATCAACCAAATTTTGCACTTAAAATAGTCTATTATAGTGTGATTTAAATTGAATATATAAATGCAGATGAAAAACAGCTCTTTGCTCCCCAGCGTTGTGTACGCAATTTCAAAGCCAGAGGTCAGAGGACTATTTTTTGAGGATTGTGCTGCCTTGCCCAACAATACAGAGATCCAGATGGAGGTTTAAAGGGGTATTTTCTGAATTCTAAAATAGTAACATTTACAAAGCTGTACCCCACTCTTCTGATTCATAATGGCCAAGGAAGAAGCAAGGGGTCACAGATTTCTTTTAACAGAATTACCTGGAATGATAATGTTCTAAATAAAAATCACATGAAATAAACATCAAAGGTTAAAAAAAATTACTCTCTTGTATTCCTTTATTTCAGAATATTACCTACCAGACTCACAAAGCTCTCCTGGCCTATGCAAAGAAGAGTACAAGTCCCTGAAATTCATAAGAAAACAATATGCTATTTCTAGAAGACACAGGTTTCAGTATAAACCATAGTATGTGGGCCTCCCAACAGTCAAAATTTTCACATCACTGTGACCTGGGTAAAAGGAACTCTGAATTTTAGCTGTGAGGGAGGAAAATGATGGGGAGATAAGGTGAAAAGAAAGGATGGATGCAGTCTGAAGAATGAGGGACTGAAGATGTCAAATGGCCGGCCACAGTGCCATTGACTAAGTTAATAATGAAACATTTAAACCAGGAGATGCAACATAAGTGGCATGTAGAGTCCAGTAGATAAACAGAGGAGAAAAGCAGTTTAGTAAAACAGTATACAGAGCTTCAGAATGAATGAGGCAATAGAGAGTGTTGGGGCTAACTGTAGGGTACCCGCTCCCTCTAAGGAGAGTTCAAGGTCTCCACACCAGTCAGTTGTTGCCTGATGGGAAGTCAGGCCCTGCCTTGGCAGAGCTTTGGATATCATAAGGGAAGTGTTTGAAATCTGGATTTTTTTTTTTATGAGAAACAGCCCATTTTAAAAATGTTGTAGGAGGGTGGGTGCCCAGATGGCTTAGTGGGTTAAGCCTCTGATTCTTGCTCATGATCTCAGTGTCGTGAGATAGAGCCCTGCATGAGGCTCATCTTCAGTAATTCAATACTCAGTATATTAGCTTAGGTCCTTTCATATGATGGTGATTATAAAGTTCCCAAGAGCACCAAGAGAGCACAAGTCTTTTTCAAATCTCTGCTTGCATTCCATTTGTTTGTGTTCAATCGGCCAGAGCAAGCCACACAGACACATAGATTCAAGCAGTGGAGATACAAACTCTACCTCCTGATGGGAAAACTGACAAAGACACATTGCAAAGGGGCTTACCTAGGGATGAGAGAAATTCGTGTTGATTTTAGAAATCTCTTATACTGGACAGGCTATTCATACCAACCGTCCTACTGAAAACAACTAGAAATGGATATGGCTTTTAAATCTTATTTAAGATAATTAAAGATCTGACAAGGTATATGAAATGATTAGACCAAAATCTATGACAAAATAGGAACCTGGAGAAGTTTGGAAAACATGAAATCCACTTTTATCTTAAGGACATTTGATAATCCATGAAAACTTGAACTTTGTCATTAATGTATCACAAAGCAAGGGTGGTGGTGGGGGGGGGGGGAAGCAAAGCCCAGAACCTGTCCAAACTATGGGATCTAAAGACACTGCCACAAAGTTCAGTTGGAATCCCAAAGGGTTATACCTTCAGAATAAGAGTGAACCAGAGTAAATCCGTTCTCATCACTCTTCCAAGGGGACAGAGGTTGGGTTGCCTTGTTGCTGGGCAGAATGTGTATGTGGGGTGGGAATGAGAGGAAACAGTCTCAGATTAATAGGTCTTAATCTGTGCAAATTAATTTTGTCTAGGTGGTACAAAATACCCCAAGACACAAATTTGGTATCAAGTAATTCCAGGCTGTACTTTCCTAGGCATTATGAAGAAGCAAATTCATATCTTCTCTGGAGGAGGACACCTTCATCCTAGGCCTCAAAGAACCCCTCACAAGTAATTTTTCAAGAACAATGACCAGCATAGTGTCACAAATAATCAAGCATCTAAAGAAAAAAGACCCCATGAGTTAGATCCAGAAAAGGGAAATAGACCCATAACTTTCAGTTATTGAAATTACCAAAGAGAATAAAACAACTGTGCTAATAATCGTTTTAGAAGAAATAAAAGACATGTTTGAAAATATCTTCAGGGAACAAAACTATGAAATGTGAGCTAACATATATATATATATATATATATATATATATATATAGTCATATTGCATGAGTATATAGCCATATAAACATATATTTTATATACATATATTTTATATATTTACTTTTAATTTTTTAATTTTTTTTAACATTTTAGAATTTTAAATTCAGTTAATCAACATATAATGTATTATTTGTTTCAGGGGTACAGGTCTGTGATCCATATCCAGTGCTCATTACAACATATACCCTCCCCAATGGCTATCACCCAGTTACCCCAGCCCCTCATTCCTATCTTCTCCAGCAACCCTCAGTTTGTTTCCTATGATTAAGAGTTTCTTATGGTTTGTCCCCTTCTCTGGTTTCACCTGGTTTCATTTTTCCCTCTCTTCCCCTATGATCCTCTGCCTTGTTTCTTATGACCTAACATATTCTTATTTGGAAAAAAAAAAAAAACTAGATAGAACTTCTGATTAAAAAATAGCTGTAAATCTATGATTATACCCAGTTAGAAATTGCTTTAAAAAATAAGGGGGAGGGCACCTGGGTGGCTCAGTGGGTTAAAGCCTCTGCCTTCGGCTCAGGTCATGATCCCAGGGTCCTGGGATCGAGGCCCGCATCGGGCTCTCTGCTTAGCTGGGAGCCTGCTTCCTCCTCTCTCTCTGCCTGCTTCTCTGCCTACTTGTGATCTCTGTCTGTTAAATAAATAAATAAAAATCTTTAAAAAAAAATAAGGGGAAAATAAGTAGTTTAGTCCAAGAAAACAAAAAAAGAATTAAAACCCATGATAAGAATAACACATAAGTTGTGTGGGTAAGAAAATTGGATTAAAATATTCTCATATTCTCATATTGTCTAAAATGGGGCAAAGTGTTGACTAATTTTAGCTTTATGATTTGAGTATAGATTTTGAAATATTTAGGGAACCACTGAAAGAACAGAACAGCAGGTATACATTCTAAACTAATAGTAGAAAAAATAAAAATGATAGAAAATAATCCAAAAAAGTACATAAAGGAGAGAAAAATGAAGAGGTAGGTGAGATAAAGACACGAAATAAATGGTGAATTAAACCCAACATATCCGTTAATTCCATGAAACTCAAATTAACTAAATGATTCCATTCACACTGTGTTAGTCCAAACTGGAAACTGCTTAGATGTGAATCTACAGTATACTGGATAAATTGCAACATAGACACACTAAGGCATATGAATTATACTGCAAAAAAAAAAATAAAAATAAAAACAATAGTAAAGAAAAAACTGCAGCTAGACACAATGGCGTGGATGAATCATACAAACTTACTACTGAGCCACAAAGCAAGACACGAAAGAATGCATATGTTCCATGTAGAGAATTCAAAAGGAGGCATAATTAAACTACTTAGATTAGGGATGCATATGTAGATTTAAAATAATGATATCTTTATCATTAAAGCTAGGATAATGGTTACCTTTAGGAAAAAGGAAGGGTTTGTGATCAGGTTATGACACATTTAGAGGAAGGGGCTAGAATTTTGGCAATATTCTATTTCTTACCCCACAAGTGAATACTTCGTAAGTCTAAAAATGTATGTATATGCACTTGTAGCAGCGTAGATATATTTAACATTAAAATAACGTGTTGGGGCACCTGGGTGGCTCATTCGGTTAAGCGTCTGCCTTCAGCTCAGGTCATGATCCCAGGGTGCTGGGATCGAGTCCTGCATCAGGCTCCCTCCTCACAGGGGAGTCTGCCTCTCCCTCTGTCTTCTCTCCTCTATGCTTTGTCTCTCTCTCTCTCAAATAAATAAATAAAATCTCAAAAATAAAATAAAATGATGTTTTAAGCCATGAATTTTAAATGGTGAGAGGAGTATTCTCATAGAGTATGATTATTATCCATCTTGTATTATACCCGTGATATAATTTTGAATACATGCAAGGCACTATTATAGGGGCATGGGGGTGAACATATTTCTGACTTCAAGAAACTTATCATCCATATGGGGCCCCCAACCTTTCCAAGTTTAATGATGCATTTTTAACATAAGATAATGATTAGGTATTAGGTATTTTATTAGTTATCTACTAAAGATCTTACTATTTAGTAGAATCTATTAATGGGGGAAAGGAGCTTTTATTAAATCAATAAAGCCTTTTAGTGAAATTTTATTATTTTATTAATCACAATATCATCTAAAGCATTAGAATATATCTGTGTGAGCCAAATGTTTCATTTGTAATTTCACAGGTAATGTTTTATGTGTGTATTTATTCATTCATTCATTCACTAATTCACTCACTCACTCGTTCTTTCTTTCTTTCATTCATTCAGAAACAAAGCTTTATGGGGATCTACTTCCAAGCATACACTATACCTGTCAGTTCATGGATCCCAGGCAATGTTTGTAAGTCCCCTTAAGCACGGGTCTGTGGTTGAGAAACATTGATTTATATCACCTGGCCGTAGCAATGTCTCTATGCTGGTCTCCATGCTGAGAACTTCACTCCAATAAATTAAAGGGACATAAATCTTGCCATACCAGATAAAAAGGCTCTGATCCAGAGTGATGTCTATGCACACAGATACCTAGAAGGGACCAAATTTAATATCTTTCTTTTAAGATATTATCCCTTTTATTTCTCTAGTAGCCATTATTTGCCCATGATTTATCACAAACACTGGACATTCCTCTGGCTCTCAAGTATATTCTATTTTTTTCCACTAATTTTAATCATATATATTTTACTAACTTCTCCTCTAACTCTGGCCCTTCCTGCAGCACAGCACAGGAGGTAAGAGGATGGGCTTTTCAATACATAAGGTATCTCCACTGTTAGTGAAAATCATTTTGAAGGCAAGCCGTAGAAAACCTCCCTTGAACGGTATTGTTCATGAAACTGAGAGGTCAGGATGTGTCAGGTTCAGGCACAGCTGAATCCAGGCACAGCTTTACCCAGAATACCTCATACAATACCTCTTGTGTGCTGCTCTCCCCACCTCTCTTCTATAATGTGTTTTTAAAAGACTTTATTTATTTATCTGACACAGAGAGAGAAAGAGCAAAAGCAAGGGGAACAACAGGTAGAGATTCCCTGCTGAGCAGGAACCCCCATGTAGGGCTCCATCCCAGGACACTGAGATCACAATCTGAGCTGAAGGCAGATGTTTAACCAACTGAGCCTCCCAGGCACCCCATCCCATCTCTTATCTTTGCTTCCTTCTCCCTGCCCCTGTGGAGCGTGCATTCCCCTGGGAGAAACATGGTATATGCCTTAGCTGGGGTGCCCAGCATCCTGCTTGTGATGATTCCTGCCTGGAGTTTCTTCATTTGCTCTCATCCTGTTGTTAGGTTTGTATTTTTATGTTTCACTCTAAGCATTGCCTAACTCAGTCCATGCCATTCTCTTTTTTTTCTTAAGCTTTATTTTAATTCCAGTTAGTTAACACACAGTGTTATATTAGTTTCAGGTGTACAATATAGTGATTCAACACTTCCACACATCAGCCAGCGCTCCTTACACTTGCCCTACTTCAATCCCGCCACCTATTTCACCCAACCCACCACCCATCTCTCCCATAGTGACCATCAGTTTGTTCTCTCTAATTAAGAGTGTTTCTTGACTTTCTGTCTCTTATTTTTTTTCCTTTGCTTCTTTGTTTTTTAATTTCCACATATGAGTGAAATCACCTGGTATTTGTCTTACCCTGACTGACTTATCTCACTTAGCATTATACTCTCTAGCTCTATCCCTGTCATTGTAAATGGCATTATATATGTATATAAGTATACATATATATACATTGCATACATATAATACATATATAGTGTATATATCTACATATACATATAAATGTATATATTATCTATTACACTTTTTCAATCCATAGACACTTGGGCTGCTTCCATACCTTGGGTATTGTAGATAATGCTGCTATAAACATCAGGATGCTGTATCCCTTTGAATCAAACTTCTTGTATTTTTTTGGTAAATATCCAGTAGTGCAATTGCTGGATTATAGCATAGTTCTATATATACTTAATTTTGTGAGGAACCTCCATATTGTTTTCCACAATGGTTGCATGAGTTTGCATTTTTACCAAGAGTGCAAGGTTCTTTTTTCTCCACATCCTGGCCAATACCTGTTGTTCCCTGTGTTGTTGATTGTAGACATCCTGACAGGTGTGAGGGATAGCTCATTGTAGTTTTGATTTGCATTTATTTCCCTGATGATGAGTGAAGTAAGTGTCCTTTTATGTATCTGATGGCCATCTGGATGTCTTCTTTGGAGAAATATCTGTTCGTGCTATTTTTTAATGTGATTATTTGTGGGGTTTTGGTGTTGAGTTGTGTAAATTCTTTATATATGTTGAATACTAACTTTTTATCAGATATGTCTTTGCAAATACCTTCTCCCACTTTGAAGGTTGTCTTTTTTTTTCATTTATTTATTTTCAGAATAACAGTATCATTATTTTTTCACCCCACCCAGTGCTCCATGCAATCCGAGCCCTCTATAATACCCAACACCTGGTACCCCAACCTCCCACCCCCCCGCCACTTCAAACTCCTCAGATTGTTTTTCAGAAGGTTGTCTTTCAATTTTGTTGATTGTTTCCTTTGCTGTGCAGAAGCTTTTTTTCTCTCTCTTTTTAAAATGTAGTGTTGAATTCAGTTTGCTAATATTTTGTTGAGTATTTTTCATCTATGTTTATCAGAGATTTGGCCTAACACTGGCCTCATAGTAGGAACTTAGAAGTTTTCCTTCCTCTTGTATTTCTTTTGGAATAGTTTAAGAATCAGTATTAATTCTTCTTTAAATGTTTGGTAGAACTCACCTGTGAAGGTATCTGGTCCTGAACTTTTGTTTGTTGGGAGATTTTTGATTACTGACTGAATTTCTTTGCTGGTTATCAATCTGTTCAAATTTTCTATTTCCTCCTGTTTCATTCTCTCATCTTATGTTTTTCTCATCCTGTTTTCTATTTCCTCCTGTTGGTGTTTATATATTTTTAGGAATTTATCCATTTCTTCTAGGTTGTCCAGTTTTTTGGTATATAGTTTTTCATAATATTCTCGATACTTGTTTATATTTTTAGAGTGTTGGTTATTATTGCTCCTCTGTCATTTGTGATTTCATTTTTTAAAGTTCTTTCTTTTTTTTTTCTTGGTGAATCTGTTTAGAGGTTTATCAATTTTATTGATTTTTCAACGTACCAGCTCCTGGTTTCATGGATTTTTTTTTTCTACTGGTTTTTGTTTTGTTTTGATCCTGTATCATTTATTTCTGCTCTGATCTTTATTATTTCCTTCCTTCTGATAGTTTTAGTTTTTGTTGTTGTTATTTTTCTAGATCCTTTATGTGCAACGTTAGGTTGTTTATTTGAGACTCGTCTTGCTTCTAGAGGTAGGCCTGTATTGCTATAAACTTCCCTCTTAGAACTTTTTTTTGCTACATCCCAGAAGTTTTGGACAGCTGTGTTTTTATTTTCATTTGTTTCCATATTTTTTTAAATTTCTTCTTTTATTTCCTGGTTGATCCATTCATTGTTTAATGGCATCTTGATTAACCTCCATATATTTGTGGTCTTTCTAAATTTTTTTCTTGTGGTTGACTTCTAGTTTCATAGTGTTGTGATCAGAAAAGATGTACAGTATGATTTCAATCTTCTTGAATTTGTTGAGGCTTATTTTACAGGTTAACATGTGATCTTTTCTGGAGACTGTTCCATGAGCACTTGAACAGAATGTGTATTCTGCTGTTTAAGGATGGAGTCTTTTGAATACATCTGTTAAGTCCACCTTTTTCTGTGTATCATTTGAAGTCACTGGTTCTTTGTTGATTTTCTGTCAGATAATCTGTCCGTTGATGTAAGTTGGGTATTAAGGTCCCCCAGCATTAGTGTATTATTGTTAATTGGTTCTTTATGTTTGTTATTAATTTTTTACATATTTGGATGCTCTCATGTTGGCAGCATAAATATTTACAATATTTGTTATACTTCTTGTTGGATTGTTCCCTTCATTATTATTTAGTGTCTTTTTTGTTTCTTGTTATAGTATTTGTTTTAAAGTTTACTTTGTCTGATATAAGTATTGCTACTCAGGCTTTCTTTTGAGATCCATTTGCATGATAATGTTTCTCCATCCCCCCACTTTCAATCTGTAGGGGTTTTTAGGTTTAAAATGGGTCTTATAGGTAGCACGTAGATGGGTCTTACTTTTTTTTTTAAATCCATTCTCTCATCTTGTGTTTTTTTGATTGGATTATTTTGTCCATTTACATTCAAAGTAATTTTTGATCGATATATGTTTATTGCCATTTCATTACTTGTTTTGTAGTTAGAAGATTTTCTCTGATTCCTTCCTTCCTTTTTTGCTGATTTTCTAGTGATGTATTTGGATTTCTTCTCTTTATTCTTTGCATGTCTATTAGTGGTTTTTGATATATGGTTACCATTAAGTTTGTGTATAACTTCTGCATTAGCAGTCTATATGAAATTGATGGTTGTTTAAGTTTGAACCTATTCTTTTCTACATGTTTTAAGTATATGCTATTATATTTTATATCTTTTTTTTTGTGAGTTCCTTGACTGTTTTTTTTTAAAGATTGATTTTATTTATTTATTTGACAGAGAGAGAGAGAGATCACAAGTAGAGCAGCAGGCAGAGAGAAAGGGGGAAGCAAGCTCCCTGCTGAGCAGAGATGCTGATGCGGGGCTCCATCCCAGGACCCTGAGATCATGACCTGAGTGGAAGACAGAGGCTTAACCCACTGAGCCACCTAGGCACCCCAATTCTTGACTGATTTTTTTACAGAGATACTAATTTTTATTGCTTTTGTGTTTTCTACCTCTGTACTGTCACTTTTGGTCCCTCCTTTCCCCTCAAACAGTCCCTCTTAATATTTCTTGCAGAGCTGATTTAGTGTTCACGAACTTTAGTTTTTGTTTGTCTGGGAAGTTCTTCATCTTTCCTTTTATTCTGAGTGATAGCTTGCTGGATAGAGGATTCTTGGTTGCAGATTTTTCCCATTCAGCCCCTTGAATATATCATGCTGCTCTCTTCTAGTTTTTAAGTTTCTGTTGAAAAATCTCCTACCAGCCTTATGGGCTTTCCCTTGTAAGTTACTGACTTCTTTTGTCTTGCTGCTTTAAAATTTTTTTTATCACTATATTTTGCAAACTTAATTACTTATATACCTTGCTATGGGTTTGCATTTGTCAATTTTGTTGGAGATTCTCTGTGCCTCCTGGTTCTGGATATCTGTTTCCTTTCCCAGATTAGAGAAGTTTTCAGCTCTTATTTCTTTAAATAAATTTTCTGCCCCCTTTTCTCATTCTTCTTCTTCTTCTGGGACTCTTATAAGATGAATGTTATGTTTGATGGAGTCACTGATTTCCCTGAGTCTTTTCTCATTTTGTGTAATTCTTTTCTCTTTCAACTTAATAACTTTCCATTACTCTATCTTGTAGGTCACTAATTTGTTCCTCTGTTTCTCTTATCCTGCTGGTCACTGCACTGTTTCTCACTTTGTTTATTGTGCCCTTTATCTCTGCTTTGTCATTCCTTAACTCTGTGTTAAGTGTTTCTTTCACTTATGTCTTCAACTCTTTTCTCAACGCCAGTGAGTATCCTTATGATCATTGCTTTAAATTCTCTATATCTGTTTTGCTTGGGTCTCTGGGTGTGGCCTGGTTCTGTTCTTCCATTTGGGATAAATTTTTCTATCTCCTCACTTTGTCTGCCTCTCTGTGTCTGTTTCTCTGTGTTAAGGAAGTCATCTGGGTTTTCTGCTCTTGAAAATAGTGACTTTATAAAGAAGAGATTCTGGAGTGCTCTGCAGTGCAGTGCCCCTCTTCATTGGGACCTGGCCCCTCAGGAGAACATCTTATGGGTGTTGCTTATGCCCTGTTGTTGAGTCTCTTTTCCTTTCAGTCTTGTTGCTGGCTGTGGGGGGCTGTGCTTGCAGAACCCAGGCAGGCCAGCTGTGAGGGGGGTGTGGCTATTGGGGGACTTGGGAGCAGGGCAATGGTGTTAGCAAAATTTGTGCTGGGCCGCTAGTGCTATGCCAGTCCCCTGAAGCTTGCTGGCCCCTGCCCAGTGTCAAGCAGGCTCGGAGCAGGCAAGTCCTCCTGAGGCAAGTCCTCAGGAGAACTTGTGAGCATAGGGGATGGCTAGTGGGCTAGGTAGCAAGTGTTTGTACAGTCCTGACTCTCACAGGGGAAGAGGAGGAAAATGGCCCCTGCCAGCTCTTTTGTTCCCTAAGAAGTCCCCAGACACACTCCAAAATCAGTATGAATAGCTCTGTCTCCTGTGTGTTCTCAACATTGTGTTTTTTAATGTTGCCTCACCATGCAGACTGCTGTCACTTTGCAGGGATGCACGGTCACTCACCCACTCAGCTCATCTGGTGCTGAGTCAGCTGATTTCTAATGCTCCAGGTTCCAAGTCCCACTGGTTTTACATACTCATAGAATCCGGCCCCTCTGGTCTTTAAAGCCAAATCCTCTGGGGTTTAGCCCTCCCCTCTGTGCGAGGGCCCATTTCTCTGCCTTCTTTGGAAACTGTTGTCCCCCTCCTTCAGGCAGCCTCTCTCCTCCTTTCTGACCTTCCTCACTTTCAGATGTAGCTTCTTCTCTATATTTAGTTGTGCGGGTTGTTCTGAAGATCTTTGGTCACTCTGCAGTTTGTTGACTCAGATGGGGATGATATCTAGTTGAAATTGTGGGATGAGGGGAGCTCAGGGTCCTACTCTGCTATCTTCCAAAACTCCCACCCATGCCTGTCTCTTTGGATGAAATGCTTCCCTATAATCCAGGCAGTTTTCAGACTACGTGGTTGAAGTGTCAGACTTTTGAACTATAGCCACACACATTCCAATCCATGGTGCTCTATTGCTCTAGTTCTATTCCTTTTTACTATTGTAGAAACCACATAATGGCAAGCTAGTATCACTCAAATATAAATGTACACTGAAAAAATTCTGTCTGCCCATGGACACCTTCTATAGAAACTTCTGTTCTCCAAGTAGCATGCTTTTACAAGCCTCCCTGAATTTAAATGGAAAAAGAATATTTCTTAGGGCTATGGCCTGAAGATGTTCTCATTAGTCAGAAGTGCTTTTTCCTATGGTCTCTTTGTCAAATATGTCCCATTTGCCATCATGCCTCCTGGGTTAAAAGTTCTCCTTTTACACTTGAAGCATAAATCCAACACAGGTTATGTATTTGTTCACCAAAGATAAGTGCAAGAATGTTTATAATAGCTTGATTCATAATATCCTCAAACCAGCAACAACCCAAATGTCCATCAACAGCAGAATTGACAAATATACTGTGGTAGATTCACACAGTGGAATTCTTTTTCTTTTTTCACAGTCACAGAAATATTTTAATTTCAATCTGTATCTATACTTTTTTAAATTAACATATAATGTATTATTTAAGGGTACAGGTCTGTGATTCATCAGTCTTACACAATTCATAGCACTCACCACAGCACATACCCTCTCCAGTGCATACAGTGCAATTCTATACATCCTTGAAAGTAGATATCCCATTGTGACACCAAACAACATAAATGAATCTTACAAACTACTAATGAACAAAAGAAGCCAGATACAAAAGAATGTGTAAGGTATGATTCCATTTATATAAAATGCAAGACTAGGCAAAGCCAATGTAGAGTTTTGAAATGGTCCATTTTGGGGTAGGAGGGAGAGTGTTTGGAAGAGGGCATGAGGGGGACTTCTGGGGGTGTTGATAACATTTTTTATCTCGACCCGGTTTCATAGCTATGTTTGCTGGGTGATAATTTTTTAAGCTACTCACTTATGATCTGTGTACTGTTTTTAACTAAAAAAGGTCTTTCTTTTTCTTTTTTATTTATTTGACAGAGAGAGAGATCACAAGTAGGCAGAGAGGCAGGCAGAGAGAGAGGGGGAAGCAGGATCCCCGCTGAGCAGAGAGCCTGATGTGGGACTGGATCCCAGGACCCGGAGATCACGACCCTGAGCCAAAGGCAGAAGCTTAACCCACTGGCTTAATCCACCCAGGTGCCCCTTAAATAAGTCTTTCTTAGTGTAGTTCCCCATTGCCTGTATTGCCAAAGTTTTTTTTTTTTATTAAGTCCCACTTCCTCAGGAGAGCTGTTCCATGCCAGGAAATTCTTACGGGGCACACTGGGAGGGGAGGTTTGTTTCTCTGAGATGCTGGCAATAGTGTGCATATAGTGGGTGAGGGCAGTTGGAACTGTACTCCAAACTGGGGGGGGGGGGGGGACAAATTTGGAAGAAGGCAAACAGTTCCCCAAAAAGTGAGGTCATAATTAGGTGATGAAAAGGAGGCAGAAATAGATGGGGTCAAGAGCCAGAAAGCATGGGAATGGAGAATGCAGCAGTGAGCTGCAGACTCTGTAACCAGAATCCTTGGGTTGACAGCCCAGATCCACTCCCTTCTGTTTCACCTCAAGCAGGTTACTGAACCTCTCTGTGCCTCAGGGCTCTCATCCAGGAAATGCACAGAAGAAGTCAAAGTGTGATACTTGTCAAGCACCCCAAGCTGTGCCTGTCCTGGGGTGGGGAAACAGCGCCTGTTGTTATAGTCGTTACTACGTGTGTTTTAATGTTTGCTTCTGGGATCCAGATGCTAGAGTATGGTTGCGCACAGCTCCTGGTCGTATGGAAAAGCAGAGAGCCCATTCTGCCTCTCTCAATGCTAGTTCCCAATTTCACACACCAGGTTCCTTCCCTGGATATAAAAGGTATGAGGACAGACTCCATTGTAAAACTAACCACTCAAACCACACTAGGGGGCTATAAACTTTTTTAAAAAGGTGGAGCAGATCAGTTTTCAGAGAAATAGAGGGAAGGAATGGCTCGGGAGGTAACGTAAGAGGAATACAGCACACATAGCACCTTGGTGGCCCGTTTTCCTTCAGAATTAAACCATCTCTATGCACACGATGTCAAAGGGTCCATTAATCCTGAATATTTGCCCCAGATTTAACTCTGTCCTTAGCCAGGTCAAGATGGATAATTTCTTCAGTTAGATGGGGGGAAAACAGGTCATACCTCAAGAAATCCACACTTTGATTTTATATCTCACCGGGTTTTTATTCTGTTGCTTTTATCTCAATGCTGTTTCTCAGTGTTTTATCTCAGAGTTTTTGAATGCTCTCCTCTAACCACCAATAAAAACACAATAAACAGTGTTAACAGTCAAGAACCTTGATATAGGAGTGGAGGCACATTAACCGCAAGGCATCCAAGGACACTGAGATAAAGCGGAGAAAAGCACGAGTAGCTGGTGAGGGGCTCTGAATGAACAACTTACAGGCCTGGACACTATGGAATTGGGGGGCAGTCTGTGAGCTAAATTCAGTCTGCTAATTTCAGGGATTCTCAGGCTACTAAATAGGTATGTTCATAGCTGATTATAAATATCGGAAATGCTTACGATGATTGGCTGGTTTTTTTCTTAAGATTTAATTTATTTTATTTGTCAGAGAGAGAGAGCACACGCAAGCAGGGGCAGTGGCAGGCAGGAGGAGAAGCAGGCTCCCCACTGAGCAGAAAGCCTGATGCAGGACTCTATCCCAGGACCCTGGGATCATGTCCTAAACTGAAGGCAGACGCTTAACCGACTGAGCCTGTTTAAGGTTTCTTAAACAGAATAAGTGCTCAATACGTATTGTTCAAACAATAAATGGATGAATGAGTGAATGGAAGAGAAATCAAGTATTTGGTATCATTAGCATTCGGAAATCATGAAATCTTAGAATTAAAAGGGCCCTGTAAAGACGCTTTGTCTATCCCTTTCACAAGCAGTTATAGCCTGAGCACCTCCGAGTTGCAGGTTTGAATTAGGAGCCCGTGAGAAAGACAGAAAAAGAAGCCAACACTGATACATGACTTTTTCTAGGGAGTACAAAGTATTTGAGAATAATGGCTACCTGAAGGACAGTTTTTAGCAAAATAATTCTCTCCTATCAAGGGAGAATTGGAAAGGACCCCAGAGAGATCATTTATCCTGTCACCTCTCCTCTGACTGTAAAACATAAAAGTCACTGGTTAATACCAACAATATTCTATATTTGTATAGTACTCAGTTCCCAAAGTGCATTCAAAGACATTATCCCCATTAACCCTTGCAAGGACATAGGTGTTCTTTTCTGAGGTCGAAAGAAGTTATGAGCCCAGAAGTGATCAGTGCCTGTTGACTTACAGAATTTCAGTGACCTCATGATAGACGTATGGAATGTCCTAATAAAAGATTGCTCCATAAAAATACACATTCACTCATGGAATGAATATATACACAGGGAGAGTCATTGAGAATTAATGGGTACCTTGCCTTTTTGAAGCTGTAATTCATCAGTGTTAATTTGGACAGTATCTTTCTCTCCTCCTCCCAAGATGATAGCAAGGACAGACACAAAGGTCTCTTCAGACAGTTATCCAAGTGGGGAGGAGAGGGAAAGTGGAGAGTGGCTCCTCCGTGGAGCTGACTTCTCAGGGACTGGGGCGGGGGTGGTGGTGTCTACATGTTCTGGGCCGTGCCTTGCCCCTGCATACCCCTCGTGGGCAATGTTTGAGAGGAGCAGGCCTTAGATGGGGTTACAGACATCAGGGGCCAGAGCAATGGCTGTGAGAGGAAGAGGGATAGCCCACGCCGAGCAGCGAGCTAACTGGCAGTGACCACAGTTGATCGTATGGGGATCAATCTCAAAGGTACGGGCCCATGGCTTTTCACCTCCATTTCTCTCAACTGCATAACCTCACAGCTCTGGGATTTGGGTATGAATCACAGGAGATGAAACAATATTTCTAAAAATAATTTATAAATATTAGACTCGGTGGATCATTTGGATAAATTGAGATTTGTTTTGATGTAGAAATATAAAACCATGACGTTTCTTGCACTTGATGTGTCGTGGAGCAATTGTAGTTCAGGTTAGTCTTCATTCAGTAACTATTTATGGAGTACTTACTACTACTACTTACTACTCTTACTTACTATGATAGGTGTTGGGGAGGTAGTGAAAAGAAAGACAGAATTGGTTCCTTTGAATCGCTTGTTACATCCGTCAGGGAAGACAGACAATTAAACAAGGAATAACAATGCAGTGTTCTGGGTATTACAATAGAGAAGTCCAGGGATCTGAGATACCACAGAACGGGGGTATATAACCTGGCCGAAGGGCCCGAAGGCATTTCTACAGAAGCTGCATTTAAGCTGAGATCTGAAGGATTCTGTCCAGGATCACACAACACATCATTTCCACTACTACTAAGTCATGCACTGAACATGGGTGCGAGGGATTCACCATTTTAAAACCTTTCACTCAACCCTGACTTTGGGTAGGTCTTGGAGCATAATGTAAATTATGATCATTATTACTTTTTTAAGATTTTATTTTTGAGTAACCTCTACACTCAACATGGGCCTCGAACTTACAACCCCAAGATCAAGAGTTGCACACTCCACTGACTGAGCCAGCCAGGCGCATCCCTACATTATTATTATTATTATTATTATTTTTAAATTCTGTATCCCCAGCACCTCTCACAGAACTACTACAAATAGTGGGCTTTGAACGCACGGTTACTAAGTAAAAAAAAAAAAAAAAAAAAAAAAATGAATGAATGAATATATGGCAGAAACGTCAGTGCTTATCTCCAAAGGACCCAGATCAGTTGCTGCATCTAGCTAAAAGGGGCCACTGCGTTGCCGTTTTTTTTCCACGCAGCCCGGGGATAAGCACCTGCTTATTGAGGTTACACTGCCCCTGTGTGGGCAAGCCTGGTAATGCCAGGATTGGGCGGGACACCAAGATCCTCTTTGGTGCTCAGCTTCAGGCTAGTGAGGCAGGCTTCTAGAAGAAGAAGGAAATGTTCCCCCGCCCTCCCCGTCCCTTGACTCAGACAGCCACCAGCCTTACTGCAAAGCAAGGGCATGCAGCTTTCTCTTATAAACGGCAGGCCAAGTGAGAAAACTCAACTGCATTTGCATGGCAGAACTCTGGGGGCACAGAGGAATTGTGCCCCATCCCTTTCCTCATGAACAGGCTGGAGAGGAGGGTTCCAGCCCTGCCTCACTCCTTCCATTGCCCTAGAAGAGCCTCATGTAGACCACTCACTTAGACTGTGAGGGCTCCTGTGACCAAATGCCAAGGATGAGGTGGCTTAAACAGCAGCAATTTCCTTCTCACAGTTCTGGAGGAGAAAAGGTAAGATCAGGGTGGCAGCATGGTCAGCTTCTGGTGAGGGCCCTCTTCCTGGATTGCAGAGGATTATCTTCTTGCTGTGTCCTCATATGGAGAGAGAGGGAGAGAGATGATCTCTTCTCTGTCTCTTCTTATTTTTTATCTTTTAGAGAGGCAGGGGAGGGGTAGAGGGAGAGAGAGAATCTCAAGCAGGCTCCACACCCAGCACAGAGCCTAATATGGGGCTTGATCTCACAACCCTGAGATCATGACCTGAGCCGAAATCAAGAGTTGGACGCTTACCCAACCAAGCTGCTGAAGACTGGGGCTAGTGTCACTGGGACTCAGACCAGGTTGGGTCAGACCCGGGAATTAAACCCTGGCTAGCTGGGCCTTGCCAATACCTCTGCTAGCTACAGACCCCGAGTCTTTACCACATTCTCTCTCCAGCCTGTCGGTCTGACAGTCTGCTCCTGACCTCTGCAGGGAGGGTCCTGATCTCGGCATGGCAGACCCATGGGCTTTAGACTTAGCGTCCATTCAACATGGGAACTGAAAGGTCCCGGGAATGTTAAATGTCAGGGCCTCTCTCTGTTTGACCCGCCACACCATTAGATATATGAGCCCTGCCCCAGAGACCTAAATGAGAAAGGGCACTGACCTAATGAGTCATCCCCAAATGAGGAATATTAGAACACATACATATGGTTCTCTTACTCTCTGCCTTTGCTTCTTCCTACCAATGCTCGCGCTGGAAACTGGGTGGTTTTTCTTTTACTTTCCATACATGATACATGCCTCACCATAATGTTGGTGAGTCTCACAGCTTCACTAAATACCCATCAGGAGAACTTGGACACTGAATCCCATTCCCCAGTGAATTCTCTATCCCCCCTCACTCCCTGGACTCCTGCAGCCATGGAGCCTCTGCACACAGGTTTCCACATGCCAGGACCCCATCCCTCAGCCTTCCAGCCTAAAGAACAACTAATCATGCTTATTGTGCATAATAGACTCTTCCTGAATGATGGGGGGGGGGGGTGATGGCAAGGGAATGCTGTAAAACACAAGATGGGAAAGAATGTGAAATCAAATGGTTAACGGCACTCACATTAAACCTCTGCTCTCCCTGCCACAACGATTTATTTCACCAGTGGACATTCTCAGCTTTTTTATGAAGCCCTGTTTGCCGTCATTCCCTGGATTTGTTTCACCTTCTTCTAGCCAAGCGTTTCTCTCAACTCTCTCAGTAAAGGACACCCTCATTAACTGTCCTCCAGGCAGCCAGGCCATCAGTCTGGTATGGAGGGAAATTTAGTTCTCATTTTATCTGACATGAAGGAGAGAGGTAGCACAGAGTAATGATTGCAATCAAGGGTTCAAAGGCAGTCTGCCCAGGTTTCAAATCTGGTGTTCACAGCTTACTAGCTATATGATTTTAAGAAGTTACTCACTCTCTCCACACCAGTTGCCCCATCTGTAAACCCGGACTCATCACAGCCCCCTGCCGGCTGGGACGATCATAAGGATAATATGAAGAGTCTAGTCCTATAAGACACTCATACCCATTCTTGGTCAAAAGTTAGTAGCACCCCAAGAGAGGTAGGTGTTATTCTCTCTCAACTTCTCCTTCCTAGACGAGCCTAGTTCTCAAACTTCAGCACGCATCAGAATTATCTGGAGGGCTTATTACGTGACAGAACTTCTGGGACCCAACCCTAGAGTTTCTGATTCAGTAGATCTGGGATGGGGCTGGGAAATTTGCATTTCTAAGTTCCCAGGAGTTGCTGTGAAGCTGGTCCAAGGATCATACTTTGAGAATTAACAGTCTATTTTTTTTTCCACTTAAAAAAGTACTATTAAGTTGTTTTTCTTAACATAAGAGCCATCAGTCTTGGCTTCCTACCTTTAGGAACAAGCGGAAGTTTCAACTTGTACTTTGTACAAAGCCTTCCTTGATCAGATTCCGTAGGCAGGAAAGAACATATTTACTAGGCTGTCTGTTCTGTAAGAAAGAGGAAGAAACACAAATATATACATGTATCTCCACTTTTTGTAAAAACAAACAAACAAAAAAAACCAAAAAAACCCCGCAAAACTTATGAAAGATAAACCAGAAACTGAAAGAATTGTTTACCTTGAGTGTGGTATATTATTTTTGTGTGTAGTTTTGACTTTTGGGAGCATGTTGTATTTTACATATTGAAAACATTAAAGTAAATCAACAAGTTTGGAGAGAGAGGCCCAGAAGTGAATAAGGACAGAAACAAATAAAGCTGACAGCATACCTAATGGATGACAGAACTACATAGAAGGCAAAAAAGGAGAATGAAGCCAAGTCAGCTGGAACATAGTACTTCCATATATGCCCTAGGTCTAAAGGGAAAAAGAAATACAAACGTTTTGATAGTGCTATGGGTGTAGGGATTCTGAAGCTATTTTGTATCTATTTTAGGACTGAGCAAATGAGCAAATATAATGATGTTTCCAGAAGACAGGTTTTTTACTATGGGGGAAAAAAGGCGATACAGTTTATGGAATAGGGGGTAAGGTATCAGTATGAAATCATGATTTTTTTTTTTTAATTAAAAAGAAGGGGCACTTGGGTGGCTCAGTTGGTTAGGCATCTGACTCTTGCTCTCAGCTCATGTCTTTTCTTTCTTTCTTTTTTTTTCCAGCTCATGTCTTAATCTCCCAGGGTCATGAGCTCAAGCCCTGCATTGGGCTCTACTCTGGGTGTGGAGGCAACTTAAAAAAAAATTAAAAAAGGAATATATGCATATGTATATATATTCCCTAGCTCTGTATGCTGAAAGTGTCTTCAAGTAATGCTACCTTAGCAGCAATTGAATGACCTAGCACTAGATCTTAGGGTGTAAATATCACTCCCATTTAAAAAAAAAAAATAGCTGATTTTAAAGTACAAGATAAGACTAGGACTTTTTTGTGTCAGAAAATAATGAAATGCTTTTTTAAAAAAGGTGGGGGAAGTCAAAAAGAGGAACAATACTTGAAGAAATTTCTACTAGCCAAATCACTGACAATTTAAGCAAAATAATAATAAAGAATAATGACAAATGAGTTATGGCACTGGAGGGAGGAAAAAAAAAAAAACACATAAGAATCCCTGAGTCCTTAATGATACTAAAAAGGGGGAGAAAAACACCAAAGAAATGAGTAAGGATGACAGGATAGCTTTTCTTTAAAATAGAACACCAACTAATAAATGTAGAAGGAATACTAAAGTTAAAAAAAATCACCATTTTTATTTTTTTAAGCTTTATTTTATTTTATTTCATTTTTTAAAATTTTTATTTATTTGAGAGAAAGAGCCGAAGCAGGGGGAGCTGCAGAAGGAGAGGCAGAAGCAGTCTCCGCGCAGAGCAGGGAGCCCAATGCAGGGCTCAATCCCAGGACCCTGGGATCATGATCTGAGCCAAAGAGCAGGCACTTCACCCACTGAGCCACCCAGGCATCCTTCTTGCCCTTTAGATAATAATCCCCAGAGGCCAGGTTATCATCACAGGGTTTGGAGCAGAATAAGGCTTTGTTGTAGGGGGCTGTCCTGTATATCATAGAATGTTTAGCAACA
Organism: Mustela nigripes; assembly: GCF_022355385.1. Taxonomy (NCBI): domain Eukaryota; kingdom Metazoa; phylum Chordata; class Mammalia; order Carnivora; family Mustelidae; genus Mustela; species Mustela nigripes. Next base: position 67,223,427 of record NC_081557.1, on the reverse strand, counting down.
TTCCTAGCCTTTATCCCCCATATCAGTAGTAACTCCCTCCCTGCCAAGTTATAACAAACAAGAATGTCCCTATTACCAAATGTCCCCTGTGGGGCAAAATCATCATTTTTAAACCATCATAGCAATATTTGGTTCAGATAAGAATGATCAAGGAATACTAAAACCATTAGGTGAAAGTTTGTTGGGGATGAGCATAGTAACACAGTCTGAAAATTTGTCCTCCTAGATTCTTTTTTTTTTTTTAAGATTTTATTTATTTAATTGTCAGAAAGAGAGAGAGAGTGAGCACAAGCAGAGGGAGCAGCATGCAGAAGGAGAAGCAGGCATGCACCCTGCTGAGCAAGGAGCTCTATGCGACTTGATCTCAGGTCCCTGAGATCATGACCAGAGCAGAAGGCAGACGCTTCACCGACTAAGCCAACCAGCCATTCCTGTCCTCCTAGATTCTTAACTACCAGAGGAAAGAAAGTGCTTTGACAGCCGACAACATTATAACTAAGTGATCACTGACCAACTGATATCATGTTTCCTGAAAAGATATACTGAGAAGGACACAACACCCCTTATTTAACTTTCTTGCCAAAAATGTATAACCTAAATCTATAAAGTTTACAAACTGGTCTTTGCTTTTCAAAAATATCAGTGTCAGTAGAGACAAAGAAAGGCTGGGGAACCATTCCAGATTAAAGGACATTAAAGAGCTAAATGCAGAACATAATTCTCTACTGGATGCTCAATTAGGAAAGAAAAACCCAATGTAGCTAACAAAGATATTATTGGGACAATGGAAAAAATTTTTAAATGAACTACATATTACATAATACTATTATTATATTGCCATTCAATTTTCTAAATGATGATTGCTTTCTGTAAAAGAATGTCTCTTTTTTTGGGGCGCCTGGGTGGCTCAGTGAGTTGGGCCGCTGCCTTCGGCTCGGGTTATGATCTCGGGGTTCTGGGATCGAGTCCTGCGTCGGACTCTCTGCTCAGCAGGGATCCTGCTTCCTCCTCTCTCTCTCTCTCTCTGCCTGCCTCTCTGCCTGCTTGTGGTCTCTCTCTGTCAAATAAATAAATAAAATCTTATAAAAAAAAAAGAATGTCTCTTTTATTAAAATATAGATGCTAAAGTATTTAGGAGTGAATGGACACAATGTCTGTAACTTTATCTCAAATGATTTAGCAAAAATAACAACAATAACAGTTATATATGGAGAGAGATGAAGCAAATGTGTCAAAATATTAGTAATTGGTGAATCTCAGCGAAGGCTATTCCCAGCTCTGTTTGAATTTTGTAACTTTTTAAAATAAGTTTTAAATTTTTGCAAATTAAGATGTGAAACAAAAGTTTTTTAAAAAGATTTTATTTATTTCCTTAACAGTGAGAGAAAGAACACAAGCAGGGGGAGTCGGAGAGGGAGAAACAGGCTTCCTGCACACTTGGGAGCCCAAAGCAAGGCTCGATGCCAGGATCCTGGGATCATGACCTGAGCCAAAGGCAGATGCTTAATGATGGAGCCACCCAGGCATCCCTGAAACAAAAGTTTTAAGTCTGTAGGTGAATTTCTCTTCCTAACTAGCCAGCATAATAAAAAATATTTTCCCTTTAAATCCAGTATTTTTTTTTAACTCTTACCTTTTTCTGTTAATAATAACTTTTAGTTCCCTGGCTTGGGCAGCTGGGATGGGTAAAAAGATGGAGATGGTACAGTTTGGAATCAGTGGATCCGAGGAGTCTCAGGAAGGTCTCGTGAGACAGGTGCTCAGAGGAGAGGTCTAGGTTAAAGAAATAGAACTATCAGGTGGTGCTACTCCCTTGAGAGTTCTGGGAGGATCTTGGAAAATAAGAGTGACCCTTAAGGACACTGAGAGTGAATGGTGGGAGAGCCAGGGGAAGCCATGTCCTGGGAGAACCTGGTGGGGTCCAGGGGCAACAGAGGGACATGTCAGTATGCACGCCACAGCCAAGCCATGGCTGTGAAATGCACCAAGGAGTAGAGCGGACACCTACAAAGTCCATTGGGTTTGGCCAATAGGTGGTCCTTGGTGACCTATGCAATAGTGATTTCCAGGGGGCGGGGCGTGGCGTCAGGGATGAAACCACTTTGAGCTGCGTAGAAGGGTAGTTAGTGGGGAGTGAATGTGCTGAGTCCACTCTTCTGATAAGCGTCTTTTGAAGAATAGGAGAAAATGTAATAGCAACCATAGCAACAGCTGGGTGAAGGCAGAGTCTTAATTTTGATTTTTTTAAAGATTTATTTATGAAAGAGAGAGAGAGAGTGGGGGAGAGGCAAGAGGGACAGAATCTTCAAGCAGACTTCCTGCTGAACATGGAGCCCCACTCGGGGCTCGAACTCACCACCCTAAGATCATGACCTGAGCTGAAACCAAGAGTCGTATGCTTAACCGACTGAGCCACCTAGGCACCCTAATTTTGATTTTTAAAACTGATAGTGTGGGGCTGCCTGGGTGGCTCAGTGGGTTAAGCCTCTGCCTTCAGCTCAGGTCATCATCTCAGGGTCCTGGAATCATGTCCCATATCGGGCTCTCTGCTAGGCAGGGAGCCTGCTCTTTCCTCTCTCTACTTGTGATCTCTCTCTGTCAAATAAATAAAATCATTAAAAAAAAAAAACTGATAGTGATTTGCCTAACGAGAGGGGGAGGTTGGAGAAGCAGAAAGGAGTGATGCTTGGATTGGCAAGATCCTTGATAAACTAGCGACCAGGACATCTGGACACAGTGGTGGGCCCAGCCCTAGCCAGGGAAAGAATGTCACCTCCCATCCAGCGGCCTGCAGGCCCCAGAACCTTGCTTGGATAGCCTTTCTTTCCCTACAGCGCTCTCCTCTCCAAGAAACACACCAGAATGTCCCCCTCCTTCCTATTATTTCCCTTTGTAGAATCTGCAAAGCAGAGTACTGATGTGGGTAGAGCTCAGAATTTAGTCAGAGGACGCCTTCGCCGGCTTGTGCACATGTGTGTGTGTGTCTGTCTGTGTGTGGTGGGGGTTTTTTTTTTAAATTTGTTTCATTTTTTGTTTTGTTTTGTTTTGCTTGACTTCCTGACACTATCTTTCCCAAGCAGCCATTTGCTCATCTTCAAAATGGGAAGATGTGCCCTATTTCATAGGTTTCTCTGAGAATAAGTTAAGATATTTTATGAAAGCACTCTAACAATTCTAAAAGGAAAAGTGATTCCGTGGATTGTGTTTTTCACTTTGTTGTTGTTATTGTCAGTGTGTGTGGGTTTGTTTGTGTTGGTCTGTTTCTAATTCTTGTGGCAAAGACTCATTCAGCGTTTACTCGCCAAAGGCGTACCACGTGCCAGATCTTCCGCTCTTAGGATCTGGCAGTGTTCCAGGGAGCTGGAGACCTGGCAGTTGCCAAGAAAGTTCTCCACGGCTGCCGGCTTCAGGACTGGGCAGCTGCACCAGATCACGTGCTCTTGGCTGTTTGCAGTGAGGGCTCGAAGCATGTCCACACAGGAATCGTGGCCCCTGGCTGTGGTTTGCAACTCTGAAGAACTGTGTAATGCAAGTTAATGGCCATCAGTTGGGAATGGGTAAGTTCACTATGAGGTTGTTAGTGACAACGGTTTTATCAGAATCTAATTTTCCACTAGGTGACAGCAGAGCCCATAGCATTACCTTAATCATGGCTCCTTGGGAACAGATCGTGTTTGAGAATCTTCTGGAAGAAGAGCCCGCCTTTCTGGAGAGAGTACTTATTGCTAAAACTATGATACATGGCCTGAGATGTCATTGTTGCTCTCCTGAGATAATTACACCCCAGATTTTTAAACAATGGATTTTAGTCTTTTGACATACTGAATCACTTGAGTTTATAGAAACAACTACAACAATAATAAAATGAGCTAACATTTATTAAGCATTTACTGTGTTCAGGCCCTGTCATAAATAAATCATAAATAATCAGGGCCCTGAGATACCCTACTTCTTAGAGATGTCCTTCAGTGAAGCCTTCCACAGGTGAGCTCCTGTCTCTGTAACACTAACCACATATTCAATGTGCTCACGGCTTAACCGCCCTGCCCAGGAGAGGAGGAAGTTGAGAAAGCCTGTTCATAGTTTAGTCAAGGGCCTTTTATAGGGTTTTATAAATAATTTTCAATTCTAATTGACCTTTCTCAGAGCATATATCTTCTTTTAAAAATTTTTTTTTCTTTAGAATCATGTCAATCTTTGTTTGGGTCTTCTGGGGGAGATTCCCTTATCTTGGGAACATCCTGTGAGTTTCTGGGTGACCCAATGAAGTTATTTTCCAGGGCCCATGGCTGAGAAGCCAGGCCAAATGAGTTTAATCCTCACAGTATAAAGCCTTAATCATCAGAAGGCAGTGGGGCTCAGAGCAAGAGGTGGGCGTCTGATTCTGTCCCCAGACTCCTGACAGCTTTGCTTGGTCCTGAGCAGAGCGAGGCCCAATTAGGAAAACCACACGGCTCTCTGGAACGGGCTGTGACGTAAGTGGGCCTGTGTTGGTTTTTTCCCCATTATAGTGTTACACACAGAAAACAGAGAGCCATTCTCCCTGCCTCTCACACAGTGACTTATGACCTACGCACCTCCGTAAATTTTTAATTCTGAAAGAAGGCTTTGATGACCTGTAGATCAAAGGTATACCGAGCATACTGAGTGTACGTCACTGTGCTTGGTGAAGCCTCCAGAAGGATGCTGACTCCTGACACAGCGGCTGGGGTGGCTCCGATGGTGGAGATCGCAAAGCATGTGACACCTCTTGATGTTTCCCAGGGGCTAGGAAATCATACCATGTGGGAAACTGAGCCATGGAGAATAGGAAATGAGTGACAAGGCGGTCTGATTGGTGGTACCCGTAGACCAGTGTGGCCCGGGGAAATTCAGGGTACTGTTATTATAGAAATGGCATATGCTCTCAGCCGACAGTTTAAAAATCCAGGTATGTATATCTCCTTCAGGAAGTGCATATGTGTGCCCATATGAGTACATACATGTGATATAGTTCTTCCTCACAGTACGGAGCCCAAGCTCCAGTCTCGGAGTATTAGAGCAACCCAAGCATTAGCAAACATTGTCTCCACGAGAGAGAAGCAGAGACTCCTCTGGTCACCCAGAATCTTCCCCCACAATGGCAGCTGGGAGCACAAGGAGAGATCACTGTTTTGGTGACCAGCCTTGGCCAGCCATACTCCAGGCCCCGGCGTTGGCCCAAAGTACATTCACAAGGGTGAGCGCGTGTGCTGCTTGACCCATAAAGTCTGTGTTGACACCCGGTGTAATTATTAACAATCCCATTCCAGTCTCATAAAATGGGCCAAGTGAGTCAATAAATTATATCATCACACTAAATACTTCCTCTGTGCTTCAGCAACCCTAGCATACCTCCTTCAAGGTGTTGGAATAGTTGCAGACCTCTGAGCTGGGGGGAGGGGCTTTCTCATCTTGGGGTCTCTTCTCGATCTAGAAGTCCCCTGTTTCTGGGGCCATTGACCATGGAAGGACCAATATTACCTTCAGTGCAGACAAAGGAACTCCCTGGCCTCCTTTCTAAGACAGGCTGCCATCAACCCCTAGATCCCTTTTCTTCCAGCAAGATCTCAGTAGCACAAAGGAAGGTTACTGCTCAGGAAGGTAACTTCTCTGGATAATTATTTTGGCCACTTCCTGATCCCTAGCATGTCATCTGCAACATGAGAAAAAGAAGAAAATGAAACTCCCTCATAATTACCAATGAGAAATTCCCTGTGGTTCATATTGTTAAAGCATATTTTCTGGATAGAGATACAAAATCTTTTACTAGAGCTAGCAGTGTTCCACCTGACTTTCATAGCTTTTTCCAGGGGAGACAACCAGGGTTTGCAATGAATAATTACATTGACACTTTCCTAATATTTATTTATTTTATCTTTTAAATATTCTTATTTTAGACTCTAAAACTTCTAGGAGGAAATTGAATAACAGTTGAATTGAATAACAAGCTTGTCTTCTTCTGATTTAGTGGAATGCCTTGAGTAGTTTACCATAAAAAATGATGTGTTCGGTTGACTTAGGATAGGAATTCGGGTGAAGGGAGTATCTTTCTAAATTTACCAAAATATTTGTCTGGCTGTATTTATAAGCTACATTGTCAGTTTCTTGATTTTGTCCAGATAAATGGCATTGGAACTAGACTTCCCTCAAACATTCAACTTTTCCATCTCTTTCTCTTTTTACCTAACATAAAATATTAACTCCATAAATAATAAAAAGAATGGGCTTTGGAATCAAACATACCAAAGGTGATGCCTGGCTGTGGTACTCTGTTAACTCTTCTAGATTTCTTTAGCTGAAAATGGGAATAATGATACTGATTTCACAGCATTTATCACACTGCCTAGAATGTAGCAATTACTCAATAAATGTGTTATTATATAACAATAACTATTATTATTATATATTATTATTATTATCATCTTTCAGTGGATTACAGAATGGAAAATTTCCTTAGAAAAGACTTTCACATGAATTAAAGGGTCAATTTGAAGACTATCTAATGATAAGTCTAAGATCACTCATAGGGTAACCCACTGTCCCCAGTTGCCCAAGACTGATGGGCCTCTCAAGATAAGGAACTTCCAGTATTAAATGTGGGAAAGTCCTGGGCAAATCAAGACAAGTTAGTCACCATAAATCATAGTGTTATTAGTTTGTTGCCTGTTTTATTTTAATCAGTCGGGCTTCTCCAGAAGACAAAAATAACATTCAAAGATATCATTAAAGACCTGCTGATTGAACAGACATCACCATCATCCTCATCCTCATCTCAACCACAATAACAACAATAAAACCCCCATATTTAGAAGGGAACTACATTTCTCTAAAGCACTTTCTAGCAAATCAAGGAAAACATTCCCGGGATGGTTTCAACAGAAAAATTAGAGCATTAAGGATTAGCATCAGGAAGCTGGGTATTCCAGTGGGGAAGGAGGTAGGAAAGAGAAGCTGAGCTGCTTGACATACTTCAGGTAGTGCAAACCTGGTCTCCTGATTCCCAGGGAGAGGGGGGAGGGGGCCAGCCCCACAGGAGGTGTTCTAGTGAGGTGTTTGATGCCCTCATAGAATGGTTGGGGCAAGCCTAGAGGGGACACTGGCTTCAGGGGCTGTAGCCAGCCTGTACCCAGATGAGTCATCCCCAGACTATTCTGACGGGAGGGAGTAACCACAGTTGAGGACATTCAGAAAGGTCAGGATCAGACCTGGATTCCTGGGCAGTGCCACTGCTGGGAACGGAGGGTGAGGAGCCAAGATCAGGGGTACCGTGGGACATACAGGTCACAGCTGGGTAAATCCACAGTGTTTATGACACAGACTGTGGACACAGCCAAGGTACCAGGAGCTTATTCTCACTGGGCGTTAGGCACACTGTTGTGGGAGTCAATTAGATAATGCAAATAGATGCATAGTATTGCTCATGGAACACAGTTAAAACTTAATACATGTGAGCTATTTTTAGTCTTTTGCACTCTGAAAATTAACCAATTAATTTCCCTTGGGACAGAAGCAGAAGACTAAGTGTCAAGGTCTGTGTTGTATTTGTTCCACCATTTTCTGTCCATCCACACAGCAGTATGGAAAGATAAGCATTTGTGTCCACAGTGGCTACTACAGAGAACAAGCAATGATGTCCAGAGCATATCTGCCAGGAAAAGCCATTAAGGACCCTTTATAGGGTCATGGCCTTGATACACCCACACAGACCAGAACCCTAATTTTGTCCATCCATGGACAGAAAACTTTTCTCTAAGGATTAGTTCCCTACATTAACCAGTACTTACTAGAGAGATACACAAACCAGTGTATCTTTTATTTTTAGCTTTTAATATTGATTATTTTTATTTGTCAATGGTATATAAAACAAATAAGTAAAAGAGGGCCAAACATGGACCAATCGTCACAGTGTATCAATAAATGAGGACATCCCAGAAGCAATTAGCCAGGTCTGCTCCAACAGGGTGCTCATTAATTTCTGATGAGAAAGTATTATCAGAAGGCAGGGATCCTTATGATCAGCAGCAAACTCCACAAAGTGTCCAATAAAAATCAGAGGCCTGTGAGTCCACTTACAAGAAGAAATGACTGCATAGGGACAGACTGCAAAAGTTCCTTTTGAGCAACACAGTCTTCTCAAGACAGAAGCTTAGCCATAATCAAAACGGTTATTCCAAATGCAGAGCACGGGAACTAAGAGGAGAGCTGGCATCAGGTCAGTGGAATTGGGTGAAGAGTGCCTCACTCACAGAACCAGAAATACTGGACAGGTCACTGACTCTCTTGTACAGGCTGAGATGGGTGCTGCTAGTATCTGTCTTCATGACTTTTTGCTTTTTTCTTTTCCTACACTTTGCTAGTTCCACAAAATCTCTTTCTCACATATGCATTTTCTATTTAGCCAAGTGAATATATTCATTCCTATGACAGAGAAGTTTTGCAAGCCCACAGGTCTATTTGCCCTTGAAACAGCTGTGTAGCATGGCGCTTCTTCCCTATCCTGCATTCTTACCTCTCGTTGTTTGCTTAACCTAACGTTTGTTTCTGATATTTGCTTAGCACACCTCTCCAGCTGTTTCTGAGCACTGTAAGAAGGAAACAGTTCACTGGGTGACAATACCAGGTAATCAAGTCTTCCTCTGAGCATTCAGGACCAGTACTGTTGTATAAGGTAGAATCTATGACTTATCTGTTGCCAGTGCTCTCTGAAAACATAGTGCACTGTCAAAACTAAAATTATCCAGATAATTTGTCATTATGATCAGCCATGTGGCTATTTAAATGGTTTTAGAATGAGGCTGAGTTTCAAAGAGCAGTGGCCTTACCAGATCCCCGACTCCTCCAAAAAGTGAGGGTTTTGGCTCCTGGCACCCTGTCCCCATGAACAGTACCAGAGATGTGGATCGGCCTTGCTGGAATGGGGGACAAGAATGACTTCCTATGACTTCCTGGGCATGAGCTCTCCTGTTGGAAGAAAACCATTGCTATGACTAGGGTGGCCATATGACCTGTTCTAACTAGGACACCCGAAACAACAGAGTCAATTAGGTTGATCTCAGGCAAGCTAGGACCTCACCTATTAGAGCATGGATCACCTCCCTGGGAATGAAGTCAGCAACAGACACTTCTTTCCACTCCAGATGAGTGACAAAAGGGAAGGAGTGAGTGCTGAGAATAAGTACAGTGATACTCTGATGTGCTCAATTAATCCTGAAGTGACAGATTGGAATGAATCCAATAGATCCCTGCACTGACACCTGATGTAAGGGCAGGCTTTTCAGTTAGAAGAGCAAGTCAGGCTTTTCACTGACCAAGAGTCAGGCCTCCCCTGTAAATACTGCCCTGTAATGATGGGTAGGCAGAGCTCTGCCTGAAATGGGGCTGACACCTCAACTTGAAAGTCACAATGACCACATCCAACATTTTCTTGACTTTCCAGCCAAGTGGTTATCCCAGGCTCTCTCCAAATCCTGCCTTATTATCAAGGCTCACTCAGAGGTGGACGGCTCTGTGTAGTCACACTGTCCTCCAAACTCCTTGCTTTCTCTTTTCTCAGAAACTGTTTAGCCTTCTGTACTACAATTCTGAGATTTGAGCTGAAGTTCATCAGTAGCCCAAGTAGAAGGTGGCCCTACTTATTTTTAACCCCTGTGGCACTGAGAAGTTGTTCAATCCCATTCATCTTTGGCATATATGGCCTTACATTGTTCTTTAACATGGACTTTTGTTTTCCCAAATTCCCTGGGGATGCAAGTCATATACAATTGTCCCTCTTCCCATCCATGTGATTCAATTGTCGGTGAGGGCTTACTGATTTTTGGAAGGCTTATTTTACACATAGAACCGTTTTAGTTTTGTTCCAAAGGGAAGAGCTATTTATTTTAGCAAAACTTATCTAGGCTTTGCCCTCATTTCTGAATATATTAGCAGTCCTCTCCCCTCAAAACCTCTATGCTAATCTGGAATTCAGATCAGACTTCTTAAAAAAGATGAGGGCATGCAGTTAATATTAATATTTTGATGCTGAATGTCTTAAGTATGCAGTGAAATTGTAAAATGAGCAGAAGCTTTTAAATCCATCAAATCAGAGTTGGGTTCTGGGTCTGGGTCTGGGTCTGGTTCTTACTGACTATGGGACTTTGAGATTCATTTCCTCTCTGAGCCTTGGGGTTTTTTTGGTAAAATATTGATAACAATATCTATTTCACCGAGCTAATGTGAGAATTATGTACAGAAGAAGGTACATAGCACAATGCCTAGAACAGAGTAAGTGCTCGTAAATGTTAGATAATTCTCAAGCTGAATGGGCCACTGAAGTTGCTTTAGGGGATGCCAATTCCTATAATTCTAGGACAGAAGGAGGGGAGTAGCTGTGAGACAAAGAGGAATACAGAATCACAGTGACTCTACATGATGCCAGATGCCTGGAAAGGAGTGTCATAAGGAAGTAATAATACCGAAGTTTGAATTGGCTTCTCTGGAAACTTTCAGGTTTGATATAACAGATCGCAAACTGTATCCTCAGTCCAAAATTATTTCAGTGATTTTGGGAAAGTATGGAAGAGCATTTCCTAAAGTTTGGTCCGTTGAAACTAGTGCTAATTCACTAAAAGTGTCAAGTGAGTTTGTTAAATCTTGCATTCTATATCACCCTCTTAGAGATAGCCATGCATACTAACACATTGTAGACTGAGAAACTCTGCATTTTAAACTGTTTAAACTTGGTGTTTCTCAAACTTATTTGACTATGGAGCCCTTTTCACATAACATCTGTCTACACAGAACTTACTAATTAAAAATATAAGTTGCAGGAAATATTGCCTTAAAAGAGCAACGTGTTATCAGACTTGCTGAGGAATTGCTGTGTTAGTGTATTATCACAGGGACATACCCTCCCTGTTTCTGAGTCACTAGGTCTGCATTAGGGCCCAAGAATTTGTCTTCCTTTTTAAAATTATTGTTTTCAGATTGAAGTATAGTTGATATATATTAGTTTTAGCTGTACAACATAGTGATTTGACAATTATATACATGAGAAGTGTAGTTACCATCTGTCCCCATACAAACTTTGTATTCCTAGCATAGTGTATGCTCTACTTTTCATCCCTGGGATGGGGATCTGAGATCTGCAGTTTGAAAAGATAAGGATGCTCTCAGTCCATGGACCTGACTTTGAGAAGTAAGTCAATAGAATGTGATACTGCCCAAGATCTTTTACTGTCTTAGTATTAATGTATCTGTCTAGGAAGAATCCTGGTAAGTATCATTGTAAATTCAGAGTTTGCTAGCAAAGTAAACTGATTTTCTTTGTAGATCTGGATGAACACATATAAAATTTCACACAGGATTTCTGTGGAGGAAGGTTTCTCCTGACATTTTCTATTAGACTAACACAGACTTGAGTAAGAGTCTGTAATCATTTCTTCATATGATTTAGCCTGAACCTTGTAGTCATCTGAATGAAAGCTTGTATTGACTAGCTATTTGTGACAGAGATCCAAAATACAATGACTTGAATAAGATTTCTCTCTCATATAAAAGTCCAAGACGGTATGACCAGCTTTACTCTAGGAAATCATGAAGGGCCCAGGTTCCTTCTGTTATGCTGACTCACCATTCCTAAAGTGCTGCATTTATTTCCACGGTTATAAGAGCAAGACTCATATGTTGCACATATTCTTTGATCATATCTCATTGACCAGAGTCTAGTCAAATAACAGAGATGGCCAGGCTGTCATGTGTATTGCTAAAAGTTGTATTTCAATAAAAGAAGGAAAGAGACAATGAATAGTCTCTGTTAACAGCAGAAATGCTAATAACACCAATTCCTGAAAGGAGAGGGAAAATGGGGGCATGGGAATAGCAATTTGTTCCAGGAACAGTCACTTACAGCGTAAGGGTATGGTTGTGTGTTACTCTAGACATGGTGGAAAGTTCTGTTGTAAAACCCATTTCCTGGTTTCTGTTTCTTTCTCAACAGTAACAGAAGATGGCTACAAGGATGATAGACGTTTCAGCAACAAATTATTATAAAAGAGTTGAAAGGGTTTCAAGAGTCCTGCAAGTAAGGAGCCAATCCCTGAGAATAGCAGCAGTTAACAATATGCTCTTCTATTGGGTTGGACCCCAGGATCTAGGCAGGAAACCTTTTTGGCAGGGGTGGGGGGAGTTCTTTGATCCCTTAGTTAAACAATCTAGAATTCAGCCCAGTTTTGGCTAGAGGCTTCATTTATTCCAGGACACATCAAGACATTAAGTTGTAGAACATGCATAGCAACTGAATCACACTATTTAGTGCAGCATGAGGCTGTCATTTGAGGTCAACTCCAGGAAGTACTCTCTTATCTGTGAAAAACCTATCCCCTCTCCGCCCATGAATGGAAAGTCCACTCTGTCTCCATCCCTACTGTACTCATCCAAGTCCAGGAGATATGAAACCAAGTAAATTTTACCCGTGGAGCTCCATATTTCAGAGTCAAGTTTTGGTAATTAAGATGAAAATAAAGACAAAAATTAGAGTTTTATCCTAAATGTTGTGATATAAATAACTTTGTTTTTTATTTCCTTAAAGAGTCACATTTGAATGATCTCCAGTGAAGTTCAAACTCATTAGATGATAGAGAGTCTCTTGACACAACTAATGGAGGCCCAAAGAGCTGACTGAGGGATGAATTAGGAAACATTTATATTATGCAAAGTGAACTCTTCCTTGGTCAGTCTCTCACTTCTCTGACTTAATGTAATGGCCCATCTTTAAATAGTCAATCAATGATCCAATTTATTGTAAAATGGATACAGTCTATTAAGAAAATCAGGTCAAAGTGCTTAGCTGTTTTCAGGAGAGAAAAATCAGACAATGAACAGTTATGTGTTATTATGACTGAAAAACAAAACTGACAGGAACAGGACCATATAAACAGAGCATCATGTGATTGTCTACCAACCTGGCCCTAATGGAAACAGACGAGTGACATTTCCTTTTTAAAATGGGTATCTTTTCCCAAGGACTTCTTGTGTTAAAAACTTCAGAGCACATGAGCTGGAATGCAGTCCTAGCTGGAACTTCTGTTTTATCCTGAGCGGAACATTATAACTTCTATATCACATTTGTTTATTACCAGAAAGCAAGTTATGTGGCTTGTGTTTACTTTCTTTAACGAGGCCCACTGGGGATCAGCATCTCTTAGACAGATTTCTTTAATGAGGAATGGTTCTATTTCTCCCCAGTGTGGCTGTTATCACTCAACAAGGTCATTCAGTTGTGAGTAAGTTCCTTAAATCACTGTGAAAAGGGTTCCAGGTAGCAGGAATTCTAGGATTCCTCATGCATGACCTGTGTCTCAGGTGACCTACTTTCCATAAGTAAGTCTTTAACACATTCCCTTTCAACTGTGATGAAAAGGAGGCTATAAAAAAGCCAACAGGTACAGCCTGTCAGATTAAATCCCAGATCAATCTTGATGTTAAAAGCCTGAAACAGAGAGGACTTACCATGTTAAACTTACATGTGAGGACCATGAATTCTCTGTGTCCAGAGAAAACTAGACTTTTATACTTGGCATGACAGTAGTTTCATTAGAAGACAAGTGAAGTTGAATAATTTCCATGTAGGTTAATGTCTCACCAATACATAACACTTAAAAGAAGCAAATTTTTGAAAGCACTTTTTCTTTTGAGAGTGTAGAAGTACCCTTGAGATTTGTTTAAGCACAAGCTTTAAAGGTTTTTTGTTTTGCTTTGTTTTTTTTTTTTGCTTTATTTTTCTACTATGGATATTAAATAACAAGAGGAATAAATAACATGTGAGAAAATATTGTGTGCTTCTTAGCGCTAGCCATAAGTCACTTTTTTTCTATCATCCTTCAAAGACTAATATTTTCAGAGGACAATGTTAAATATGTTGGTAGTGATATTTATGGCAGAGTTAAGGCCCAATAGAGAAGCTCAATTACCTGATTTCATGATGATTTTCCTAATCTGTATGAGAATGGATAGGTAGACATGTCCAAAGCTCTCATGACTAAACCACACCATCAACCTGTGGTCAGAAGTGTTCAATGGCACCCATAACCTTCCTGCTCAGGGAGCTCAGGTCAAGCAGTTGTGAGACAGAGTGGTGTAGAGGTATATCCAAGAGTCATAAGTGAGCTTGACTACCCGCTGTTAGACTTAGGGCAAGCCACTTTGTCTATCTAAGCCTTGACTAAAAAATGAAGTAGGGGCACCCAGGTTGCTCAGTCAGTTAAGTGTCTGCCTTTGGCTTAGGTCCTGATCTTTGGGTCTTGGGATTGAGTCCCATGTCAGGCTCCCAGCTCAGCGGGGTGCCTCCTTGTCCCTCTGCCTCAGCTTCTCACCACTCATACTCTCTCTCTTTCAAATAAATAATAAAATCTTTAAGATAAAAAGCTTTTGCACAGCAAAGGAAGCAGTCAACAAAACCAAAAGATGACTAAGAGAATGAGAGAAGATATTTGCAAAAGACATATCAGATAAAGGGCTAGTATCCAAAACCTATAAAGAACTTGTCAAACTCAACACCCAAAGAACAAATGACCCAATCAAGAAATGGGCAGAAGACTTGAACAGACATGTCTGCAAAGAAGACATCCAGATGGCCAACAGACACATGAAAAGTGCTCCACATCACTCAGCATCAGGGAAATACAAATTGAAACCACAGTGAGATACTACCTCACACCAGTCAGAATGGCTAAAATTAACCAGTCAGTAAACGACAGGTGTTGTTGAGGATGCAGAGAAAGGGGAACATTCCTACATTGCTGGTAGGAATGCAAGCTGGTGCAGCCACTCTAGAAAACAGTATGGAGGTTCCTCAAAAAGTTGAAAATAGAGCTACCCTACGACCCAGCAATCACACTACTGGATATTTACCCTAAAGATACAAATGTAGTGATCTGAAGGGGCAGGTGCACCCAAATGTTTATAGCAGCAATGTCCACAATAGCCAAACTATGAAAAGAACCTAGATGTCCATCAACAGATGAGTGGATAAAGAAGTGGTATGTATGTATATAGTGGAATACTATGCAGCCATAAAAAACTAGAAATCTTGCCATTTGCAGTGATGTAGATGGAACTAAAGGGTATTATGTTAAGCAAAATAAGTCAATCAGAGAAAGACAACTATCATATGATTTCTCTGATATGAGGAATTCGAGAGGCAAGGCAGGGGATTGTGGGGGGTAAGGAGGGAAAAATGAAACAAGATGGGACCAGGAAGGGAGATAAATCATAAGACTCTTAACCTCAGGAAACAAATGGAGGGTGGGAAGGATAGGGTGGCTGGGTGACGGGGAGGGTATGCACTATGGTGAGTGCTGTGAATTGTGTCAGACTGATGAATCACAGACCTGTACCCCTGAAACAAATAATACATTCTATGTTAATAAGATTTTTTAAAAATGAAGTGATATAACATTACTTCATTGGCTGTTCCCAGTTGGCCCTGAAGAAAAGGAAAGAAGCCAGAGATGAAAGATGGCTAAGCAGGGTGAGATGACTTCTGACAGGGGCCCCTCTGTTGGTGCCCATGTACCTCTTCATTTGGCATGCTTTCTTTGTTTGGTCAGAGGCCTTTTTCTTTGGCCAAAATCATGACAACAGCTGCTTCAGGAGCTGAATCTTCAGAAGTTGTCCTTCTGACTGACAATTATTGGCCTATATAAATAACCATTCCCAACAAATGTTATTGAGGTGATAATGAAAGCTCATAGGATTCTAAGGTTGGAGAACTTTCTGGAATGGGAATGTGATTTCCCATTCCCTGAATAAACGTTTGTGGACACAGTGTCATTGGATCTTTAGCAATTTGCTTAACTTCTCTTCATCAAGGTTTCTTCATTTGTGAAATGAAGATACAACTTGAAGTTTGTTTGTTTTAGAGAAATAAACAAGATGATGTATGTGCATTTATAAGGGTCTCTCTAGGAGATGGCATACATACTCACATAAATTGTGAGTTGAGAGGGGCCCAGTAGAGGAACTATTTACAATAGGATGGACAGATTTTTAGGAAAATCAACAGGAATAATGCCTGGGTCCCCAGTAGGCAATGGGGAGAAGTATTCCTGCCTCTAGGCCTGGACAGGGAAAGGGAAGGGGTGTTTACAGGTACCCTAGGAAAGGCTGCTGGAGAGAAGCTATGGTTTTCATAGAGAGATGGAACCAACTTGTAGTGACTCAGTAAGGAGGGCACCAGAGGAATGAATTTCTTACCAATTTAACCTCTTCTGATCTCCTTCCTCAACCTCCAATCACCAAACCTCATTGGAGGCCAGAGGTCAGGAAGCTCACTGAAGCATTCTGTATAGGGTAGTTTTCCAGAGCCCAGAGCCAAATGGAAAAGTGGGGAAAGTAGATCTGGAGGGTAAAATGGGGGAAAATGGAACATTAGCAGGTACTTAGTATTTTGCCTGGCATATAGATATTAATTATAATGAGTGAACTACAGAAAAGAGTACACAGATCAGGTTTCAAATTCTAGTTCCATCTTTGGGGGTTGGGAAGAAGATAATTCCAGAGCTTTTTTTTTTTTTTTTTTTTTTCCAGAGCTTTTTAGAAATGTTCAAAGTTTATAAAGTTTTCCAACATTTCCTAAATATGTTTCAGTCTGCTTATTGTTAAGAGGATTTTTCCAATAACACTAATACTTTACAAGTATAAGTTTAACAGTGTTGCTCCAAATTACTGGGGAAAAAGAAAACATTAAGTGTGGAAGTCTGGGAATAAATATAATTCTGTCAACCAGTTCTTTAATTTGAACTTCCTTTTTCTCTGGAGTGTCACACTTATCTAGAGAACCTTTTTCAGGTCTGTTAGTGAAACAGGCAGCATTTCAATTCAATGCTTTTTATAAAATACTTTATTTATTTATTTGAGACAGAGAGAGGTTGAGCACAATCCCTGGGCCCTGGGATCATGACCTGAGCTAAAGAAAAATACTTCACAAACCAAGCCACTCCAGTGCCCCAACCATGCTTTTAATAAAAGCCACATTTTAATAAAAGCTTAAAGGAATTTAGCTTTTCCTAATCCAAATTTTAAAAAGACTTATAATTTATGATTGGTGATGAAAATTTGCACATACATAAATTTAAAGAAGTATGGAGCACTGTTTGGTTAAATTACTATGTTTTAAAACTATTTCTTGTGGGTCAGGAATCCTTACTGAGAAGGTTCCCTCTTATTTTGACTACTAAACTTCAAAGAACTTTTTAGAAAATCTGCTTCAATCATAGTCTTTCCCAGTCATTAAAAATTCAACTTCTGAAACTGTTGTCTCTCTAGTCATAGGGCTGATTGGGCCTAAAGCCAACTATATGAAGGAGTGCCTCGGTGGCTCAGTTGGATAAACATCTGACTCTTGGTTTTGGCTCAGGTCATGATCTCAGAGTCATGGGATCCAGCCACGAGGTGGGCTTTGCACTCAGCACAGACTCTGCTTGTCCCTCTCCTTCTGCTCCTCCCCTTGCTCTCTCTCTCTCTCAAATAAATAAATAAAATCTTTAAAAAGAAAACCCAACTACACATGGGGAAAATATAGGAATATAGAGATAATACACGTCACATTATAGATGACTTTTGGGATATTTGACTTAATAAAAAGTAGTAACTGGCAGGGACCAGTTTTAAGACATATGGGAGCTTGAACGAGCTTTATATAAGTTCTGTACAAAGAGATTTGTTTATTTCCATGTGCCTTTCCTTAGAAAGCCGTAGAGGAATTCTCTATAAAAATTAAGGAGTAAACCTAGAAATAAGGACACTTGGGATCCAAGAAACCAGGGATTTAACACAGGAGAGAGGAATCCCGAGAGGATGCCGAAGGGAAATTCCAGTTATCACAGTTGTGCTGAAGGCCAAGGAGAGCAATTAGTCCAAATGGGAGCAGGAGGACAGAAGTTACCAGGAAGGGTTACTCCACAAAACAAACAAACAAGTGCAAAAGAACATTGATAAAAGAAATATAAGTATAGTGCACCATTTTCCTTGGCAGTGAAAAATACATGCAAGCCGTAATACAAAAAATACAAAATACAAAATTAATCCAGGATGTGTTATGACTCTGTTTGAAGAAGTAGTTGGAGTGGGCAGAACTATTCTGTATGAAGTTAATGCAAAAGACTAAATTCTCAGTTTCATATTAGACTACAGCTTCTAAAACTGAAAAATTAATAGTGCTATAAGTATGTTATTTAGAAATATGGAGGTAAATACCAAATGAAACTACCAAAAAAGTTCAAAGTGGTTGTCTCTTGGAAAGAGGGTCAGAACTTGTTTCTTGTTTTGAGTCTTATTTGATCCTTTAAATACATAATGAAAATAAACACTAAATTTAAAAAATAAAAAGCCCTTTCACCTGATGGACTGTTTGGCTAGATACAGAATACTAAGTTGGACATGTTTTCCCTCAGAAGTTGTAATGCAATGCGCTCCCTTATCCTCTAGCTTCTGGTATTGCTACTGAATTTTAGTATTGAACTGAATGTGAACCCCTTCCTTTTAGTTTTTCATTTCAGGAAGATTTTAGGATATTTCTGTTATTCTCAGTGTTCTAAAATTTTATAATGATATATCTTTGGCATAAGTCTGTTTTCATCTGTTGTATTGCTAATTCAATCAGTGGATCCTTCTAATCAAACGTCCTTCAATTGTGAAAATTTCCATTGTATTATTACTTTGATTTTTTCGCCTTCTTTGTGTTAGCCCTTACATTTCTGAATTAAGGTCATAGATCTGCTGGATGGATCTTTAATTTTCTTACTTTTTCTATCTTCCTTTCATTTTGACTCTTTGTTCTATTTTCCTTCCCTAAACATTTCTTTTTCTATGGCATCGTATTCTTGTTTTATGTTTATTCATGTTTATGTCATCATGTTTCCTAAGCTCATTAACAGAATAGAGAAGTCATTCAAGCACATGTTATTTTAAAGATGATGAGAAACTTGTGTCCCTATCCTCTGAAAGCATAGGGCTTAAACAGCCTTAAGATAATAATGGGTAATATTTTAAATAGAGGGGAATCAAAGTAGGGCAGACACCCAGGATTTGGTTTGCTCAACTTCTCCTTTTGAAAACCGTTCCCGTTTCTGCACTGTCATCCACATGGTTCTATCAGCACCTACTGTGACCCTGAGGTATGACTTTCTCCACCACTCACTTGACTAGTCTGGGGTAGGGACCTGATTCAGAGTGATGAAAATTTGCACATACATAAATTTAAAGAAGTATGGAGCAGTGTTTGGTTAAGTGAGTATGTTTTAAACCTATTTTTACACAGAGAAAACCACAATTTTTCCTCTGGGAAAATTTTAAAATCAGAACTGAGAAAAAGAGGACAGTATCTTTCTAAACCATAAGATATAGAAAATGAGAGTTCTTAGGAAGCATGTTTGCTGTCAGGCAAACCTGAGAAGCAGTGGAATTCTGCTGCACAAACTAACGCAGATGCCCAAGCAGCTGCACAGAGAAAGGTGATTAGTGGAGAAGGAGGTAAGAGTCCCAGAGCAGGAGGATCTGCTGTTTCTGAGCGAAGGCACATCTCTGCCCTAGGGATTTCAGTATCCCCATTAAATTCTTCTTTTGGCTTAAGCTAGTTTGAGGTGGCCTTTCTCTCCATGGTAACAAAACCTTCCTAAATCACACACTTGGTTTATTGACGCTTTTATGAACTAGGCAATGTGTAAGTGCTTTATATGCTTTATCTCATTGAATCGTCACGACAGTCTGTGAGGTTGGTAAAATTTTACACATAAAGAAACTTTATACATTCAACTACTGTATAATAGACACCACTAGCTAGATGTCCCGTGGTGTAAATCAGCATGTCAAAAACATACCACTTCTCCATCTGTAAAATGGGGAAAGCTGTTCTCACAGCCGGAACCACTCATTTTCCCTACATACACCTAGCCAAGTCCTTCTTACCTTGAGATTCCAGCTTAAATATTCTCCGAGGAGACTGTCGTGCCTCCCCAGTCTGCAGTACGTTTCTCATTAGCACTTGATGTCCTTCAACAATGTAATTACACAATATTTTGTGTAGTTCTTTTCCTTTGCACTCTCCTGCGTTGGACTATGAAGTCCAGGATGGTGGGGGCTATCCTAGAGTTGTTTGCCATTACAGCCCCTACATCTAGCACCATCTCCCTGGCACATGGAAATTGCTCCATCAACACGTTTGGAGACATTAAATATTTCTAAATATTTTCTTTTATGTATTTATGAGGCTAGAGTCAACAACTTTCAATACCAAACATGCAGGGCACTCTGCCAGCCCCTAACTGAGCCAAAAACACATACAAAGATATGGCCTCTCTCTTGCAGGGGTTCACAGTATAGCTGTGAACTCAAACTGAATTTGACTTATTTGAGCTGAGACTCAAAGAATTATAATACAAGGGGAGATGATTTATAACAGAGATATAAACAAGGTGCCGTGGTCATAAGGGAGGAAATAATCAAGATATAACCTAGGAAGTTAAAGTGAGGAAAGAAAAGAGAAAAGGCCAGGGCTATTCAAATGGTTAGATTCTTTATGTCTCTATCCAGATACAGCTTTCCCCCATAACCTCTTCCAATCTGGAAGACCTGGAGAAGAAGTGACAGTATCTTCTCAAGTAGTGGTATATGAAAACCATCATTTTCTTGAGTCTTGGGATCAACCTGTCATTGGCTGATCTCCATATCACTCTGCAAAGACACCGAGTCTAGCTGCCTGCCTCAGCCCAGTCTTCTTCAAAGAAGCCCAGGTCTGTATTACGGGTCAGGCCTTCTCCCCCGACTCCCCCCACCCAATCAGATCTGCTTTCCTGATGCTGAGATTAGAGGACAATGGCTTTGAGCCCCCCATCCCACTTTTTTTTTTTTTTTTTTTTTACTTTTTGCTTTGATTCCTTTTAACACTCAAAGAATAATGCTTCTCTGTCACAACACTGTCCCAAGTATTCTCATCACAATGGGTGGTTTTATGGACAATTACCGGTCTAATGACTGTTTTATTTTCCACTCATCTCTAACCTAGTCCTTCATCAATACCGTTTAGGGACTATTCCTCTAGCCATGACCTAGAATAGAATTCTTATTTCTCTGCCTTCATCTGTGTTACTTGTCAGGGACATTTCAAATCAAACCTCTCTTTGGGGTTTGCATGTGGATGTGTGTGAGTGATTGGGGTTGATGTGAGGGAAAACAAATGTTTGTGGCAAATCATCGTTATCACTAGTAAAACCTACAAAGGATGCAGCAAGGAGGAGAAATTGGATATTATGTAACTGTGTACCTTTTTAATATTAAAATTTTAAACATTTAACACTGTTACCATGTACTTACAGCAGTGGTCTTAGAAATTAGATGCCCCCCCACCCCCTGCAAAAGACTTTCCCAAAAGACCCCACTGAAATGGAACAGACCGATAGAAAAAGTTTGTCTGACTTTAAAGAACAATGAAATGAAAAAAACATTGAAAGCATTTTCGAAATTAAAATATTTTCCTTTCAAACCCAAAGCTTGCTTCATCTATTGATTCACCAAAATGAACTGGTACACACCTGCGAGGTCAGCTTTGTGTATTGGTTGAGAGCCCTTTCTCTGGCTGCAGTTAGAATTCCCTCTTTGCCATTTATTAGTTCACCGTCCTTGGGCAAGTTACTTAGCTTTGTGTGCCTTTAGTTCCCTCATCTGAAAAATGGATATAAATACTAGAATTATCTCACAGGATTGTCATCAGAATTATGTATAGTGCTTAAGAATATTTGACAGCACATCAATATAATTCTTAATCTTAATTTTTTTTCAGCCACGAGTGAATGTCAAGTATTTTTGAAGGGCACTGAAAAATCCTTGAAGTGAAACTATTTGATTAAATTCAATCCTAAATGGGAGTGCATCCTGCATCTCTTCTAAAAAGGGGCACCGGAAGATGGATAACTAAGGAACAGTCAGAACTCCAACACGGAGAGGGGACAGTCTCCTCCTACTCTGCGTTCTCCCAGGTATCATACAGAATGCTAAAGCCTTGCAAGTAGATGGGCTCCTCAAATTTAAGTTCGTGGTCATCTTTAAAGTCCTCCAGGGAATGAGAGGCCTGGATTCCCGCCAGCTCTAAGCTCCCATCCCGGAGATCTCCGCAGCGCCCCTTCTCTCCGGTTATCCCACCCCGCTCCGCCCCGCCTTCCGTCACTCGGGTCTCCCTCCCCAATGCGGCTCGCCCGCAGCGCCCCGCGAGCCCCAGGGGGGCCCTTCGCGCCCCAGCACCGCGGCGGGCCGGGCCGCGTCACTGCGCATGCTCCTCGCCGCGCGGGTGGGGTGCCCGGGGCTGGGAGGCGGGCGCTGGGCGTGGGTCCCGCTCGGCTGGGAAGGCCTCCGCCAGTCGCGGGCCACGCAGCGGCGGGGGAGCGCGCTCCGGGGCGACGGCGTCCTGGAGACCCCGGCGAGATGGAAGCGGCGGCGCCGGCGGCGGCCGAGGCGGCGGGGCGCGAGGAGCTCGGTGGGTGCTGCGTGCGGCCCGGACGCGGGGCCGCGTGTCCGCGGGATGCGCCCGGGACTCCGGGCAGGCGCTCGGCCTCGGCCTCGGCCGGGGAGGCTGCTGCTGGCGCCGGGCCGCCGCCGCCCCTCCCCCTGCGCGTGGCCGGGCCGCATCCGGCGCGGAGCGGCTGGTCGCCGGACCCCGACAGTGGCGGGTGGCCTTCCCGGGGCCACTGGGTGTTTCTGGTCGGGGCTCTTGGGGTCGTGGGTCGGGCACGGGTTTGGAATAAAAACCCAGCCGAGCAAACCTCCCCGAACAGGGGGTGAGTTGAGGCTGGGGAGGTGACCGACCTGGGGACCTGGGGACCGCACCCGCGCAGGAACCCGCTGACTGGGGAGCTGGGCCGGTGACGAGAGGGGCCTACAAAGGGCATCAGATGGGCGCGCGCGCGCGCGAGTATGTGTATGTTGGGGGCTGGGGTGCGTTGTGTATGCAAAGGCAAGCGAGAGTCTGCGCTGTGACTCTCACTGTTTTCTCCAGGGGTGCTTGACGGCTTTCACACGCCGCAGCCCCATCCTGAGTCCTGGGTGACTCCTTCATTTACCCTATGCCACCTCCGAAGTGGCGAGCGCGATGTGCGGACCGGACCCGACGGGAGATACCTGTAGCTACCTCACTAGCCGAAGTTTGTTTTCCTGCCGTCCTGCGGGCTTATCTGGTCTTATCTTCCTGGCCCCTGGGAATGCAAAAGCTTGTTTATGGTTTCCTGCCATCAGCAAGGAAGCAAAAGCAAGGGTCAGGGCAGTACTGTCCTTTCCCAGCTAGTGATATGCATTCTATTTAGGAATATTTTGAAATCGGCCCTGAGTGATTAAATGGTTTTTTAAAAGTTGAGCTTTTTAAAGCAACACTTCATTTTAGTGACTAATAGGTTGGCGGTCCCGTAATAATGGGCAGGGCACTCTGCAGGTAATTTCTTTCAAATCGTAATAAGGGTAGAAATAAACTTAGCATTTTATTGATTGCGTATTGTGTGTCAAGCAGCCAGCTAAGTGCTTTACATATGCATTGTTTCTTTTAATCTTTAACACGATTGGGTGAGGTAGATGCTGTTATTATCCCCATTATGGTAATTTTAAGTTAATTAATAGCAGAACCCAGATATGAACCCAGGTTTATCTGACTGTTTGAAATTCATTAAAAACACATCTTAGGATGTGGAGAAATGTGCATTCTCCTGCGTTACTGGTAAGAGCAGTGTAGTGTCTTTATCCTTAAAAAGGCACATATCCTTTGACCCAGCAATTTTACTTACAGAAATATTTCCGAAGGTAATAAGTCAGGTAACAAATACTTAACATTGAGAGATGTTCACCACATTCTTTGTAGTTGAGAAAATATAGTAACTATCTAACTGTCCAGTTAAAGGAAGATGGGTGAATTGTGATAGAGCCGTATGGTCATGTGCTGAATAAACATTAAAAGTAGTGTGGGAGGGGGCGCCTGGGTGGCTCAGTGGGTTAAGCCTCTGCCTTCAGCTCAGGTCGTGATCTCAGGGTCCTGGGATCGAGTCCGCATCGGGCTCTCTGCTCAGCAGGGAGCCTGCTTCCCCCTCTCTCTCTGCCTGCCTCTCTGCCTACTTGTGATCTCTCTCTGTCAAATAAATAAATAAAATCTTTAAAAAAGAAAAAAAAGTAGTGTGGGAAGATGTTTACCATATATGTTTTTATTAACTGAGAAAGGTTCCAAGTTATTTCTTAAAAGTTATGTCTGTTCATTCAACACATATTCAACAAGCTTCTCTTATGTGCCAGATGCTGTTTTAGGCACTTGGGATACATCTGTGAACAACACAGATGTATATATAATAAAAGATCAAGATTCCTGTTCTTGTGGGGTTGTATTCTAGTAAGAAGACACAGACAATGAAGAGTAAAGACAATAATCAACTAATTATATATTATGTTAAGTGAAAAGTGCTGTAGAGAAAAGGACAGAGTAAGAGAAGTCAGAGTCAGGGTGGAGGCTGGACAGTTACTGTATTTTATGAAATGGGCAGAATGGATCGTATTGAAGAGGTGAGGTTTGTGTAAAGACTTGGAAGAGCTGAGGAAACTAGTCAGGTGGTATCTGGGGAAAGAAATTCCAGGTAGAACGAATGGCTGAATAAAGACAAATAACACAGAGGCTAAGATGGCTGAAGTGGGATGATCAAGATGGTGATGTGGCCAGGTTATGTCAGGTTTTCAGGGTTGTGTAAAGACTTTGGCTGTTACTCTGAGAGAATGGGGAGCCAGTGCAGGGTTTCGGCGGAGAAATGACATGATCTGACTTGAATTCTAAAAAGATTACACTGCTGCTGTGGGAAGAATAGACTGTAAGGGGCAGAAGTAGCAGCAGATGGGTGTTTCTGAAATGCAAGAAAGAAATGCACATGTTCCTCACTGAAGTATGCTCGTAGCAGTGGGAGTGGAGAGAAATGGTTAGACTCTGGATATACTTAAAAGTAGAACCAGCATGATTTCCTAACAGATTGGGAAAGGGTTGAGAGTGAAACAGGAAACAAAGATGACTCCAGGGACCTGAGTATCCAGAAGAATGAATTTGTCACCAACTCAGATGTTACGGTGGTTTTGTAGAATGTCTACAGAGTTTTTGATACTTGTCTCATCCAAAGGAAGAACTTGATTTTCTTCCCTTGGAGTGTTGATTGGATTTAGTAATTTGCTACTATTGGATAGATTATGGTGGACATGATAATGTGTGACTTCAAAGCCAGATCCTAAAAGATATTGTGCCTTGCTCCCTTTTGGATCCCTCACTTGGAGGGAAGGCCAGCTGCCATGTTGTGAGGACACTCAAACAGGTGTTGAGTGAGCAATGGGATTGATTTCTTGAGTTAGTGAAAGGTCTGGTCTAGAGATACAAATTTGGAAGTCATCAGCATGTAGATAGTAATTAAAGCCATGGGACTAAATGATAATGTACAGGAGGTGGGTGTATTTGTGTATATTCTAAAATGTTACCAGTGGTTATTTCTGGGTGGTGAGGTAATTTTAATTTCAGAAATGTTGCATATATATATATATATATATATATATATATATATATATATTCTGATCTTCTACAGTGACCAAATATTATTTAATTTAAAAAAGATTTTTTAAAAATTGAGCATGTGTGTAAAAGGCACTGGTAGAAATGTTAAGATACAGGTTTCCTTAAGCTATACAAATGTTATTTGTATAGCATAAGAACTATACTTTATTTCATAGGCAGTGGGGACCTCTGGAAGTTTCTTGCTGTGCATGTTTTTCAGAAATGAATAAAATAGTTACTGCTTCTATCTTATATATGTAGTAGTTTATAGATTTAGATAGCTACATTATGTTGTATTAACAAAAAACTTTTCTACTTTTAATTTGTCCATTGTCAAAATAGAAGTGATTTCCTTTATTTTGCTATAATAAAAGTAATATGTTTATTGCTTTTTTTTTTTTTTTTGGATTAGCCAGAGAAAGACAGTAAAAAGTACTCATGATCCCTTTGCCCATCTCCATCCTTGTTAACTTATTCCCATTTAAAAAAAAAAAAATGTTTATTTTAGAGAAAGTGAGAGAGAACAGGGGGGGAGGGCAGAAGGAGAGGGAGAGAATTTCAAGTCAGCTGGGCACTGAGTGTAAGCTTGACACAGGTTCACATTGATGTCCTTGAGATCATGACCTGAGCTGAAATTAAGAAGCCCGTGCTTGGGCGCCTGGATGGCTCAGTGGGTTAAGCCTCTGCCTTCAGCTCAGCTCATGTTCTCAGGGTCCTGGGATGGAGCCCCACATCAGGCTCTCTGCTCAGCGGGGAGCCTGCTTCCTCCTCTCTCTGCCTGCCTCTCTGCCTACTTGTGATCTCTGTCGGTCAGATAAATAAATAAAATCTTGCCCATTCACCCCTTATTCCCATTTTTGGTATATTTCCTTGCTTCCATTTTAAATTGACTTTTTAAAACATCATTGAATTAATACTGTTGTTATCTAGCACTTTTTTTTTTTTAAGATTTTTTTTTTTTTTTTTACAAAGAGAGAGAGATCACATGTAGGGAGAGAGGCAGGGGGGGGGGGGGGGGGGGGGGGGAGGCAGGCTCCCTGCTGAGCAGAGAGCCAGATGTGGGGTTCAATCCCAGGACTCTGAGACCATGACCTGAGCTGAAGGCAGAGGCTTAACTCACTGAACCACCCAGGCGCCCCGTCCAGCTTTTTCACACTCAGTATGATATACCTTTCCCTGTTTTACTCAGACTTCAAAACTATAATTTAGCATCACTGTAATACTTTATAAAGTGGAGGTCTGTAGTTAATTTTGCAATTTCCTGATTGCTGCACATTTTGGTTGTTTCCAAATTTTCAACATTTATGATGTTTCAATCAACATCTTTGTGCAGAAATTCTTTTTTTCTATATATTGGCTTGTCAGAAGTGGAATTAGTAGGTGAAAGGATAAACATTTTTAAGATTTCAAGACCTGTTGCTAAATTAACGTGGTTTTCTTTAATTCTAACTACAAATAAAAATTTAGGTTGATTTTGGGTTAGGAGATTGAGGTTGAGACAGTTGTCTGGGCAGGCAGTAGAGGAGATGAAACAAGTACTGTCTAACCTAAGAATGTTCCAGTTTTATGCCACAATAATGTATATATATGTTATATCATGTATGGTATATAATATTAAATTAAGCTAGTGTCTCTTATTCATCTGTAATTTTTCCATAGAAAATAGAATATAAATAGAATAGAAATAACTGTGTTTAGGTGGTTTGGTGGTTTGGTTTCCGTTGCTTAATAGTGTTTTATCATATAAGGCGTTCATTATTAATTCTTACCTGTAGTGATCACATAGCACTTTTTAGAACTGCCGGTTCAGTACTAAGTACTAAGCGAAAAATTACAGCAAGACATGGACAAATAGTAGACTTTGTGTGTAATGTAAATTGTATTTTGTAACTTTTAATTATGTTGCATAAGTGTTCAGATTTTTATTCCAAACCTTCTTAATTTTGTTAAAGGTTTTACCATGCTAAGTTTTTAAGTGTTTGTGTCTTCCCCAGTCTGTGTTTCCTTCTGGCTGGTGTCACACATTTTGCCTACTCAAATTTTGCCTATTATAGCAGTTTGTAGGTTCATAAATGCTCAGAATTATTAATCACTGACAACTTCTTGTCAACAGTTAAAATCCTATACAGCATAATTTGCTTATGATATATCATCGTGGGGGCGCCTGGGTGACACAGTTGGTTAAGCATCTGATTCTTGGTTTCAGCTCAAGTCTTGATCTTAGGGTCCTGAGATTGAGCTCTGTACTGAGCAGAGTCTGCTTGAGATTCTCTTTTCCTCTGCCTCTTCTTCCTGAACCCCCTGCACATGCATGCACTATCTCTCAAGTAAAAATAAATAAATAAATCTTTAAGAAAAAATAATCTCTCAGGGTACCTGGGTGGCTCAGTAGGTTAAGCCTCTGCCTTTGGCTCTGTCATGATCTCAGGGTTCTGGGATTAAGTCCCACATCGGGCTCTCTGCTGAGCGGGGAATTTGCCTCTCTCTCTCCTTCTGCCCCTCCCCACTGCTTGTGTGCTCTCTCTCTGTCTGTCTCTCAGATAAATTAAAAAATCTTAAAAAATGAGGTGCCTGGGTGGCTCAGTGGGTTAAAGCCTCTGCTTTTGGCTTGGGTCATGATCCTAGGGTCCTGGGATTGAGCCCCACTTGGGCTCTCTGCTCAGCAGGGAGCCTGCTTTCTCCTCTCTCTGCCTGCCTTTCTGCCTACTTGTAATCTCTGTCTTTTAAAAAAATCTTAAAAAAAAAAAAGCCAAAAAACTCTCTTTGTGTAGGAAGAGGAAGAAAACTAGTATTTATTAAAGACTTACATCCCAAGAATTAGGCTCTGTGCTTCCTGAATATAACCTCATTTCATTACTATAAAACCCCTGTGAGGTAGAAGTTACTACTCCCATTTTACACATGAGAAGATAGGCCCTGGTTAAAATACAAATCAGATTGCATCACTCCTCTGCACAGAACTCTCTATTTCTGTGTTGTCCAGTGCCATCGTCCTTAGCCCTGTGTGCATTTGAAATGTGGTTTGTCTAAATTAAAATCTGCTGTAAGTGTAATGCACACGGGATTTCCAAGACTTACTATGAAAAATAGAATGTAAAATTCTGGTTAGTAATTTTTTATGTTGACTGCATTTTGAAATGATAATACTTTGATTTATTGAGTTGCATAAGACCTGTTATTAAATTAATTTTACCTGCTGCTTTTCCCTCTTTTTAAAAATGTAAATATTAGAAAAAGTTACTTCCGGCTCACATGATGTTTCTGTTGTACAACACTGCTGTAGGTGGCTTTCCTATCACTGGGAATGGTCTGCAAAGTGGTGTGCCGTCTGTCTTCTCTAACCTCACACCTTCCTCCTCCTCGTCCTCTCCTCTCTGATTACTCTGGACTCCTTCCTACTTAAACACACCGGGCTCTCTACACCCTTGGGGCTTCTGTCTTTGTTGTTCCCACTGCCTAATTGCTCTTCCCCTAGATATCCACAATATTTATCAGATCTTCGGGTCTTCTTTAAAATCCTTCTTTCTCCAGGAGAGCTAATTTGGCTGTCCTAACTGAAACTACGGGCTCTCCCTCCCAATCCCTAGTTTCCTTGTGAGTATCGAACACTAGCATGCTCCCTATTTACTCACTTAACTGTCTCTTCCATTACTAGAATTTGAGCTCCATGAGGTTAAGAATTTCTCTTAGTTGTAGGAATTGCTTTTTTCCCAGCATCTTTGAATGCCTGACACATAGGTGTTAATACTTGTGAAACTGAACTGGAAAGGATGGCACCCTCTCGCGTGAGTATGTTCCATCAGGAGGCACCGGGCTTCTGTGATGGGGGCTCCTGGCAGTAGATGTTGGGGAGAGGCCATGCCATTCCATTCGTGGAGCCTCTTGAGCGAGCCGTGCTCGCGCCTCTGCATGGCCCCTGCTCTGTGCTCCCCCGGCGGTGCTCACATGCCCAAAGCCGTCCTTGTGCTCACCACCACTCTCTTCTCTAGCAAACCCAAAGGCAAGGCCTTCAGAGTTTATTGTGCCAAGAAAGGCAACTCCCTTGTCTTCTCAGCTCAGGCTTTTAGAACAAAATACCTTCAGTTGGGTGACTGAAACCACAGACATTTCTTTTTCAGGGCTCTGAGGGAGGAGGAAGTCCAAGAGCAAATGCCTGCTGATTCAGTTCCTGGTGAGAGCCCTCTTCCTGGTTTACCGATGGCCATGTTCTTGCTGTGTCCTCACGTGCTAAGAAGTGTCCTCTTCTTAGAAGGACATGTTAGGATTTTATCTAACCCTCATTACATGCCAAAGGCCCTATCCCCCAATACTATCCCATTGGGGGATGGGGTTTTAATGCATGAATTTTAGGGGGACGCAAACATTCAGTCTAAAACATCCTGCTGATGGCTTCCACATACACATCTTTCTGGTTTTCTGCAATGGAATGGGTCCAGGAGCAATGAGGGACACGGTTCTACCCCCTGTCCCCCCCTCTACCTCTCTGACGTGGAGTTCAGAGGAATGAGCGGTGGGAAGAGTAGTAGGAGATAAGATCAGAGAGGGTAACAGTGACACCACAGTGTGCAATAAGCCAGGGAAGGACATGGTGGGTGGGGGTGCCTTCCTTGACCCTGAGCTAGAAGCTGCTCACTGGAAAGGGGTTGCGGATCTTGACAAGACTGATTTGAAAATTTTAATCTTTTGCTTACTATTTTGAATATCTCTTGTACCAAACTCAGTGCAGCCTTTGATCATTCCTTTTCAGTTGCTTTTGCCAACTTTTTACTTGAATTTAAAATGTTAGTGGATCTCTATTATTCGGTGTTCAGTTCTGTTCTCCATACAATCTCTGAGTGACGTCATCCTGCCTTTTGATCCCAGTTATTTCTTAACTACCTTCTGATGTAATTCTCAAATCTTTATATTTAGCCCCAGGTTTTCTTCTTACTTCTAGACCCTGTTCCTGACTGCTCATTCAGGATATAATTTCAGTTTACATGATTTAAAAATTCAACTCGTATTTCCTCCTTAACATGCTGCTTTCTCTTTTATGCATTTATTTGTCCCTCATCTCCTGCATTCCAGATATCGAGGGTCCACTAGCAGACAAGTCGGACATCACTGCTGTCACTTCATGGAGAATGCAGACAAATAGAATGGGCCATTACAATACAGTGTATTACAGGAGGGTTGTAGGGTGCTGTGGGAACACCCACAGGAGAGACCTGAGCCAGGCTTGGGGTGAGGGAGGCTACTGGGAGATGGTGGTGTCTAAACTGAGACCTGAAAGATGAGCAAGGAATAGTTAGACTAAGTGGTTAGACAAAATTGGATGGGAAGAACAGGGAACGGGAAAATAGAGTATGATTCAGGAGGGAACAGCATATGTGAAGGCCAGAAGCAAGAGAAAAAAGGCCACGGAGGGAAGAGAAATCATTCCTTATGGCAGAACTAAAGTCACCAGACTAGCTTAGATTCCCAGAACTAGTGCTGGTAGGATTGGGATTCAGCTCAGGCTTCTAAATTTGAGATCAGGGCTGTGGATCACATGACACTGTCTCCCTGTGTTTCTTTTCTCAGGGACATTAGCATCCATTCCGTTTTCTCCACTGCGGTCACCTAGGAAGCATCCTCTGTTCCGTTATCTTCCACGTCTAGTTGGTTAACTAGTCTTGTTGTGTCTCTCCTCTGAATAACCATTCTCTTCTCTTCAACCAAGCTAGCTTAATTCATGCCCTCACCGGTCTCTTGCCTGCACTGTGTGCTGATTGGCCTTGCTGAGACCAGTCCTGCCGTTTTTCCAGTTGTTGCTGACACTGCTGCCAAGGTGATGCTACCCAAATGCACATCTGACCGCTTCCCCTTGAATTCTTTCTCTGGCTTTTCACAGCCTCTGAGATCAAGTCCAGAGTCCCTAGCACGGTTCAGAAAATCTTTTCAAGCTTTCCAGCTGATCTTCTGCCATCTACATATGCATTCAGTAACTCTGAAGATAACCAAGCAGGTGCATATGCTCCACTCGTTCTCATGGCTTATGCCAGTGTTAAAACCTCTCGCAAAGAATTCAAGAGTTAAATATACTGCATTTTCCTATACTGTATGCTAAACTTTGGAACAAAAATACAATTTCTTATTTTTTATTGAAGTATTACCTGGAGCTTCTGAAAGTCATAAGTGACTGGTTGAGACTCTATTTATTAATAAATCTCAGCCTCAGAAATCCAGGCCTCAGTGGGCTCTTGTCATTTAAAGATGCAACTTCTTGGGTATGTAAGTGTATCGCTTTTCTCAAGTACTTGTAGTTAGGTGTCTTTGAATGTATTCTTTAGAGTCAGTAACTATTTTATATCATTCAAGTTAATGTAATCAGGCCTAAAACCCAATTTCTTCACCTACTCTTAGTTTACTTCGTTTAACAGATGCGTATTTCTTAGTATGTAATGTCAACTAAATAATATAGGTGAAGTCGCAGAGAAAAACTTAGAGAGTTTTTTTTTAAATGTAGTTTTAAAAAATACGTTTAAGCATATACTTAGAACTTAGCTAATAATGTTTCACAATGCTTTAATGGTCTATTCGAAACAGTTTATAAATGTGTACTTCTTAAATTCCTAACATTGTTAAGAATTATTTTTATTTCAAATAGTTTCAACTTTAAAAAAATTGACTCTTTAATCTCATTGTTGTAGTTCAAGAAGCTTCCTGGAATTATTAAATTTTATTAAGGCTTTAAAGGTGAAAGGTGAGACAAATGGATTTAGACCAAAGAAAGAAAAGTTACTTTTCAAGTAAGTCATATTTAATGTTTCCTAGACCACATAAAGTTGGGAAATAATGAATTTAAGAAGTGAGAAAAAGTTTAAACCATAAGTCATTTACACTGTTAAAATTAAACAAGACAGTTGCTACTCAGTGTAAATTTGTTAAGAGTGACTGGGAGCCCAGCCAACTTTTAGTTGGGAATTTGAGGACACCTTATAATCCCATTTTAAAAACTTGATTCTGGGGCACCTGGGTGTCTCAGTGGGTTGGGGCCTCTGCTCAGGTCTGCTCAGGTCATGGTCCCAGGGTCCTGGGATCGAGCCCCGCATCGGGCTCTCTGCTCGGTGGGGACCCTGCTTCCCTTCCTCTCTCTCTGCCTACTTGTGATCTCATGTCTGTCAAATAAATAAATAAAATCTTAAAACAACAACAACAAACAAACTTGATTCTGTGAATTATGGAACTAGTAGAACTAGTACTATAGATTATTTTAACACTTCTACAAATTCAGGCTTAACTAAAAGATATGACAAATTATCTGGTGATGACATTAAAAGTAAACTTATCCTTCAGAGTTCATATTTTTTTAAGTTGCGAGAAAACGTTTTTCCTGACTTGCCATTGCAAGTCAGTACTTCTTGGGAAGTATGCTTCAAATAACAGATTGTTCAGTTTTTGAGATGTTGGTAGTGATAACTGTCTTTATGGAGAACTTAAATAGTGTGCTTAGTATACACAAAACATACTGTACAGCCTCTGGCAGAAAGAAATTAGTTCAAATAACTGACAATTTGAATAACTGAATGAATAAAAATGCAAATGAACTCAAGAGTCAGCAAGGGCAATGAAATGAAATTTGGAGTGAAAATATTAACATGATTCTATTTAAAGATGATGTAACAAATAATGATGATTGTTATCAATTAAATTTGTATTGAAGTCCTACTCTTCAGTCCTTAAGTGACCTTATTTGACAGTAGGATCATTGTAGATGTAAATAGTTAAGATAAGGCCACACTGGAGTGGGGTGGGACACTAATCCAGGATGACTTGTGTCTTTATAATAAGGGGAAGTTAAGACACAGACACGCGTGCTGGGAGAATGCCCTATGAACTTGAAGACGGCCATCTCTAACCAAGGAGAAAAGCCTGGAATCGATCCTTCTCTTCCAGCCCTCAGAAGGAACCAACCATACCAACATCTTCATTTTGGACTTTTAGCCTCCAAAGCTATTAGATAATAAATTTCAGTTCTTTAAGCTACCCACTTTGAAGTACCTTGTTAGGCAGCCCTAGTGGTTTTACAAGATAAAGTATCAATTTTCTTTGTACAGAGCATAACAGAAAATGATAAGAATCTGTTCAAACCAAAGATGACCTTAATTTGTAATACTAAAAAACACTGGAATAAATGTGACATAGCTCCCTAATACTGAGAATCACTTAATTTTCACTGTGTGCAGGTTTAGACTGAACCACTTTGAAATCCCACAATGTCCGGCAGGTCAGAGGGTTAGAAAAACTACCCAAAGATGAAGTTGGGGAATTTGAATTCTAGAAAATACTCATTAATTTACACTCCGGGCATTTGGAGTTTTTGATAATTCATTGGATTTTACTTCACACGTATTAGTAATATTATTAGAAGAAGAATATATATTTTTAAGAGATTTCTTTATTTATTTTAGAGAGTGTGAGAGTGATTGGGGAAGGGGCAGAGGAAAAGGAAGAGAGAGAATCTCAAGTACAGTTGCTTCTGAGTGCAGACCTGATGTGGGGCTTGATGCCAGGACCTTGAGATCATGATCTAGCTTTAATTAAGAGTCAGATGCTTAACCAACTGAGCCATCTGGGTGGCCCTAGAGGAAGAATATTTAAATGACTTAAGCATAGACTATTTTCAAGCATTTTTTCCCCCAGTGGTTTATTTTTTAAATTGTAGTATGAACACTTAACATGAGATCTAGGCCTCTTAACAGATACTAAGTGTACAGTACCGTGTTGTCATCCATCGGCACAATGTTGTCTGTCCAGTCTCTAGAACTTACTCACCTTGCATGCCTGGAATTTTACACATGTTGATTAGCAGCTCCCTGTTCTCCCTCCCCAATGGCAACCACCACAGTAATCTTTGCTTCTATGAGTTTGACTATTTTAGATCCTCATATAGGTGGAATCATGGTATTTGAACTTCTGTGACTAGCCTGTTTCATTTAGCCTAATGTCTTTAAGGTTCATCCGTGTTGTTGCATATTGCAGAATTTTTTTGAAGACTATATAATATTCCATTGTAAGTAGACCTCTACTTTCTTTATCCATTTATCTGTCAGTGCCCATTGTTTCTACGTGCTGGTCCTTGTGACTAGCACTAAACTAAGCATGGAAGTAACTAGCCTCTCTTCAAGTTCCTGATTTCAGTAGTTTTGGATGAATATTCAGAAGTGGGACTGTGGGTCATAGGTTCTTCTGTTTTTAGATTTTTGAGGAATCTCTGTACTGTTTTCCTTCATAGCCACAATATTTTGCATTCCTACTACCTGTGTGCAGGCGTTCCTGTTTTGCCACTTGCTCACCATTACTTGTTGGCCTGTTTTTTCACAATGACCACCCTTAGTATGAAGTGGTATTTTATTGTGGTTTTAATTTGCATTTCCTTGATGATTAGTGAAATTGAACATCTTTTCATAAACCTGTTGAGGATTTGTATGTCTTCTTGGGAGAAATATATCAGTTCAAATCTTTAGATAATTTATTAATTGGTTCTCTAGGGTTTTTTTGTTTTTTGGTCTTTTTTTTTTTTTTTTTTTTTGCTCTTGGGTTGTAGGAGTTTAATATATATCTTAGAAATTAAAATTTCTAGAAATAAGAGAAAACCTAAATCTATCCTTTATCAAATATATAGTTTGCAAATATTCTCTCCCATTCTGTAGGTTGGCTTTTCACTATGTTGATTGCTTTCTTTGGTGTGCAGAAGCTTTTTAGTTTATTGTACTCCCACTTGCCTATTTTTGCTTTTGTTGCCTGTGCTTTTGGTGTCCTATCCATGAAATCATTGCCAAAACCAACATCTGAAGCTTTCTCAAGTATCCAAGTCTTGAATACATTTTGAGTTGATTTTTATGTATGGTATGAGATAAATACTCCCTTTCATTCTTGTGCATGTGGATATTCAGTTTTCCTAGGACCATTTGTTGAGGAGACTTTTTTCAGTTGTGCATTCCTGGCACCCTTGTCAAAGATCAGTTGACCATAAAGATTGATTTCTGGGTTCTCTGTGCTGCTTCATTGGTTTGTATGTCTATCTTTATGCCAATGTGATACTGTTTTGATTACAAAAGGCCCCAAATACCCAAAACAATCTTGATAAAGCTGATCATACTTCCTGATTTCAAAATGCATTACAAAAATATATAATACAAAGCTAAAGCATCTTCTGGTATCTCAAAGAATAACATTACTTTTATGAAAAAATGCTGTCATGTGTTCCAGTTAGTACCGGGATAATGGAGGCTACCTAAATCCTAATTTCGTCACGTGTCCTTCCCCCAGAACCTGTTAATTCAAAAAGAAGCACAAGTAAACCATTCATGAAGTTGTTCTTTTAGCATTAGTAGGAGACAAAGCTACCACAAACCTCACATTACATGTAGAAAAAAAAATAGCAAATTTCAGAGTTCCTGCTGCTGCTGCTGCAAGAACTCTTTAAAGAGAGTTGTTTAGAATCTCTGGAAGAGAGAAGAGGGCATTAGGACGTGTAGTCACACAGCAGCCTCGGCAAAACATTGCTTCTGGAGGAGGAGATACAAGGAGCAGTTGAGATGTCCCTCTAATACTTGGGGGTGAAAAGAAAGAAGGAAGTAAGGAGCAGGGGGTGGAGGGTGAGTAGGGAAGTGACTACCCTGCAGAAACGAAGAGAACTGAAGATACACCATTTGCTCCCTGTAACCCCAGTAAGTCAGCATCATTCCTATGCCAGCAGAAGGCACTGCTCTCAAATTGGGATCCCTGTCCATGAACTGCCTAGCGGTAGGCAAAATCATAAGTAAATAATAAGGTACAAGGTGTCCAAGGGAAAATGTATTGAAATGAAAGTTTAATAAGATTCATTTAATTTGGAAGGAGAATTTAAATGAGGTAAAGGCAGACTTTAAAAGGGTCAGAAAGTGGTTGAAGTGGAAGGTGGGCAGAGGAGATCTGACATACAATTGGAAGCTCTAAAGAAGAAAAACAATATTTGAACTAAATAAATAGTCAAAGCCATAATCCAAGAAAAATTTCTAGAAATAAGAGAAAACCTAAATCTATATATTAAAAAGGCCCACTGATCCCTGGGAAAATTGACTCAGAATGCTTAAGCCCAGGACGTATCATGGTAAAACCATTAGATCTTAAAGTCAAAGAAAAATTCCTCAGGATCTCAAGCAAAGAACACAGTATGTAATGGCTAAAAAAATTGGTTTGGCATTAGACTTCTCAAAAGTAGCTTATACAGCAAGCCAAGAGTGGAGTAGCATTTTCAAGAAACTCAAGGATAGAGAGTGTGAGTCAAAGGTGTTATATCTAGCTGTCCATCGTAGCAAGGCTATAGAAAAACAATTTAAAGTGTTCGAGAACTTAGGGAATGCTGTGCCGCAAGCGCATCCTCAAGGATCTACTAGCACAGTGGTTCTCAAAGTGTGGTTCCCAGACCAGCAACATCAGAATCACGCAGGAACTTAGAAATGCATCTTCTCAGGCCCCCCGCAGGCCTGCTGAATCAGAGCCTTCGGGGTGAGGTTCATCAGTTTGTATTTCATCAAATCCTCCAGGTCATTGTGAGGCACAGTCCACAAGAGAATGGGCTTCTTCCAGCCAAAGAATGAGAACACTTTGACAGAGGACTGATAACAGGCATTTAATATACTGATGGTAGATGTAAATCTAAGACATGGGTGGGGACATGATTGGAGTAGCAGTGTGTAAAGCATCATATATGTCACCAAAATAGAAAGAGCACAACAACAAAAGTTGTTCTCTCACAGAAGTGAGAGAATAGAAGAAGGGCATATGTGGGGGTGGGGGGAGCCGTGTGGTTTTCTGGGAAATAAATAAATAAATAAATGACAAAAGTAGAATAAGACCATTAATTATTGTATAGGTAATAGGTAGATTTCAGATGATACCATTTTTTAAAATTTATTTTTGCTTATTTTATTTATTTATTTATTTATTTAAATATTAAATTTATTTATTTTTTTTAATAGACATATAATGTATTGTTAGCTCCAGGGGTACAGGTCTGTGAATCACCAGGTTTACACATTTCACAGCACTCATCATCGCACATACCCTCCCCAGTGTCCATATCCCCACCCACCCTCTCCCGTCCCTCCTCCCCGCCGGCAACCTTCAGTCTGTTTTTTGAGATTGAGTCTTTTATGGTTTGTCTCCCTCCCAATCCCACCTTCTTTCATTTTTCTTTTCCTACCCCCCAACCCCCCCACATTGCATCTCCACTTCCTCATATCAGGGAGATCATATGATAGTTGTCTTTCTCTGATTGACTCATTTCGCTAAGCATAATATCCTCTAGTCCCACAGAGGATACCATTTTTTAGAAAGATTTATTTATTTTGTTTTGTGGGGGCGGGGGGGGGCGGCGAGGGAAAGGGAGGGAATCTCAATCTCCAAACAGACTCCCTGCTGAGTATGGAGCCCAGAGTGGGGCTTGATCTCGTGACCCTGAGATCAAGACCTGAGCTGGAATCAAGAGTTGGACACTTAACCGACTGAGCCACCCAGTGCCCCCAGAGACTGACAAACCTGACAAACAAGGATAGTAAAAGATTAAGGAAGGAAAAAAAGGAAGATTAAGGACATCATAAAAGACATAATGGCAAAAGTCACCAGTAGAATAAGTCAGCTAAATCCAATACATGATCCTGCGGTGAAAACAATTACTGAGAGAACTTCGTTGGTACAATTGATGAAGTTAGAATACGGAATGTAGGTAACCATACTGCATCAACATCAAACTGAGTGTTGGCTGTGATGTGAACGTTCAAGAACTTCCTGTTCTTAGAGAGAAAGTGCTGACTGTGGGGTAAAGTGGTGTTATGCGTGTAACCTACTCAGATAGTTCAGAAAAAGTGATACACAGTTGAGAGAGAAAAGGCAAACATGGCAGAATGTTAAAAATCAGTAAGTCTGTAAAGGGTGTATAGGAGTTTTTTGGTACTCTTGCAAATTTAATGTAAATTTTAAATTATTGCAAAATAAAAAGTTTGTAAAAATTCCGTGTCAGTCAGTGATAGTTACCCCAGTTCTCTGGTTCACAGGTTTATTGTATTTGAATGGAACAGTCTTCCACTTCTTTAAAATATTCTATATTTCAAACCTTGCTAATGCATATCAGTCATCTCAATAAATTTGAGTTTAGTGAATTTTATTAGAACAAGGCAGACAGCGATGACTAATGTCATCATAAATCTTGGCTAAAAATGAGAATACATTTTGGCGGGGGTGCCTGGATGGCTTGGTTGGTTAAGCATCTGACTCTTGATTTCAGCTCATGTCATGATCTCAGGGTTGTGAGCTCAAGTCCCATGTTGGGCTCCTATGGAGCCTGCTTAAGATTCTCTCTTTCCCTCTCTCTCTGCCCCTCCCCTCATCCTCACTGTAATTTTCTTAAAGTATTTAAAAACATGATTACTATGTATGTATACAATATGATTGAAACTAAAAGAGCTAAAAATTCATTTGATTATTCAGATTTTTAAAAAAGATCATATTGATTTATTTGAAAGAGAGAGAGGGGGCACAGGCAGGGAGAGTGACTGGCAGAGGGAGAGGGAGAAGCAGGCTCCTCGCTGAACAAGGAGGCTGATGAGGGTCTTCATCTCAGGATCCTGGGATCATGACACCCACCAAAGACAGATGCTTAACAGCTGAGCCACCCGGGTGCCCTGATTATTCACATTTTTTAGTCTCATAACTCTGTGATCATTTGCTAAAAACCTCATGTTGACAAAGCAGAAGAAGATTTGCATTGAATACTTAAGCTTTGCCCTTCTTTGTCCAAACAAAATAATCAGCAAATGAGTCTCATTTTGTTTTTTGTTTTTGTTTTTGTTTTTTTTTAATGAGTCTCGTTTTTTAAATACACTAAAACTCAAAGCATTAATGGGAATTAACTTAGACTGGAAAAATTAAGTGACTTAACTAGTACCAGTGGTAGGCCCTTCTTTAAAAAAAATGCATTTATACCAGCTTTAACTCAGTGTTAAAAATCATAATGAAGTACTTTGTTTTTCTTTTTGAAGATATGGATGTAATGAGGCCCTTAATAAATGAGCAGAATTTTGATGGGACATCGGATGAAGATCAGGAACAAGAGCTCCTTCCTGTTCAGAAGCACTACCAGCTTGATGACCAGGAGGGTATTTCGTAAGTGTTACGGGGTTAAATGTCTCCTTTTCATTTAGTATATTTTAACCTTCTGTAGGTAAAGCACAGGTACTACACAAGGCACACAGATGAGTAAGATATTGTCCCTACCCTCAAGGTATTTGTAGTCCATTTGGGAACGAAGAAATGCATCTAAAAGACAGAGCAGCACATGGAAATTGCTGCAGTGATGGTCCCATGCTTTGGATCTTGCAAGAAGGGAGATCTGATTGAAAGGATTAGAAATTTTATGAGCTGTGGCTTTGAAATGGTTAAGAGTTAGACAGTGGGAGGTAGTAAACACTTCTTCATGCTGAGTGAATGGTATAAAACAAAGTCATGGTGGTGGGAAAGCAGTGGAACCTTGTAGAACTGTTTTTGTTATTTTGTCATCATTAATAGATTTGAGTAAGTTCTTACTCTGACAGTTAAGCAAAGTTAGATTTTAGTTGATCAAAATAGTATAAACTGAAAAAAATTTAGGCAAGCATGTTTATTTCAATCCATTTAAGATTTGCACTATTCTTCCTAGTTGAACTTACTTTTTCTTGGCTAAGAGACTTTCTTCTGATGCGTTTAGTACTGTGTTTCATAGACAGTGTCAATAAATTGCTCTGTTTTAATAGCCTAGCCATGTATAATCTTCAGCATTATTCTGAATGTCATAGCAGCCAGGCATCTTATGAGAAAATTACCTTTTATGTATTTCTTTAGTATGTACAAAAATAGTATCACTTAAATATCTCATTTACTCTACATAATAACCCTCTGTGTCTCCTTTTTTGAATGGCAGAGGTAGCACATGAGTCCATACGACCTCTGGCCTGTTCAACTTCTGGTTGAGTAGAAATGTTACTTGATTCCTTGCCGAGATTGATTTTCAATTCCTTTCTAATGCTAAAACTGTGATCATGTGATTTTATTAGCTTTTTTCCTAAAATCTTAACAATGTTTACTTTTCAGATTTGTGCAAACTCTTATGCATCTGCTTAAAGGAAATATTGGAACGGGCCTGTTAGGGCTTCCACTGGCAATAAAAAATGCAGGCATAGTGGTAAGAATTATCTTTGTGAACTCTATCTAACTTACAGTTATCTCTCTTAATTACAGCAAAAATGACAAGCTAACCGCTGGCCTAGTCACATATGACCTGACCAGGTAACAATGAGATTGTACTGATAAGATTGTGTAAACAGTGATAGTCAGCAAAAATGAGAATTAATTACTCTTTTCATTTCTGTTTAACTACTTAACTTTTTGTTTAATCACTTAACTTTCAAATACTTCATAGTGTTTGGCAGAAAGCCTAAAATAGTATTTGATTTTTCCAAGTATGGTTTTATCTTATTACTTTTTTAGATTTCTGGGGATGTAAGCCATGTACTCATATCAACAAATATATTTATAGAGTAGATTATTTGAGTTGGTGAAATTTTATGGTTTTTTGGATTCAGAATAAAATATGCGGTTTTCAGATTTAAAGAATATTAGTAAAGAAAAGGGATAACAATACTGTTTGAAAACAAATGTGCAAAGTGTTGTTAGAACTAGTTATTGTCATTGCAGAGAATCTTAGGGAGAATTGCCTTATGAACTAATGAAATTATATTTAGTCTTTTTAATTTTTTTTAAGATTTTATTTGAGAGGGAGCGAGAGAAAGAGCATGAGTGGCGGGAGAGGCAGAAGAGAGGGAAAAGCGGGCTCTGCTGAGCAGGGAGCCCGACGTGGGGCTGGATCCCAGGATCCGGAGTCATGGGTCATCTCAGGTCATCTCAGGTCACGAGATCATGACCTGAATTGAAGGCAGAGGCCTAACTGACTGAGCCACCCAGGTGTCCCTGCTTAACCTTTTATTAGAGGTCTAAAACCTTACCAATTTGCTAAGAACAGTTTTAACTATCCTTTCTCTCTGCATTTGACTTGCCCACCCTAATTTAGAGAAACTTAAACTATTTCTGATTACAAAAATAAATTCTGACAGTATTTTTCTGGGTTGCAATAATCCAGGCATTACTTCAATATTAGTAAACAAATACTTGAAATTTTTTATGTACCACTTTTAAAAATAATCTTCTTCACACATAGCAAGTGCTCAACAAGCACAGCCCAAGATGGGTACAGCAGTTTTTAGTCATTCAGATTTAACTATCACGATGGGACACTGATGGTCATAGGCTTACCATCGGGTGTTACTGGAGGTGAGGTCTATCCTACCTTACTGCACGCCTGTAGTCTGTGCTCATAGGGTCGGCTTAGCAAGCCGTGGAGATGGAGTCATACGCACTTGTCTTAAGTATTACTGAAATTGGTTCAGTATCAAGATCGTGAATTTTCCTATATGCAAATGACTAATCATTTTGTCCATCAAAATTGAATCACACAGATGAGTAGTCCGTTGTCTCATTCATAGTAAGACAGCTTAATTTTTGTTAAACTTAAATATTTAATCCTATACATTTTTTCCCCCCACAGCTTGGACCAATCAGCCTTGTATTTATAGGAATTATTTCGGTTCACTGCATGCACATTTTGGTACGCTGCAGTCACTTTCTGTGTCAGAGGTAAATGAGGATTTGTTAAGTGTGCTCTGTTTCCTTTAAAGCAATGTATTTATTTAAAGCATCAGCTAGTCTTAACTGTGCTTTGCAACTAACAATTATATTTCCTCTAATCTGGTAGTAGTCAAGTCTAAAATAATGAATATGGAAAAAGATAGTATTTCCTGTGATTGAAATCTGGTCAGAATATATTCACTTCTTCTAGAATACAGCCCTGTTTAGTGAAATGGCATGGTTTCTTACCATGTAAATTAAAAAAAATCCGGATCGACATGGAGGCCTCAGCACTACTTTCAGTTATAGAGTGATGGTCTTCTGTTTGGTAGAAATTCATTTTAGGGTATGGTGCCTTGGTGTTCTTTGCTGACCTGTGGATTGGCAAATAGTAAAATTATATTCTTTTTTCTTTGTTTTTGTATCATGAAATGTTTCTACTTACACAATGGACTATTTAAAAACTAAATATTGCCTATTCTAGTAAACTAATACTCTAATCTTAAGTCTTTTTGTTATTGTTGTTAAATGTTATCATAACTTTGGGCAAGTCATTTACGATCTTTAAATAACAATGATACCTGAAAAAAAAAGTGGGGA
Organism: Mustela nigripes; assembly: GCF_022355385.1. Taxonomy (NCBI): domain Eukaryota; kingdom Metazoa; phylum Chordata; class Mammalia; order Carnivora; family Mustelidae; genus Mustela; species Mustela nigripes. The sequence goes on along the minus strand of NC_081557.1, from coordinate 67,180,502 downwards.
ATAGAACAAGGGGAAATAATGCCTATCTCAGGGGCTGAGTATTAGGTAAGATAGTTTATATGTAAATAAATTGTAAAGCCCTGCGCTGATGTATAAAATAATGCCCTTCTAAGAATAAATAATCAGGCAGTGAATAATGTAGTTGAAGCTTTTTGTAATTGAAATACTTACATATTTAAGGCAGTGAAGCACAAATATTACATTATATGACTTCTACAAATATGTAAACTTTGACAGTAGATAAAAACTAATATATTGGTAAAAATAACATTTAAAATTTCATGATACATATCTTTGAGTATGCAGTTCTTGAAATTTCGAAAACTCCTCTGTCAGTGCATGGCCTTGCATTTATTAATTCCTATTTATTTGATGTTCTTTTCAAGGGTTGGATTTATAGGCCAACTTCAAATTTTCCTTTTTCATATGCACATGTGTCCTTAAATTACAGGTTCAAAAAGTCAACATTAGGTTATAGTGACACTGTGAGTTTTGCTATGGAAGTAAGTCCTTGGAGCTGTCTTCAGAAGCAAGCAGCATGGGGACGGTAAGCACTTGTATGTTGTTAATATCTGCTTACAGAAATCACATCATTTTTTAACTATTTTAATTTTGGCAAGATACATGAATAGAAGTATGATAAAGCTGGGGGAATAAATATAATCTTTAGAGTTACACAGACTTGGGTTCAAATCTCAACTCTACCATTTTTCAGTTTTATGACCTGAATCAAATGATTTGTCATTTTGTTTTAGTTTTCTCACCATCAGATGACTTTATGGTGATACTTACTTCACAGGATTACTATAGTATTTTAAATAAAATGACATTTATAAAGCATCTGGCTAACCTATGACATAATCGTGCTAATATGTTTTTAAGGAAAGGAGCAAAAGCAAGAAAAATGTTGCAGACTCATTATTTTAGATTAAATTGTGGTATTTAGCTATATGCTTATGGGATATTTGAAGTGTGTATTTTAGCATAATCTTAATTTTACTGTCTTATTGTTTAAATGTAACTATCATTGGTATACATGACTGATCAAAGCCAGATGAATACAGGACTGGAAAAATAAGCATGGGTAATCAACAAAATGCTCACTGTAGTACCAGTGATATGTGTAAGGGAAATTAAGAGCAGGGGGGAAAAAAACAGTGCTAAGAGACTTTATGGTTCAATATGGCCTTTCTGGAGATTTGTAGGAAGTGAGATTTGTTTATGAACTGCTCAGAGTTCTTGATATGCCAAGTAGAAGAAGAAGAAAATGGCCTTATGCTCTAGGATTTGCCCCAGAACCCCATCTTCTTCCTTTTTCTGCCCCAGAGTAGACACAGCTTTGTCCGTTTTTTTCTATCAAGAAGAATGACTTTCCAAGTAGATGTGGCTGGAATGATTGTTAGTAGGATACTAAAATCCAAGGTGGATGAAAAGATCTTAAGGGAATACTTAAATGGAGCTCATCAGAGAAAAGAGACTTGAATTTGTTATAGGGTACCAAGATTATTTACAAGGGAGATCCCCGAAGAACTATGAGAGCTGTAGTTATGACAAGAGTGAAGATAGGCAAGGGCCCTTCCAGTTTCAGATGAGAGAAGGAAGGTGTATAGATCTGTGGACCAGGTTGTTTGACACGTTAACATCCGTGGTCAGATAAAAGCTGTAATGAATTAGTAGGTGCATGCTGTTGTAACCACTCATCGTTCTCCAAACAAAATAGAGAAATGTGGGCTGTGTATTATTACTAGATATGCAGATTTAGAACTACCATTCCCAAACTATGCTAATTTGACTGGTGACATTCCCTTTCCACTACTGTGCACTATTTCATGTAGCTAGAATTTTCTTAAGTATCTCATTAAACAATAACAGAGCTAAGCTACTGGAAGGGTCTTTGGTCTTATGATTCAGGGCCATGCCTCCAGTCCTTTCCCATTCCGTGTTCTTATTGGTGATTTGGATAATGGAGAGCTTGCTCACTCATCATACTTGCAAATGATATGAAGCCGGGAGGGCTGGAAAGTACCCTGGGTTAATCAGGAAAAGTTCTCGAGAAGCAGGAGAGACGGGCCTAATCTAAAAGATGAAATGTTTTCTAAGTTGTTTTATAAGCAGATACTCAGACTGTTGAATTTCAGAAATAAATGATAGGGAAATTTTCACCTTTTAACTTAATGGAACATCTTTTTGCTCAATAATAATTCTAGTGACCTACCGATTATAAATGTGTGCCGTTTGTAGAAAAATACATATTTTGTTTATTTCTTATTTGAAGGAAGTGAAAAGAATGTAAGCTGTAACAAAATGTTTTAAAATAGTTTAAAAAGAGAAAAATATATTGATGTATCAGCAGCTCTTAGTGATCTTATTTGTGGGTATCTCTTTTCAGGAGTGTGGTTGACTTTTTTCTGGTGATAACACAGCTGGGATTCTGTAGTGTTTATATTGTCTTCTTAGCTGAAAATGTAAAACAAGTAAGTATTTTCCTCCAGCTATTGAGATCAGTTTCTCCCACTTCTATAGTTATGGCATCAGATCTCCTCTGAGTAAGCCCTGGTTGAACACGGAAATGTGTTCCTTTCATAAGCCATGTTCCTTTATAAATTTTCCTTTTGTCTCCTTTTTTGTAAGCTGGATTTTCTACTACTGTTGTTGATTTTACTTTTCTTGCCATTATGTATCAGTAGTGTTTGTTCTGTTAGATCTGAACTGGACATAATTTAACTGACTCTTAGATACCTGAAATTTAGCAGAAACACAGATGTTTGGGGAGCATATTGGGGAGCATATTGCTTTTTCATAAATAAATATATAAGGTTTTAGCCAGTAACCTAAAAAGTAAAGTAAAAAGTGGGTATTACTAAAATCTAGTAGTTATTGCTATTATCTGGAAAGATACTACATCCAAAAATGTGCAGTGTTCTGAAATTGTCTCCATACTTTAAGGATTTGCTTTACAAGCAAGTGGTTTGCAGTCTTGGTAGAGACTGACTGTCAAATTGAACAAACATGCAAAGCACTGAAATAAAAAAAGCTCCTCTATCCAAACAATGCCGAAACACATTTCCTTATGCGCTCTAGCTTGTAACTAGTACATTATGCCCTGTTCTTCTTTAATCATTATTTTCATCAATAACGTTCATTAACTGTCCACGCGTGCATTTTGCAGTAGTAGACATCTTACATAGTAGTATGTAGAACTTGTAGGCATTTTAATGCAAAATGATGATGTAAATATGTTTTCTAAAGAGTCTGTATGTAGCAATATAAGTATATATGTGGCTTACTTTCTCAAGTATAAAATATGCTTCATTTTGTAGTTAGAGCAGGGATGGCACACTTTTTCTGGAAAGGGCCAGATAGTAATTATTTTCAGTTTCACAGGCCATATGGTCTTCTCAGCTTAGCCATAGACAATAATATATAAACAAATATAAACTGTAATATTCCAATAAAATCATATTTACAAAATTATGTGGCAGACTGGATTTGGTGTATGGGACATAATTTGCTAAAGCCTCTAGCTTAGATTTTTAATATTGGAAAGGCTCATTGAGTCAGCCTTTCTTTATAAATAAGAGAGTCAATGCTTTCATTAGCATTGCTTGTTACAGTTGATGTGCTTTTGATTTACAAGTGTTTAATTCCACAAGTTGCTTATTCTTTGGACTATTAACTCAGTCAAGAGGCTATCTGGTATTAAGAACTGATAAGACACATCATTTTACCAGTCATTTATGTGGAATACAAGGGAAATGATCCCTTTTTAGGATTGTGCAACTTGGCAATAATGTGTCTTTTCTAATATTTCCCAAGAGAGCTTCCAAAAAGCTTGATTTGAATTTATGGCTAATGCTAATAATGCCTTATAATTTTATGTTAATAAAGTATGACATTTTTTCATTTAGTCTTTACAACTACTCTGTAATGTACAATGCTCGTTTTTTGAATGCGTAAATTGACTCTCACAAAGCATGGGCAGTGTGCCCTAAGTCGTGTGACTCAAGCTGAGACCTAGGTCTGTGACCCAGCTGCCACCCGTCACTGGACAGGATCATGTCTGATTTTAGCTGTGTGTGCGTGCAGTATGACAGAATAGATGTCTGTAAGCTTAGGGCTGGTGACGTTTTCCTGCAGAATAGAATCAGTTGCTTCCAAAGTTGACTGGAAGAATGTAAATCATTTGCACATATTCTAAGCAGACCAGGTAGAAAAAGTGACTTTCTAGGAGGAAGGAAATTGCCTACTGTAGATAGAAGGACAAAAGTCCTTTTGAGGCATAAAAAGCAACATGGAAAAAGATGCTCAGACTTGAGAGAGGTTTTGAAAGCAATAGTGAACCCCTCGCCTTAGCAGAGCGGACAGATGGTCCCTGAGACAGACGCTTCAGAGAAGCCCGCATCTGACGGCAGTCTCCAGCAGTAGACACGCTGGTGGTTCCACCTTACCGTCTACTACTCTTACAGTTTAAAACTCTTAAGTTTATTACTGCATTAATCCACATAAAAACAAAGATGCAATATTTTATCAAATCAGAGAAGTGGGGGTTTAGTTGCCATACAGGGAGATGGGAGTACATACAGGGAACCTCCTGCTCTGTAACTGCCGCAGGGCTGTTTTTAGTCCCATTAAGTCATTATGAGCATTGGGGGGAGGGAGGGGGAAGGATGGGTAGTGCCTCCAGGATTCTAGCCCATTGTGGGTAGCTCCTTTCTGTTCTTACTCTAAGATACTCTAGAGAATTTCAGAAGGATAAAAATAGTATATATGGGCATGAAGAATGGGGAAAGGATATTACACTAACAGAAAAAATACATAATGTTAACCTAAGACCATGGACTTCAGAGACAGAAGGTCCAAATTCAAATCCCTACTCTCAGTTTTAAGTCACACATGGATCAAGATCCCCTTATCCTTGGTCAAGCCTTAGTTTCCTTACTTGTAAAATGGGAATAGCAACAAAATCTCCCATTGTTCCTCCTAAACTTACCATGAGGCTCAGCTGACAAAAAGTTTGTGAAAGCCTTTGCAAAATGTGAAGTAGTTTAGAAATACAGGGTCTTTAGTTCTGCATTTATTTTCGCTTTGCTGAAGAACATAATCTACTTTTGGAATTCTAACCATTAGATTACTGAATCATTGAAAACTCATAAGTAGTAGATGTTAGTAAATTTAAGCTTTAAATGGAAACAACTGAATTTAGTAATTTTATTTTATAATATTTATTTCAGTGTTTTGCATTTTGGTAAACATGTGAGATCATAGGAAGTCCTATTAGATAGCCAATATCTGTCTCTAGAGGGCATCAAAGGACTCAAATGTTTACCTGAATCTTGCTCTGGGTATGTATCTACACTTTATTTTATTTTTTAATCCTGACAATTTTTATAACTGTCTTTCTGCCAAAGAATACTAAATTATTATGAGATATTTGTGATAGAATTAATTTCATATTCTCAACCATCTCACCATTCAAACTACCCTTTTTAAAATTGGTTATGTAACTGATTTTCTCTTGCCAGGTATCCTTGTTAGAGCTTAATTTTGATCATTATCTAATCTGATTATGGGCAGTACTTCTTAGATACAGAAGCATTTGGCTATAAATAAATTTGCAATTGGGAAAATTGAGTCAACAAAAAATTTATAATCTTAAAACCAAGTAACGTGAATTACCAATCTTTTATTTCAAATTGTAAAATATAAAATAGAAAGTTGTGATGACCAGTCACAAGATAAATATGAGGTGTGCAGTTTAAGTGGTTTCTGATGTAACCTGAGAGTTTGTTAGCACTGTGTGAGTTACAAGTTGCCTATCTAGTTTAAACTCGTAAATATAGTCCCTGCAGTTTAAGATGATGTATACACTAAACATTGCTTTTCATAAGTTGTAAATATAAAATTAAAATAAACACTTGAATTGTTAGTCATACTATAATTTTTGTTCTAAACTTCTGACCTGCAGGCCTCTTAATACTTAGTATATTTAGAGAGAGGGATGTCAGAGTAGAGGCCAGGCGGCTCCTTGGGCAGGGCCCCCTCTGCAATGGGGGTATTTAGTCCAGTTAAAGCATGCAGTTGTCACAATCTGAATTCTAGTCTCATGCCTGGGCTGGAATCCTAGAACTACCACTTACTGACTTGATACTACGTAAGCTTTTTTAACCCTCCTTAAACCTGTTTTCTTAAAACCCACCTCAGAGAGAGTTGTTTTGAGGATGAGATGAGATGTTGTGTACCACGTTAGTTCAGTCCTCAAAAACTGCTTCCTGTTATTACTGTAGGCTGTGGTTCTTAAAAATTGATGTATCTGGAGACTTGATCACGTTCATGTGTTCAGTGGGGAGGGGGTACAGTGTTTGGGGGCAAGTAGATTTTCACTAGTATTTAAATTACAATATTGTCTGCCTCTGCTGTGAGTTTTTAAGAATATTTTTAAAATCCTTTATAATTTCATTTCTAGTTTAGTAAATTGGATCACAGAATTAATTGGATAAGAGACCATTTTTAATATATATAAACTATAAGTTATTATATCTCTCTTGAACACTAAATGTTGGTTTATAGAAATGGCTGAATAAATTTTAAGGTAAAACTGATTTATTGAAGTGTATTGCTCTAGCAGAAATTTACCTACATCTAACACATGGCCATCAATGAATTTAGTGGATTCTTATTAAGTATTTTTTGATAGTGATGATAATTTATAAACAGTTGTTTTATAAAACAGTTTTAAAGTTAGACTATGATTTCTAAACTTTATCTTGACAACTGTACATTTCCTAGAGGAACTTAGAGCTTGCTTCCTCCTCTGAAGAAAATAAGTTGTAGTAGGATATGGTCATTTTTTTTTTTTTAAGATTTTTATTTATTTATTTGACAGATCACAAGTAGGCAGAGAGGCAGGCAGAGAGAGAGGAGGAAGCAGGCTCCCCGCTGAGCAGAGAGCCCAATGCGGGGCTCGATCCCAGGACCCTGGGATCATGACCTGAGCCTAAGGTAGAGGCTTTAACCCACTGAGCTACCCAGGTGCCCCAGGATATGGTCATTCTTAACAAGTATGCATCCACTTTTGATTATCTCAAAAACAAATTGAACCTTTGCAGGGATCATGAGTACAAAGCTTCAAAATAAATTAGTAAATTCATCCTCATCATTTTCTAGTGAACCTTCTTTTTACAGTATGATAAAAAGTTATTTTGCAAAGAAGATTATCCTATTTAATTATCCTTAAGCTTGATAAATATATATTTCTAAGAAGCTAGACTATCTTGAAAAAGGTAAATATTTGACTAATCATAAAGGAATTTAACATAGAGTATATAGATAATAATTTTCTTTATTTTTTTTTATTTATAAGTTGATGGAATTTCCCCCCCCCTCTTTCTTATTCTCCTGGTAATGCTATATAGGTTCATGAAGGATTCCTGGAGAGTAAAGTATTTCTTTTGAACAGTACCAATTCTTCAAACCCTTGCGAGAGAAGAAGTATTGACCTAAGGATATATATGCTTTGCTTTCTACCATTCATAATTCTTTTGGTCTTCATTCGTGAGCTAAAGAATCTGTTTGTGCTTTCATTCCTTGCCAACATTTCCATGGCTGTCAGCCTTGTGATAATTTATCAGTATGTCATTAGGGTAAGTATAATATGTTTTTAACTGTCATATGTGTTTCTTAATAAGTAAATTCTTTGTTTACTTTGGAGGTGAAAGCAGTGGTACGTAAAGACCCCTGCCTCGTTATGTGGCATACCGATCAACTTTGAGTCAACTTTGGTCTCTGGTTGGGGGATACTGATCAGCTTGAAAGGTGTGTGCCATAGAGCACAGGCTTAGTGTTCAGGTCTGGTTTTAGATTTTGGTAAATATGCTTCTGGGCTTTATGACTTTGCTGCAGAAAAGAGTAATACCCACCCTAGGAAGCTGTGAGATTTAAGATCATGCCTCAATACACAGTGCAACATGAAACAAAGACCTCAGAACTGTTTTGTTTACTCTTTTAAGATTTGAACCAGCTTCCAGATGGAGTATAGATATAATTTTTAAATTTTCTTTTATTTGCTTTTATTTTCCTATTTATTTTATTTTTTAATTTTCCTTTATTTGCTGCTACCATCTCAGTTCACTGCCACTGCCCTAGTCCGTTCACTGCCATTGCCCTAGTCTGTAACTTCTTAATCAGAAGACCTCGGTTGATTTCATTGTCCATTGTCTGGGGAGCCCAACCATAAAAGAAGTATTCCTTAAAAAAAAATTTTTTTTTGATTGATGGGATTCAGGGGATCTGCAGATGCAGTCAAAATATTTGCAAGATCTAATGTTTATATATATATGCATTCTTCTACTGAGCACTGTATAGCTTTCATTTCTCAAAAGGGGCCAGTGACTCAGAAAAGGTCAAGCATTCCTGTTCTCTTCTTTTCTCATCCAACCCATTTTGTATATTATTGCTGCAGTTGTTCTAAAACCTCCACTGGCAGTTTATTACAAACTCTGTTTCATACCTGCCTCCCCCACCAAATTCCAAAATCTGTCGACATTTTCTTACTGTACATAAGAGTGGAAGAGGACAGGCCGGAAGGTCTCAGAAGGCTTTCCATAGTTCATGAATCCTTAGCTGAGCTTGTAAGAGTTAGCGGAGCAGAAAAGGAGGCTCCTTGGGTAGAGGGAACAGTGTGAGCCTTGAGTAACTGTTGATGTTATCAAATGACTCAGACACTTACTACCCTTTTCACTTTGACCATAGCTTGTGTTTTCCATCATGTATCATCACTATAGCAAACATGTCTCCCTGTGCTTCAGATGTTCTAGACCTCTTTATTTCCCAGATTATCCATGTGCATTCACACTTCAGTTTCTTTTTTCATCCTGTTTCCTTTGTCTTGAATCCCACTTCCAGTTAACTAGGGCAGAGTGAGAACCAGTCTAGGTGTAGCTGGAAAATAGAGCCATTGTGGAACCAGAGCTCTTGAACAAGATGTGCATTTGTGAGTTTCCAGATAGTGAAAGTTGGAACGAGGCTATGCGTCAAGACCAAGTAATCAAAGCCAAAGTCAAGGAATATGTACAAATAATGAGGGTAATGAGAACTGTCAAGGTAAAGTTTAAGACACAGAGACCAGGAGGAGACCTGTACTAGGAAGCAGCAGAGTTATGATGTAAAAAAGCCAAAGTTAGGAGCAGGTACCTTGGAGACTGAAAGAGCAATGGAAACAAAGTAGAAAATGGATTTCATTGGACACCGTGAGTGGGGTTTGACACCGTGGCTCTCAGTTCAGACTGAGGATGCTTGTGTATTTCCTGTCATGCCAGGAGCCATACCTGGAGTGAAGAGCCCGGGACTTGAAGGTAGCAGCAGGTAATCAGAAGCGTTTAGCCCAGATGGAATGTGTGGGCATGAGGGAAACAATGGCTTTTGGCAGTGAAGTCCTAACAGCTTGGCTACATTTAACATAGGATGCTTAAAGTGTTTATTGAAAGAATTACTCACTTTTATAACATACATTTGCTGTTGTAAAACTCAGAAGTATATGATTTTGCTCTTTATTTTAAAGAATTTAAAATAAGTAAAGACGTTAACTTCTCTTATTTTGTTTTCTTTCTCTAGAATATGCCAAGTCCCCACAACCTTCCAATAGTGGCTGGTTGGAAAAAATACCCACTCTTTTTTGGTACTGCTGTGTTTGCTTTTGAAGGCATAGGAGTGGTAAGGATTTACTCTTTATTATTATTTTTAAGGCAACACAAAGATTTATGTAGTCCAACTACATTAAAAAATGCATTTTTTCTTTTTTGTTTTGTAGTTTGGTAGCTTATATTTGAATTATAGTTCAGTTTAGATTTTTAACACTTTATTATGGAAAATTTCAAGCCTAAGACAAAATAGAGAATAGTAGATGAACTTTCTTGTCAGCATCACCCAGCTTCAAAATTCAATTCATGGCCAATTTTGTTTTATCTGTCTTCTATCTCGTCTGCCAAGACCAAATTATTCAGAAAGAGCCCAAGCATCACATTTTATAGACTAGATGATTTTAAGGGAATTGAAATTGTTACAAAGTTGCCATTACATAGAAGAATCAAATATAAATTCTCCCTTTAGATTTATACATATCATGTTTGTTTTGAGAAATGATGTTATCATAAAGCTACTACCAAGAAATACAAGCACCCTGAGGATCCTCAGATATTAAGTATTTCCATTTAAGATGCTTCCAGTTTATTTAAAGCCTGGAATGTGTACATTTGGGGAAGATAAAATATCACTCTCTGCTCTCTCCATGTCTAATGGTTTAGTACGGGAGGGAAAACACTTACACATACCTATATGAACCACAGATGAAATACGACCTAGAAGACAGTTTTATACCATTTTACTTGGGTTCTTGCTCTCTCTTAATTCTTCTTTAGAGAATTCTCACGAATTCTTACAGTTCTGTTTATGACGGTTACAGACATAACTGCAGATTTTCGTTTCCATCTTTAACCAGTAAGTTCTCGTTAACTATTAGACGTACCTAGTTAAGTTGTCCTTTAACATCTCAAGTTCGACAGCTCTGAAGCTGACATAGACTTTCTTAATCCAAAGCTAGCTTCACTTTCTCATTTCCCTATTTCTCTTAGTTTTACTTTCAGTCACTCAAGCTTGAAACATTGGAACGTTTCATTTCACTTTGTCCGTTTCCCCCCATTCCATTGGTAATCAAGGCATGTTTATTTTTCTTTCATAGTTCCCCATAAATGAAATTACATTTAAAACACCCACAGTGCTTCTTGCCCCAGAGGGAGCCTACATGGTGCTAGCTGTGCTGGCACCATTCTTAACCATAGTCCCTTATTTTAGGTCTGGATTATCTCCAGAACATCCAGATGGTTCTCTCTCCTATTAACTAGTTAATATTTCCATATGGATCTGACTTACCTAAGAAGTAGAGCTGCTACTGGAGTTATTGTGGTATAGGGCTATTGTGAGGATTACATGAGGTGCTGCCTGCAAAGCATCTGGAAAAATCCCTGGCAGGGGGTGGTCCAGGATGGCAAGAAGGGAAGAGCCTGAACTCCCTTTCTCCCATGGACACACTACAACTAAAACTACATGTGGAATAATGGCCTCTGAGAAGGACCTGGAAACTAGCTGAACAGCTGCTCCACAGCAAAGGAGTAAAAGGTCCACCTCAAGACGGATGGAGGAGGCACCATCTGGATGGGGGAGACAGAGATATGTTCTCACCAGAAACTCTGCCCCTGCTGCAGCGACCCAATACAGGGAGGGATCTTATAGGCCTGGAGCTTTTCCCTGAGCAAGGGGTTTGTGCCCCCACATCAGGCATCCCAGCCCTTCAAACCTGCCCTCGAGAGATAAGCCCCCAACTAGGCTTACATTCAAAGGATCCAAAGGGCTGTTGGGATCTGAGAAACTCCTTCTGAAGGACTTGTATATGGACTCAGAAACTGGCATGAAAGCTGCAGTTTGAAAGGAACCTAGACTCTATGTGAAGGGGATTCATTTGCTGGTCTAAAAGCATCTGCTGGAGGGGCAGGGACAAGCTGGGACTTTCCCCAGGGATGGAGGCACTGGCGAGCACCCTATCCGTGGTTCCCCCCTCTCTCATGGTTGTCCAGGTGGACACTCACAAACACAGCAGTTTCCTGCTGCCTTTCTAACACTGGTGGCCGTGCCCTGCCCCCAGTGTCCTTGCCCTTCCTTACTAAATAAAGCTGTGGGCGAGCGTAGTCCACACTGGGGATGCCCCTTGATCACCTGGCTCTGGGGTGTAGGAGGGTTTGTGTGCCAGAGCCCCATGAGACTTGAACAATGGGAAAGAAAGTTCTTGGCAGCCTGCCACACTGAGGGCACTACACAGACAGCAGACTGAAATGCACCACAAGTCGGCCAGTGAAAAAGGCCTATTTGCTGGTGCAGAAGCTTTAACCCGAGGGATAGGCTTTAGGTTTGTCACATATCTTGAGGCTGTGGAAATGCTCTCAGGGAATGTAAACAGGGAAATACCATCTTGTGCCCTCTGGTCTTGCTACAGCTTGCTGGTTCCCCCCAGAAAGGGGCTTCTATCTGAAGCCTTGAATTTGCAACTGTCCTTCCAGCAGACCCCTCCAGATCTCCTGGTCTAGAGGCCAGCAGGATTTACAAAGTACCATAGGACTGTGTCTTTCCATACTTTAAAAGCTACTTCCTGAGGATCTGAGTTCCATCATCCTGAAACTTGGTACTGACTTAAATCCCTACACTGGAACACTGGCAGGCCTTGGCACACCTTCAACAACTGAAATTTATCAAGAATAAATTAGGCTACTTAGATAATCACAAAGGTCCAAGAGACAACCAAGAGCTAGGGCAAGGTTGAATGATAGAGTTCGTCTCCTATACAAGGTCACTCCTTCAAGACTGGGAGATGCAGCTGTTTCAGCTAATACATAGAAACAAACACAGAGAGTTAAGAAAAACAAGGTGTAGGAATATGTTCCAAATGAAGGAGCAAGACAAAACTTCAGAAAAAGACCTTAGTGAGATGGAGATAAGTCATCTACCTGTTAAAGAGTTCAAAGTCATGGCCATAAAGATGCTCCTGAAACCTGGGAGAACAATGGATGTTCTTCAAAAAAGCAAAAGAAAAGTAAGTACCAAACAGAAGTCATAAAGCTGAAGAATACAAACAATTACTGAACTGGAAATACACTAGAGGGGTTCAGAAGCAGACCAGATGAAGCAGGACTGATCAGTGACCTCGAACACAGGACAGTGGAGCTCACTCAAACAGAGCAGCAGAAAGAAAAAAAAATTTGAGAAAGTAAAGAGAGCGTAAGGGACCTCTGGGGTAACACCAGGCAACATAGCATTTGCAGTATAGGGATCCTAGAAGGAGGAGAGGGAAAAAGATGCCAAAAAATAATAAAGAAATAATGGCTTGTAAATTCCCTAACCTGGGGAAGGAAAGAGTCACCCAGTTCAACTGGCAGTTCCAGATAAGATGAACCCAAAGAGATCCACACAGAGATACATAATCAAAGAGGGAATCTTAAAGCCAGCAGGAGAAAAGCAACTTGTTTCATACAGGGGAACCCTCTTAAGGCTATTAGCTGATTTTTCACCAGAAAAATCAGAAGGGGGTAGCATGATATATTCAAAGTACTGAAAGGAAAAAAAAAATACAACAAAACTTTGAACCAAGAATACTGTATCTAGCAAGGTTATCATTTGGAATTAAAGGAGCACTTAACCTGAATAAAAATGCGAGAATGGGCGTCCTTGACTTGTTCCTGATCATAGAGGAAAAGCTCTCAACTTTTCATTTTTGAATTAATGCTAGCTGTGAGCCTGTTTTAAAAGGCTTTGTTTTGTTGAGTAATGTTCCCTGTATATAAACTTCATCGAGTGTTTTTATCATGAACAGATACTGAATTTTCTAAGTGTTTTTTTCTGCATCTATTGAGATGATCATACAATTTTTAAACTTTATTTTGTTAATTTGGTGTATCATGTTAATTCATCTGTAGATCCTGACCCATTGCATCCCTGGAATAAATCCCACTTGATCATGATATATGATCCTTTTAATGTATTGTTGAATTTGGTTTGCTAATATTTTGTTGAGGATTTTTGCACCTGTGTTCATCAGGAATATTGCTTATAATTCCCTCCCTTTTCTTCCTTCCTTCCTTTTTTCCTTCCTTCCTTCTTCTTCTTCTTCTTTTAAAGATTTTATTTGTTTATTTGACAGAGATCACAAGTAAGCAGAGAGGCAGGCAGAGAGAGAATGGAAAGCAGGCTCACTGCTGAGCAGAGAGCCCAATGCAGGGCTCGATCCCAGGCCCCCAAGATCATGACCTGAGCCAAAGGCAGAAGCTTTAGCCCACTGAGCCACCCAGGCGCCCCTCTTCTTCCTCTTGTTCTTCTCCTTCTTGTTCTTCTTCTTCCGTGCCCTTGTCTGGTTTTGGTATCAGGGTAATGCTGCCCTTGTAAGTTAATTTGAAATTGTTCCTCCTCTTCGGTTTTCTGGAAGTATCTGGAAAGAGGAGGTATTTAAATATTATTTGAATTTTGGTAGAATTTGCTTGTGAAGTCACCTGGTCCTGGACTTTTGTTAGAAGTTTTTTTAAATTTAATCTCCTTACTAGTAATCTTAGTGTTCTGATTTTCTATTTCTTCATGATTCAGTCCTGGAAGATTGTATATTTCAAGGAATTGTCCATCTCTTCCAAGTTCCTCAATTTTTTGGCATCTAATTATCCGCAGTAGTCTCTTATGAAACTCCGTGTTTCTGTAGTATCAGTTGTAACTTCTCTTTCATTTCTGATTTTATTTATTTGAGCCCTATCTCCTTTTTAGTTGGTGAGTCGAACTAAAGGTTTGCCCATTTCTCATGGTAACTTCAGGCAATAATACTTTATTGCATATTTAAAAATTGCCAAGAGAATAATCTTTAAAGTTCTCATTACAGAAGAAAAATTTGTAATTTTGTATGGTGATGGATAGTAACTAGACTTATTGTGGTGATTACTTTGCAGTGTATATAAATACCAAATTCTTATGTTTACACCTGAAACTAATGTTATATGACTATTTTAACTTAATTAAAAAAGAAGAACCCCTCGCACATTGTAAGTGTGCTTGCTGCTGCTGTTTTTCTCTTACTACTCCTATTTCTTAGTATCTTTAACTGTATGGTCAAATCATTTGGCCAAAACCTCTGAAGATTTGCCTAAAAAACTTAACTCTTCAATTAGCCTTTCTTTCTTTTCTTTCAAGGTTTTTTTTTTCCCTGCACATAATAAAAATAACTTTTTCATCTCACTGCATTGACAGACAGTAGCTACAGGTGGCTAGCTGTAGAAGCAATTACAGACATGAGTATAGCTGGGATAGTGTGCACACACGTATTTCCTATCACATCAGCTGAGAGTTACACAGTAGCTATGGGCACACCCAGCACCCTGATCTTGACTTCTAAGTACCACTTTACAGCAAAAGAACCCAAGTTCTTTGGAGAAACGTCTGATTCTAGGGCTGAAACAAGGACATTCAAGATGAGTCTGGAGTATCTTGTAGTTCTAGAAAGTATGTAAATGCTGAAAAGAAAACAAGCAAAAAACCGAAAGAACGGAGGCATGCAAAGGAATACAGGAAGCAACCTGATGGCATTCTCAATGACCAAAGCTGGAAGAACATGAGCAACAAAATGAATAAGTGTCTTGGATTCATATCCACAATATAAAACAAATACACGTGAATGTATACTAATATAAACAGGTGGTTAAATAAATACATATATGGGGGGATTCCCACATAATTTATGTAGGCACTTCCCGTTCAGGAGGTGTGGCTTACTCTCCCCAGTCCCTGGAGTACAGGCTGTGTTCAGTGACTTGGCTTGTAGTGAACAGAATATGATGAGAAAGAAGAGAAGACCTCTATAAGCAGAGAAACCTGGCAAACACAGCCTTAAACCAAGTGATCAAAGTTAGTTTCACCAGTGACAAATCATATTGGTAGAAGGTGTGGTAAGAAGGACATTTCACCTTTATGGTATCTTGTTCTAAAACCTACAACCCCAGTGTGCAGACATCAGACAACATCGGACAAACCCTGCCAGAGAGACATTATACCAAACACCTAACCACTGCTCTCCAAACTGTCAAGATAATGAACAATGAGGAAGGATTGTGAAACCATCAAAGATCAGAGAAGACCAAGGAGGTTTATGGTAACAAAATGCAGTGTGGCATCCTGGAAGGCACCTTGGAACAGAAAAAGGGCATTGTAGAAAAGCTGATGAAATGCAAATAAAATGTGGAGTTTAATAGTGATGAACCCATGTTGGTTCTTAGTGGTAACAAACGTACTTTGGTAGTTTAAAATGTTAACAATTGGGCAAACTGGTCGGGTGTATGAGAGTTTTTTGTTTATCTTTGTAACTTTTCTGTAAATCTAAAATTATTCCCCCCAAAAAAAGTTTATTTAAAAAAAAATCTGACAGGTTTGCCTGCTAAGAGCTAATTTCAGATGTTTTTATTTTAAGGATTTGAAAAATCTGTAATGTAAAAATATATATAACACCAATAAAAATATTCAGTAATTATGTCTTATTTTTTATTTTTATTTTTTCATTAATGCATAATGTATTATTTGCTTCAGGGGTACAGGTCTGTGAATCATCAGGCTTACACATTTCACAGCATTCACCATAGCCCATACCCTCCCCAATCTCTATCACCCAGCCACCCCAGCCCCCCACCCCAGCAACCCTCAGTTTGTTTCCTGAGCTTAAGAGTCTCTTACGGTTTGTCTCTCTCCTCAGTCCCATCTTTTTTCATTTTTTCTTTCCCTACACCCCACAACCCCCACCCTGCCTCTCAAATTCCTCATATCAGAGAGATTATATGATAATGGAGTTTCTCTGATTGAATTAGGTCTTATTTTAAAGGAAATAAAATGTGCATATAAACTCTAGAAAGATTAATATACATATATGTGTAAGATGGAATACTAGATTGTGTTCAGTTACTTGTATTACCTGCATCTCTTCTTAGGTCCTTCCACTGGAAAATCAAATGAAAGAATCAAAACGCTTCCCCCAAGCTTTGAATATTGGCATGGGAATCGTTACAACCTTGTATATAACCTTAGCTACCTTGGGATATATGTGTTTCCGTGATGAAATCAAAGGCAGCATAACTTTGAATCTTCCCCAGGATGTATGGTAGGTAGATACGAGTTTGTTAGCCCTTAGATACAGCTTACCGATATTTGGTGATAAAGGTGTATTTTTGGATTTATGGTTTAAACATTTAAAAATTTTATTGTGCTTTCTTATTTGTGTAACCTTGAATTTTTTCATAATCTTCAGAATAGACCATCTGTGATTTTACAGATTTGTTTGGGATTCTTTAAAAAGATGAAAAATTGTAACATATTCCAAATTTGAGTAAAATATAAAAGTAAAATGTGGATTCTTTTACTGTGGACTCACTGTAATAAAAAAATGTAATACTTGTATTTGTTGCCAAATAATCCAACACCCTGGATTCCTGATAAAATAATAAAAGCCACCACTTATGACCCTCACTGTTTTACTGGTCAGCCTTAATAGGTATGTACCCCAGATCCTTTCAGAACACAGATGGGACATATTACTAAAAAAATAATATGGTGCCTCTTAATATTCTCTTAATATTAGAACCATATTCTACAAAATGAAGTAATGGGGTTTTTCCTTCTTCCAGAGTTTAGTCTCTGGGGATTTTAAAAAGATTATTGGCAGCAATTACCATGTTGACATGCTTCCTTATTTATAAAAGGGAAAGTAACTCCTTAGTTTTGATAAATACAAAGAATAAATGCTAAAATGCTGATTCAATTAATGCCCCACTGCTCCTTGAGCTGCTTGGATAGAAGTCAAACCTGCAGTGTTTTTAAGTATTATGTGTTCTAACTGGCTTCCTATTGGTAGCTGGGCGTTTAATCCATCACTCAGTAGTCCTCTGAGCCCGGCTTTTTACTGGAGTCAAAAATGTTGTAAGAACAAATGCATATGGGAAGACAGTTGTGATAGAATGTACCTCGAATAGTTCCCAGATTCACAAAGGGCAAACATGCAGTGTGTTCTTCAACTATATTTCTACTTTAGCTGTGACACATTTTTATTTCATGATGGAAACGTGTCAAATGTTATACCTTCGTTTCAGACTAGAGACATGATCACAGACAAGATATGTAACTTTAAGCATTTATTTCATTAACTTACATTATAGTTGATTACATAATTGTGTTTCTTCCAAATATGTCTCTTTTTATAATAGTTTAATACAGGCTAGAATCTTAAACAGATTAATATAAGAGATGATCAAGGCTGCTAAAAAGTATGGTATCATAGTTCTTTATTTTTTTCTAATACTATATGATGTCTAGAAAGTAGTATTTTTCCCTACTAAGAATAATATTTAGAATAAATCTGAAGAACAATTTCATAAATAAAATTGACAAGTACTTCTAATGTCAAATATAAAATATAGGTGGAAATAGTCTCAGAACTTTCTTCCCTACTCTTACTCACAGAAGTATTTAAAAAGAGCAGGGACCGAAGGGGGAGTTACATTGCATGTCAAGTTAAGATGTGCCTATCCCCAGAGAGTTCAGAGCATGGCGAAGCAGTGTGGGGGAGACAAGTGGGGAATGCTTTGGGTGTTCACAGCTGAGTCCTGAGGGAGCCGTTTATGCCCTGGCAGTAGCTCTGTGTAATCCTTGCCTTTTCTGCATCCCCTTCCCGCCTCTCCCCTTACCCCTCTTGGCTGTGGCGTTACACTTAGAACAGAACTAGTTGCACGTCTCCATTGAAAAGGGACCATTACATCATCATCTATGTTCAAGAAAGCCTAGCTAGTCACCTGCTTTTCGTTTAGAGGAAAGGATATAGTACACATATCCTAAGAAACAAAAATCTGGAATAAAATGGAAAGCAAGTCAAGATACATAATTCTTTGGTGAGCAAGCTGGTGTTGGCTAGTTCCTTCTCCTTGTGGGAGGTGTGGGAATCGTTACAACCTTGTATGTAACATTAGCTGCCTTAGGATATATGTGTTTCCGTGATGAAATCAGAGGCAGCATAACTTTGAATCTGCGGCCTGCTGTTCATTTCTTTGTGGTCTGTGCATCTGGGCTGGTTAAAATAACAGCCACGACTGAGGGATACTGCGGAGAAGCCCATCTCTTCACAGTGATAGTCTTCTGTAGAATGAGAAGTTTGGACCGGCATGATCATAGGATTGTATCTAAAATTTCTTTCTTGATGTTCTATGTCTCTTCCTTTCCCTCTTCCTTTCCCTCCCCGTGCTTCAGGCAATAGGCCTAGGAAGTCAGAGAAGGGGCAGGGTGCTGGTTATTGTGGGTATAAAAGCCGACGGCTGTCATGGAGCCTGGGGCGCTCTCAGCCACTACTGCTGGGATGCTGTGCAGGGCTCTTAATGCCCTGTGACATAGGTTCTCCGAGTTCATTGGGGTCGTCCTACAAGAAAAGGCTGGGTTATAAAGCAGCGCAGGATAAAGCGAGTATGGATTAGAGAAGCTCCAAGTTATTTACTGTTTATTGACTGAGGTGTCATCTTTTCAAACCAGTAATGAGTAGTAGTATTCAGTCTGTCTCATTTAGACTTTGAAGCAAAGAGTGTGTTTGAAAGATGATAAGTAAATTTGCATCATTAGCACCTTGAGAACAGGAACCCCGCAGCTTCTAGGCGTAGGATATACCTCTGTGATCTAGCACGTGGCTCGGCGCTCAAGAGGCCTTGGTAAATGTTTGCTACCTAGCATTCTGAGTTGAAGAGCATGTCCCTTGTTACCTGATAATAGAACCAGGGCACTGATAGGGGTCCAAGTTGAGTGATGTTGTAGCAGCGTTTTTCCAGGACTTCCACTAACAGAACCTAAATAACAGCCGA
Organism: Mustela nigripes; assembly: GCF_022355385.1. Lineage (NCBI taxonomy): Eukaryota > Metazoa > Chordata > Mammalia > Carnivora > Mustelidae > Mustela > Mustela nigripes. Next base: position 67,161,051 of record NC_081557.1, on the reverse strand, counting down.
GAGGGAAAAAAAAGCATTCTCTTGGGAGTCTTTAGGACCTGTCAAGTAGCCTGTTTCACGAATAGCATGGAGGAGTGGGAGTGGAGGATGATTATTGAGCATGAACACTGGTGTAACCAGTTCACAAGAGGACCTAAGATAGCAAACGTATTTATTCTGGCATCTGTCTTGCTGAGTGACATCTTAGGAACAAACATCTTTCGCTTTTGTTGTGATTTCCTTTGTTCAGTTGTGTTGTGTTGCTTACTTTCTACCGGTCTGAAATACAAGGTCTGTTCCATACCCCTCCGCCTTTTCCCCATCACAGTTTCCATGCCTTCTTGGTTCCAGTTAGTGGCTTTTTACCTTTTTAAACTACAACCCATAATAAAAAAAGGGAAATGTTTTAAAACCTTCTAGAAATAAGAGTGTGTGTGTCTGTATATATGTGTTTTTGTGGTGCCCACTGCCCACACTCCTATAAGTCACTGAAGTAGGGTATAAGTAAAAGGTTAAATAAAAACCTGTATTTTCTACATACAGTGTCCCCTGGTATTCTCTGTTCCAGTCTGTATCTTAGGGAAAATGAAGAAAAAAACTTTTCACAACTCCCTCAGTTGATACCATAACCCACTAGTGGGTCATGGTTAGTTTGAAAAATACTGGCCTGGAGTGAATTCATATGTTACTCATTTAGTCAGCACACATAGCACTTCTAAGAAATATCAAGGGTATTAGGTTTTCACACACACAAAAAGGCTAAGAAACAGAAAGGTGTTTCTGCTCTCACACATGACGTTCTTTGTGAAGCATGTGTTGGATAGGAATATCAGTTAAAAAAATAGAGAGGAACCATGTAAGAACAGGGAAGGGATAAGGTAGCATTTTAATTTATTAAGATAATTGAACTGGCCCTTCATCCACCCCCGCCCAAAGTAACAGAACCAACCCCAGGTCTAAGCCCGCGTTTGCAGCTTACCGGAGCTGGGATCCTGAACGTTCTGCGAATAAAGCTGAGTAATGGCAGGTAATTGCTGAACCTACTAGGCAGGCAGAGTGTTGAACTCTGAGGAGCTCGTTACCTAAAATGAAAATATTTGGGCAAAACAGACTCGCCAAGAGGTACAATAAAAAAGCAGTTGAGAGAAATAAATTTAAGGAAACTGGAAAAATAAGGTTCCTATCTCTTGGACTATTCCCTTTGTTCTCTTTCTCACAAACTCTGTGTGTTTCTTTGTTTTTTCTCATTAAACTTTTGTTTTAATGGGTCTCAAAATTCTAGGACAGACTTAATTATCTCCTTCCAGTATTAAAGTTGCCTGTGACTGGGAATCCTGGGCCAAACTGCCTCTGACTCTTCTCTCAGAATGACTGTTCTTTATTACATCAAATTTAGAATGAAAGGCATCTAGCAGATATTTATCGAATGCCTTTCATGTGCTTGCTGCAGGCACTAGAGAGACAGCGGTGAACAGGTGAGAATCTCTTCCTCACAGGACATAGAGTCCAGCAAACATGCTCTACCAGTTGAGTGGGTCACAGCCGTCAGTCTAGTTGTGAATACTAGATAACGCTTGTGGTGGTATTTTTCAGCTTAGGATGAGGTGAGCTTCTTGGTAAGGATTATAGCTAGGCCTCAGACAGACTCCTTCTTAACAGAACTAAGCTCAAGATTTTTAACGTGAGTATCATGAAGGGTCTAAGAGGGCAAGTTGAGTCATCAGTCTTTCCAAGAGTAGCTGCTGTATTCACCCTTGAGAGGAGAATCAGCAGCTTTCTTCCCAGATGGGAAATTTTGTGAGATATTCATATCTGTACATTTCTTTTAAAAAAAAAAAAAGATTTTATTTATTTATTTGACAGAGAGAAATCACAAGTAGATGGAGAGGCAGGCAGAGAGAGAGAGAGTGAGAGGGAAGCAGGCTCCCTGCCGAGCAGAGAGCCCGATGCGGGACTCGATCCAGGACTCTGAGATCATGACCTGAGCCGAAGGCAGCGGCTTAACCCACTGAGCCACCCAGGCGCCCCTCATATCTGTACATTTCGATTAAGTATTGTTTTATTAGGGAGCGCCTAGGTGACTCGGTTGGTTAAGCATCTAACTCTTGATTTCAGCTTAGACCGTGATCTCAGGGTCAAGAGATTGAGCCCTATGTCCAGCTCCGTACTCCGCATGGAGTCTGCTCCCTCCCTCTCCCCCGCCCACTGCCCCTCCCCACCTAAAGTAAATAAATAAATAGAATCTAAAAAATAGTAAAAGAAAAGTACAGGAGATGCCTGGGTGGCTCAGTTGGTTAAATGTCTGCCTTCAGCTCAGGTCATGATCCCAGGGTCCCGGGACCCAGCCCCACATTGGGCTCCCTGCTCAGCGGGGAGCCGCCTTCTCCCTGCCCCTCTGCCATCCCCCTCCTACCCACCCACCTCCACTTGTGCTCTCTGGCTCTATCTCTCTGTCAGATAAATAAATAAAATCTTAAAAAAACAAAACCCCTTGGCAGTGATTTTTAGAATGCTTTTTAATGTGCATTAGATGTTACTTAAAAGTTATTTATGTTCTCTATCTTCAAAATAAATTCTTGTGACTTTAAGAAGGTGTTTTATCCTTTGGAGAGAGAGTTTATAGGGTAGATTCTTCTTTCAACTCTTCATTTCTAAAACAGTACATAGATGCCTGCTTCACACCAAAAGGAGAACCAAGGTTGATAATACCTGTAGAAAACCTGATTAGAGAAAAACAGAGTGATTGAAAATATAGATGAAACTAGTATTCTTAAAACAGAGAAGTCAGAATAGAACAATTGATTTCAATAGACTGCAATGCTTTTCTTAAACATCTTTATTACTCTTTGTTGATAAATAGCATGTATATTAGCTTTTAAAAGTCTCATACCATTTTATTTCACATTTATTCTATTTAATCTTACTGATTTGTGTTAGTAATAACCAAATTCTTAAGTCTGTATAACTTGTTTTAAATCAATAGAAAAGTAATTATACCTACATGCATAATGATGTATTTTTAAGTATATTGTTAACCATATTGAAAAACATGTAAGTTAAAAGATAATTAGGAATGTTCAAATAATAACAAATAAACAACAAATAATAACAACAAAAGGAATGTTCAAATAATAAACTGATAAGAATATTCATTTAATTATCTGCTGTTACATATCAGTATATGAGGCAGGAGTCTTTCAGTTGTTTTGTGCATTGCAATAACTGACCATTTATATTTAAAGATTTTATTTATTTACTTGACAGACAGAGATCACAAGTATGCAGAGAGGCAGGCAGAGAGAGAGGAGGAAGCAGGCTCCCCAAGAAGCAGAGAGCCGATGTGGGACTCGATCCCAGGACCCTGGGATCATGACCTGAGCCAAAGGCAGAGGCTTTAACCACTGAGCCACTCAGGCGCCCCCTGACCATTTATATTTCAACTTTAAGCCTCAAGCTGAGAAATATATCCTGAAATCGTTTTAAAAATTAAGATTTTATTGTTGCTAGCCCTAAGGAGTTCCTTCTTTCTGTAATTATGTTTATAGTATTTTTGAATCTGATTCTATTCAACTTCTTTCCTTTCTCTTACTCACTCCTCTAATGCATGTATCATAGGTGGACACTTACAGAATTCCTTCCCGCGTGGCCATGGTTTAGAGAACTATTTATAATCTTCGCTACTTGAAATCTTAAGACATCAGAAATAAGCTTAAAGTCCAATTAAATGTTGAGGCCTTTCTCTACCAAAAGTGGATTATGTCACTTCTCTTTAAAAGGATTGCATTTTTTTTCCTAAGAAACACTCTTCCCTGGCATAGATGGGCCTTGCAGGTGGGAAAGCAGGACTGTCACACGGGAAGACGGGGCTGTCAGGGAAGGTTCTGCCTCAAGAGGACGTGGGTGTTGACCACTACCCCTGATGCTGCGGCATGTTCCCTCCTCAGTCTTCTCTCCCGTTGTTTGGGGTTTTCTATTTTAACTGTTGTAAAATACTCGAAATTTCAAAAAACAAAACAGTTTTATTATCTGTAACCCAGGAGAATAGTTTCTATAGTCTGAGTCCTCTGATACTGCATTTTCTTTCTGTGCCACTATCAACATTTAAAAAGCCAGACAAAAGGAAGTTAACCAAAGACTCTATCCAGACATGGGTACTGATTTTGACAAGATTTTTCTACCATGTAGAAATCTAAAGACATTTGTAAAACTGAACGTTGCTGTGCTGTTTTGAAGCACTGGGCATCAACCCAACTAACAAACTTTATTTCCCTACTAATGCAACTTTAACATAGGTGAAATTCCTATAGAATCTGGAGAACTCTTTAAGTTGAAACCATTTAAATGCTCTCCTTTTGGACCTAAGAATGATGGTGTTTCTGCAACAAATGACATACCTACCAAGTTTTTTAAGGAGAACTGTAACTCAGAGTTCAATGTGAAATTTTCTTCTATATATAGATCAGTAAGTTATCAAAGACGTAATAGTATTTCTAGTTTTTAAAAGAGAGTTGAGAAAACATTGATTCTTCACGAGACACAGTCTAGCCTTTAGAACACTGGGTTAGCCTAAAATGAAATCTTTGCAGCAGTATTCCCAAACCGTTGCATTGCCACATTTAAGCCCTCTGGACTTGTCAGAACGAACTGTCCACCAGTCATCTAGAAATTCTGTAGAGACCCGCTGACTTTTTTTTTTTTTTAATAAGCATCTAATTAGTAAGATACTGGCCTATGTTTGTGTTGGATTTCTTAACTTATGTTAACATTAAAGATAAAAAGAAGAAAGCCAGATTCATGTCAAGACCACAGTGTAGGGGCGCCTGGGTGGCTCAGTCATTAAGCATCTGCCTTCAGCTTAGGTCATGATCCCAGGGTCCTGGGATTGAGCCCTGCATTGGGCTCCCTTCTCAGTGGGAGCCTGCTTCCCCCTTCCCCACTCCGCCTGCTTGTTTTCCCTCTGTTGCTGTTTCTTTCTCTGTCAAATAATAAAATATATTTTTAAAAAAGACAAAAGCGTAGATGAACCTGGAAGCCATTATGTTACGTGAAATAATCCAGGCAAAGAAAGAAAAGATAAATACTGTGTGGCATTCATCATAAGTGGAATCTAAAAAAATACGTATGGGGCGCCTGGGTGGCTCAGTCGGTTAAGTGGCTGGCTCTTGATTTCAACCCAGGTCATGATCTCAAAGTCCCAGGATCGAGTCCCCCATCCAGATCTGCACTCAACGGGGCCTCTGGTTGAGGATTCTCTCCCTCTCTCTCAGCCCCTCCCCCTGCTCACTCACATATGTTTTCTTTCCCTAGAATAAGTACATTTTTTAAAAAATTGATTAATTAAAAAATATGTGGGGCACCTGGGTGGCTCAGTCTTTTAAGCAATTTGCCTTTAGCTCAGGTCATGACCCTAGGGCTCTGGGATCGAGCCCCACATCGGCCTCCCTGCTCAGCAGGGAACCTGCTTCTCCCTCTCCATCTGCCTGCTGCTCCCCCTACTTGTGCTTTTTCTCTCCCTCTCTCTTTCTCTGTGTCATGTCCATGAAGTTAAAAAAAGATTCACACACACATGCAGTTGATCTCACATTGACTTTATGTGAAATATATGTATCTCTCTCTCACATAAACAGAGTCAACCAACGGTTGCTAGGGGGCTGGTGAATGGGGAAAAAGGAGAGTTTGCTAGAAGGGTACAAACTTGTAGTTGTTAGATGAAGAAATTCTAAGGATCTGATGTATAACGTGGTGACCACAGTTGGTAACAGTGTAGCATATAACTGAAATTCACTGAGTAGAATCAAAGTGTTCTCACCAAAAAGAGAAAAAAAAAAGCAAATATGTGAGGTGATAGAAGTGTTTATTAACTCGATAGTGGGAACCCTGTCACAGTGTATATTTAATATTATGTTGTACACTTTACCTGTTTAACGGTGTTGCTTGTTGTACCTCAGTATATCTGGGGAAAAAAGAATGACTGAATTTTGAAAATTTTTTTTAACAGGTTGTATCAATCAGTAAAAATTCTATATTCCTTTGGCATCTTTGTGACATATTCAATTCAGTTCTACGTTCCGGCAGAGATCATCATCCCTATGATCACATCCAAATTTCATGCTAAATGGAAACAAATCTGTGAATTTGCCATAAGGTCCTTCTTGGTTGCTATTACGTGTAAGTATTACTATACATTTATAGCATCATCAGTTTTTCTTGTTGAGTGTCATATAATGAAGCTACGTAAAGTATATTTTTTAATATTTTAAAATCAGTTTTGTTTACATAGCTGAGATACTTTTTGAGTTAAAATTCTGTTATTCTACTACTGTAGAAGGAAAACATAGAGCAGATCTTATTACATTTAAAAGAACTAATAGATTATTATTTTGAAAATGCATCAGTGGTTAAAAATATAAGTATATTTGGGACGCCTGGATGGCTCAGTTGGTTGGACGACTGCCTTCGGCTCAGGTCATGATCCTGGAGTCCCGGGATCGAGTCCCGCATCGGACTCCCAGCTCCATGGGGAGTCTGCTTCTCTCTCTGACCTTCTCCTCATTCATGCTCTCTCTCACTGTCTCTCTCTCAAGTAAATAAATAAAATCTTTAAAAAAAAAAAACTAAAAAAATATAAGTATATTTAAATTAGATATATAAGGGACTCTTACATTGTTGATAGACATTTTACTTTGATTCTAGTTTTCCTCAGGTTTTTTATTTCTGCTAACTTTTGTATATTTAACTGCTTAAATCTCCATGACTACCTATAGAAATGGGTTTTGTTTTGTTTTGGTCTTTAATAATCTCAGTGGCTAATTTTACTTACTATTTGAAGGAATGTGTGTAATCTCCTCCTAAGGTTTCACATTATAAAATGCCTCACCAGGGAGCAGTAATCATGGAGACCTGTGGAGAAGCAGCTTGATTTTATTTCAGTGGGAAATAGTGTGCATTTTGGGGCCACACTGACCTGACAGTTTAAACCTACCAGTTACCTGCCAGTGTCTTTAGACAAGTTCCCTACCATCTGTAAGCTCCTCTTTTTTCAACTGTGGAATGAAGAAAGACTTCCTTTTATGGCATATTTTGTAGGGTTTAAGAATATTAACAAAGTAGGTAGCCAGCAGTTATAATTGTCACCGTTATTGTTATAACCACAAGTATAAGATGACTGAACTGACGATTACTTAGAGTGATACCAGGGACCACTGGAAATGGGTCAGCTTTCTGTGGAAGATACGAGTAACCACCTTGGCCCAATCAAGGCGAGAGAATGAAAGAGTTAGAAATTCGGGACAGACAACTGTAAATTTCAGTGAGCAGCTTGGGGTGGAACTTATGCCGAGATCTAAAGAAAAAGCTGGGAAAAGTAAATGAGACCTATTTTCCAAAGTAATCATTTAAATGAATTATAGCAACAATAAGATAAATCATAATGAGTGAAGTCAATGAGCCCATACTCTGATGACTAAGAAAACATTCAATAGGAAAAAGTCACTTTACGACATTTTGAAATACTTCTTACACATTGTTTTTACTGAATTTTGACAACCGTACTAAATAAAAAGGCTGATTTCAGTACGAGTCCTTTTATCCTAGATGTAAGACTGCTGTATTCTGAAAGTGTGTCTCCTTTGAAAATTAGTAACTGAAGTTCACTTGAAGGAGCTTGAAGAAAATGTTACAGGGATTTAATAACTTCTGATAGTTCAGTAACTGCACCCATTTCTGTGCACTGGCCGCCATTGTTATATCGAAGTGATCCGTCTGCACATCTGCTACCAAGAGTCTGTTCCTAGAAGCCTGGGACTCTCCTCAGGAGCTGAGTTCATGACACACAGAATGGCTAGTGTTTCTTTGCTGCTTCTCTCTCTCCCTCTTTTTTTTTTTTTTTTTTTTTAAAGATTTTATTCATTTATTTGACAGCGACACAGTGAGAGAGAGAACACAAGCAGGGGTTGGGAGAGGGAGAAGCAGGCTTCCTGCCGAGCAGGCGGCCAGACGTGGGGCTTGATCCCAGGACCCTGGGACCATGATCTGAGTTGAAGGCAGATGTTTAATGACTGAGCCACCTAGGTGCCCCCTACTTCGCTCTTTTACTTAAAAATACTTAAGAAATTAAAAATAGAGCTACTCTATGACCCTGCAGTTGCACTACTGCATATTTACTCAAGAGATACAGATGTAGTGAGAAGAAGGGCCATCTGTACCATAGTAGCAATGGCTACAGGTGCCAAACTTTTGAAAGAGCCAAGATGCCCTTCAGCGGATGAATGGATAAGGAAGATGTGGTCCATATACACTATGGAGTATTATGCCTCCATCAGAAAGGATGAATACCCAACTTTTGTAGCAACATGGATGGGACTGGAGGAGATTATGCTGAGTGAAATAAGTCAAGCAGAGAGAGTCAATTATCATATGGTTTCAGTTACTTGTGGAGCATAAGGAATAACACAGAGGACATTGGGAGATGGAGAGGAGAAGTGAGTTGGGG
>NC_081557.1:67124533-67152481 GCF_022355385.1 Mustela nigripes | reverse complement strand
TACTGGAGGAGATTATGCTGAGTGAAATAAGTCAAGCAGAGAGAGTCAATTATCATATGGTTTCAGTTACTTGTGGAGCATAAGGAATAACACAGAGGACATTGGGAGATGGAGAGGAGAAGTGAGTTGGGGAAATTGGAGGGGGAGACAAACCATGAGAGACTGTGGACTCTGAGAAACTGAGGGTTTTTGAGGGGAGAGAGGCAGGGTGTTTGGTGAGCCTGGTGGTGGGTATTAAGGAGGACACGTATTGCATGGAGCACTGGGTGCGGTGCATAAACAATCTTGGAACACTGAAAAAATTTTTAAAAATAGTTGAAGTTACTCGGCGGTATATGAGAACTATAGTTACGGTGCGCTTTGGATGAAGAGAACACAAAGCAAGGAATATCCCCTTTGTGCTTCACTGGGACGCATCGCCAGACGCTGACCTTCACTGGAATCTTCAGCTTGTGCTTCCCAATTAAAGTCAAAGCCAGCCCACATGCAGGACGAGACTGTTTTTTATCTGCCCTGGGGGCCCTTGATAAGCTTTGGGGGCAGGCTCCTGATGGATGCCTGTGTGGACAGCCAGTGGGACCATCGTGTCCATAGAGCAGGCTGTGTGACGCTGGCAGTGAGAGCAGAGGCCCAGCTGGATGTGAAGCTTGGGTATCTTCAGGCGTTCCACAGTCCTCTCCAAACACTGAGTGCAAGTTGGTAGTACTGCTGTTTAGAGTTTTGAGTTCATCAGCCTGCGTTATATTCCTTATACCTGTTCTCCAGTTAGCATTTGAATCATTCTTTCAAACTGTCTTCTTAGTAGGACTCAAAAGCTTGGGAAGATGGGTCAGACTCACAGGAATTGACTTGCTATACGGTGGCCTCTCAGAAATGGATGTTGTCCATGAAATTTGAAAGGTCCTATTTTTGTTCGGGAGTCACGATTATGGTTCCCTGGAGAAACATGTTACAAGAATGTGGCAAGCATCTGTTCAACAGGGAACCCACTTTATCAAGCATTTCCAGTTTAGAGCTGCAACTCCTTCAAAGTCAAGTGTCTTATTTAGGAAAGCTTGCCGCACTTCAGTCCTCTAGGTGTGAGGCTAGGTTTATCATTTCAAAATAATTTTTAGCGTTTTAGCTTTCAAAAGAAATTAAATAAATAACAAGTACTTCTAAGAAACCTAGTAGTTCCAGATTAATACCATACCCTCCTGGAAAGCATTGAGGCCACAAAAAGAATAGGGGAAGGAAAAAACCCATAACCTAAAAATAAAGGAGTGGAAATGGAAGAGTTCATTCCAGAGCCCAAGTTAAATTATATATACACCAGGAAAGTTCAGCAAGAGATAAAGAGGCTAGAAATGAGGAAAGCAAAAGTATGTAAACTTAGGAATAAAAAGAGAGGAATAAAGGCCCCTGAGTGGCTTAGTCAGTTGAGCGCCCAACTCTTTATTTTGGTTTGGCCCAGGTCATGATCTCAGGGTCTTGAGATCGAGTCCCACATTGGACTCCATGCTCATCTGGGAGCCTGCTTGACTTTCTTTCCCTCTGCCTCTCCCCCGCTCACACACACATGCTCACAGTCTCTCTCTCTCTCTCTCTCTCTAAAAATAAATAAAAATCTTAAAAAGAGAGGGATAAAAAAGATCAGAGGGGAGATGATAGCTTTAGGAGACAAGTTAGGGAGAGCCGATGCACGTGTCAGTGGAGTCCCCAGAGCCAGAACTGTGGTGACAGAATCCTCATCGTTTGGCGGGGGCGGGCGAGTGCATAGCTGGCATAGCTTGCCCATGAGCAGACTCTAGGGTTATTTCTGGTGGCTGCTCCAAACCCTCAGCAAGTCGATCGGTAATGTTGGAGAAAGGAATCTGAGTCTTAGTTTTCACAAACTCTCTGTTGATACCTTCAGCAAGAGAAGGGTAAGTAGGACTAAGAAAATATAAGATCAGAGCTTTTCAGAAAGCTTGCCAGTAGTTTGGAAGAAAATCGGTCAGAAGTAGTGGTACTTTTTTTTTTTTTTTTTAAATTTCATCTGGAAATAACTCAGAAAAGTTATAAAAGAGAGTAATCATACCCACTGTCTGCATTTAGTTTTCACTTAAGTATTAGGTATTTAATTAAGGATTATATGTATTTTCATTTTCTAGGTGCTGGAGCGATTCTGATTCCTCGTTTGGACATTGTGATTTCCTTTGTTGGAGCCGTGAGCAGCAGCACATTGGCCCTGATTCTACCACCTCTGGTTGAAATTCTTACATTTTCTAAGGAACACTACAATATATGGATGATCCTGAAAAATATTTCCATAGCGTTCACTGGAGTTGTTGGTTTCTTCTTAGGTACATATGTAACTGTTGAAGAAATCATTTATCCTACTCCTAAAGTTACAGCTGGCGCGCCACAAAATCCTTCTCTAAATTTGAATTCAACATGCTTTACATCTGGTTTGAAATAGTGGAAACAGAACTGTGAGTCTTCTCCTTTTCTTTTGACTCCGGAAATGATACAAATAAGAACTAGTAGAATACATTGCAGTGAGCTTATAAATAGAACCAAATTTTCTTTTCTTTTGGTACAATAATGGCATTTTAGTAGTAAACTAGAGTTCTTTACTGATAGTGGTAAATCATGACAGATTATTGGTTTTAAGTATTTGCAATAATTTCAAAATATTTAGTTTTGAAATTTTTAAAAATTAAAATGTAGAAAAATTCAAGAATAAAAAGACTTCCACTGTTCTTCATTCAATCAGAAATACTCTAACCAAGATTCTCTTTTTGACCCATGCTCCTCTTTCCCCACCCAGCTGAGGAGGGAACAGGGATCTAACAATAAGAGAATCAAAGAAGGACCTAGTTAACAGTCTTCTCACTATCTCGGTGAATATCAAAGTGTACTTTGTGTATAATGTAAAAATGTCTTAATCACGTTTTTACTAGAGAGCCAAATACTTATGATTTGTCCCTGGAAGGATGGAAACTTCATTAACCCTAATGTAAGCATCAGAAGTCTCTACAACCGGAATTATGCTGCGTGATTCTCTGATGGTCGTTGATCTGCACAACGAAAACTCTTGAGGCACTGTGTGGGGTCCCGACTCTGTGTCTCAGTCAGATGTGGAAGAGACTTTAAGGGTTATCCAGCATAATTCCCTTATTTCTTATCTAAGGAAATTCACGCCCAGAAAGGTTCAAGTAACTTGGTCAAGACCACTCAGCTTTGAGGTCAAGCAAGAGAACGTGATCTTTTGATCCCCAATCTAGGATTTTTTGTTTTTCACATCACATCCAGGAAAAAGAACAAATGAGGTCCAGTTTAGCTGTTAGTGTTGCATCTATTTAGTTATATTTTACTACTCGGAAAACCAGGGATCTTTGTACTCTGTGTGACCTGACCATAAAGATCAGAGAACTCTAGAAAACCTGTGTTACAGCCATATAAACCCCAACAAGAGAAGGAAGTTTTCTTTTGTTTGTTTTGTTTTTTAAAGAGAAACTACATGCTGGTTTAACTGCTGGCTAGTAGAAGGTACACAGTACTCTCTGGCTCGGACTCTCCGTATTAGTTCCTCCCTCTTTGGGTTTTGTATGCACCGTCTTTCTCAATAGCAGAACATAGCTATCTGACAAAATACAGGATTTGTGTATTCCTTCCAGCCCTGTGGCTTGCTTTGTTATAGCCTTTTACTGATCTGAATGGGCAGAATAAAAAAAAACTATAAAGAAATGTATGCTGAGGAAAAATCAAGGCAGTGATAGATTACTAAATCTTGAGACACTCCAGGTTTCTTCAAAAGAAATGCCTTTTATTACCCCAGATTTGTCAATCCTGGTTATTAATCAAAACAGTCTCAGTTGACTTGAAAAATGAAAAAATGTTACTTTTAAAACATGAAGAATCTTGACTTTTTAAAAAAACTCATACTTTCAAACATGTTGAACTTTTTAATCAGGCTGATGGGACTCTTATTTGTAATATATCATCAAGATCAGTGTAGTGTATGTATTCTATATTTTTATATGTAAATGTTAACTTAGTTTAAGTAATTTTTGCTTTGCATCATTAATGAGTCATCAAATACAATTCTAACAAAATATCAGAAGCTTTATTTTTGTACAAATTCATAAGAATCAAACTTTTTTTAAACATTTACATTAGATGTCACCAATAATTGTTTGTGATACTTTTATATCAAATCTGTTCTATTGAGCTTTTAGTCATACTGAGAGAATGTGGAAGAAGTTATAGGAAGAGTAATCATCATTGAAACTGTTATATAATCGTGTTTCTAAGAATAAATTAGGGTTTTTTAAAAAATGTATAACTTGGTATAAAATGACTTGAAAATCATTGTTTAATAGAAAGCACTATTATTTTGTCAGCTGTCCTCAGATATTTCTAGTCTATGCGTGAAATTTTATTTTTATACTTTGACCTGTTTATTTTCCTTATTAATTCATCAAATTCAATAAATTCTGAGTAGTTGATCATAGCAATAAATAAATTTGAGATTGAGCATGAACGAAACATTGAGTGCACTGTCAGCCAGGCTTCCTTACGCAGCGGGTACTGCATACACAGCCAGTACTTAGTCCCCTTATTCATCGACACTTTAAATATCAGAGAAAAGTGGAAATGGTGAAAGCAGGGGCTAAAACCAGTAGAGACTAGTCTTAATCCTTAACAAGAAACTGTTTAGGTATAAAGCATAAATGCGCCCTTACTTAAGAGTTTTTGATGATGTATTTTATTTGGGAAAAAAATCAGTGGCAATATTTTTCCTCTGAAAAATTTAGTTTTAATGAGTCACAACGTTTTTTTAAAGATTTTGGGAGAAGATATTTTGATGGGGCCAGCTGTTGCTTTTATTTCGGGGCCTGGAAAATGAGAACAATTGCACCCGTGAAATTTTGTGTCTGGTATCTTGGTCTGTTACATTATGGCTCGGACGACTGCCACATTTCATCTGGCACCATGAAGAGCCCTCTTCTTTGAAAGTGGATTGGGTGCCTGAGAGCCTTTTCTACCACTGACATGGGGGAAGGAAAGGAAAGCTTCATTGACCTCTGCTGACCTTTGTCCTAAGTCAGTTATCATTAGTCCCTGACCTTCAAAACCGTGTCACCAGTTTGAGTCAACTTGTCAAAACACTGGTTCTCGGATTTTTTTTTTTTTTATCAGAGGATCTTCTTTTCCCCACCTGGTCAGATCTCTCCACAATTAAATAAGAACTAGGGTTTTTCCTTGGTGAAAGACCAATTTGTATGATTTTATCGACTAAAAATAGTATATGGGATCAGCCAGTGCCACATGATGTTTTAATTCTCTCCTTGCTGGATTCTCCTTTCTTAAAACCATTTTTGCCTCTCATCTAGGCAACGCACTGAATGTTTTTATAAGCATTTTATGCAATGTACATGTTGTAAATTTCCTAACAGAGCCGAATTTCATTCAGTATTTTCAGAATAGTTACAGGAAAGCTGTCTACCTGCAAAGCACTATAAAAATATTAATGGGACAGTGAATTAAAGTTCTGCATTGGGGCCACATCTTGCTGCGGCAGACAGGTGGCCCAATGGGTATTTTCTGTTGAGGAGTACGATTTGGTAAATATACAGACCATTGATCATGTAAAATGAATTTTGTTTTTCTTTAAATGAGTGTGTTTTGTTCATTTCAGCTGTACTAGGTTCCCCCTTCCTAAGAAAATCTGAGAACTTTGATCTAAAAGGTGTAACGAGAACCTTCCTGACATTAAATGGCTGACTATAATAGTTAAGACTTTGGAAGTATTATGGATAATCTTATTTATGCCCCTAGTGCTTACTTGGCTAACCTCCTTAATAAAAGTGGTTGGTTTTCGCCTAGGAGATGAGAAAACATGCTTAAGAAATGACTGGAAATGCTATTACTCTATGATAAATGAAATGACGACTTACTCTCATTCTTGAAATGCCGTATTAAAATTAGCTAGTTCTTACGTGTGCATACACACACACACACACACACACACACCAGTAATCCATGTGAATTAGATACTAATATTAACATACCATTTAAACTGGGACCGAAAGATGATTGTTGAAAGATCACTCCCAAAATGATTACATTAGCGTTTTATTGATAACAGTTAGGAAAGTAAATGCTTATACTGTGAATAAATTAAGCTGTGGATTTTTGTGTTTTTCAAAATGATTTTGTGAGTTTGAAAACTAAAAATCATTGTACTTGAGTCAATTCTTTTTAAGTTATTTTTCTTTACACTATGGAAAAAAACCATCTTAAAGTACTGTAACTCTTCTGAATTTTCAATAAAATATAATTATTTTGCTTGCAAATGCTTTTTAAAATGAATTTGTCTTCTCAAAATGAAATGATATTGACAAATGTCATAAGCTGAAAATGGCACTGTATATTCTCATCTTAATCAGTCTATGTGGTTCTTTGTCATGTGATCTTCAGCCTTTGAAGTTGATATCATCAGCCCCTAAGATTTAAGAGGAGAGGTTGATTAAAAATGAAGGGACATAATCAAAACCGTGACCTGATCTTCCTATGGAGTAAATGCAGAATGAGCAGGCAGTCTGCAGATGTTAGGTCTGTGATTTAATTTACCACACTCTTCAGGTCAAGAATATGTATCAGTTACACTTTGATACATTTTGCTTGTGTTATGCCAACTCACCAAATCAAAGATCATAAAGATTTGTACCTTTATATCAATAATCCTTCTCTTGTGAACCTAGCCTAAGGGCATATCATAGTTCCTGAGAAGAGAAACACTCTTTGCCCAAAGGTGCATCGGCAACATTTTAGTAGTGAAAAGTTGGAAACAACCTAAATGTTCAACAATAAGGAAATAAGTTGTGACACAGTAACCTAGAATATAATGAAGATCATATTAATTACATTGTTGTTATGCTAAAGGTTAATAATTTGGGAAGAAATACATAAAATTAATTTTTGATTGCAGCTCCATAAAAATAATGCTTTTGAACTGATACAAGGTACACAGAAAGTGGAACCACAGTGTTAGGGAAAACGATGGGTTTTGGACAACCTGGATGCCTCAGTCAGTTGAGCATCTGACTCTTGGTTTCAGCTCAGGCCATGATCTCCTGGATGGTGAGATGGAGCTCTGCGTCAGGCTTCGTGCTCAGGAGGGAGTCTGCTTCAGGATTCTCTCCCTCTGCCCCTTACACACTCCTGTGTGTGCTCTCTCTCAAATAAACTGGAAAACAAACAAACAAAAAAACCACAAGGGTTTTACTATTTGAATATGAATAGTATTTACTGTATTTATTATATGAATAGTAAAGGGAGGACTGTGAGAGAAATAAAGGGGAATAAAATTAAAAAGCCATAGGGGTACATGCTTTTAGCAAGCAATAGAAGAAATGGAAAGACAAAGACAATAAACCAGTAGAGAAGGGCTACAACTCGGTATAGAGAGAGAATGCAATGAAAAGACTCACAGAATGCCAGCTGAAGGAAAACAAATAGAGCCACTTCGTAAAATTAGTTGTAGATTTTTTTTTATGCAGAAGAGAGTGGTGGTTCTAACATGCACGCGTGGGTCTCAGAATTTTGCACATACATTGGCGGGGTTCACACGTTAAAAACTGGCTTGATTCGAATTTTCCTTTTAAGGATGGATTTGTTTGAAGGCTTTAAACAGTGGGAGAGAATCAGGTCTTTTCTGAAGGTCTTTGAAGTCAAAGTTTTCTAGTGCCATGAAGCAAAAGACCAAGTAGTTTGGGGGAAGCCCCTCACAGAGGAGAATATTCTCAGCTGTTCTGAGAAGCTACCCATTGTCAAAGTGCATCACAGTACACGCCATAAAGAGAGCCCAGTAAAAATCAAGAATGGGAATCTAGAACTGTTGGGAGGGACTGTCAAGATGATCGTTTTGCAGAACTAGCTGGGAATATTTAACTATGGACATCTGGAAATTGGAATTAATTTAATGGAAGAGCCACTGCTCCCTACACTGTCTTTCACGAGACCTCCCCCACGCATGTTATCTGCAGTGTGCTCTCAGACCACGGTCCTAGTTTTCACTATAAAACAGATGAATTTTGTCATTGGGGGAAGACAAGACCCCTCAGGGTTCCAGTCCTCATGTTGCCCAGGTCACCGTCTTTAGGTGTTCGTACTAGTGGTATCACCCAGTGTTGATGACTGCTCAGTATTAAAAGATGGTGTCAGAAATCACATAGTACCAGTGGGTGTGGTGTGGAAGACAGCATCACACATGGCATGCGGGGAGCAAGTTCCCCTTTCAGCTAATGCTGTATGACACATGTACAAAGGAAATGCTGGTTGACTTTCGGTTATTGTACTACAGAAAACCCATAACAGAAGAGGTTTTTAATTTTTGGGGGGGACACCTGGGTGTACTGGGTGGCTCAGACAGTTAAGCATCTGTCTTCAGCTCAGGTCATGATCCCAGGGTCCTGGGATCGAGTCCCACATCGGGCTCTCTGCTCAGCAGGGAGCCTGCTGCTTGCTCTGCCTGCCACTCCCCCTCCTTGTGCTTGCTCACTCTCTCTGACAAATCAATAAAGAAAATCTTTAAAAATTAATTAATAATTTTGGAGCCATTATATAGACAGGAGATGTGTCATGCTCAATTCTGACAGATGTCCAGATTCTTGCAAATCTAGAAGAGTAGCCCCCAAAGATAGACCCACACTTGCTTGGTTTTCAGAGATGAATTAGCCGTCTAGCATAGCCCCTCCTGATTGCAATTTTGAGTTTAAGGAAGCAGTGAAAATTATACTGTGATCACCTTGCAGTTACTGAGTGTAGACATTGTTAGCATGTCCCCCACTGACAAACGCTGGTTGGCAGAGGGAAATAAGCTCTCAGGAGCTGGGAAATAGGGGTGGGGAAATCCCTCCATGACACTGATAATGCTGACAGAGGTCATGTCTATCATTTCAAGCACATGGGGCATCTCAGCAATACCCTCATTTGTCCTGACAAGCTTGGCTTTATCACTGCAGGGATGGACTACTGCCAGTTTTCAATGGTGAAGATCAGGTATAAGCATGAAGACAAAGCAAAACAAGCTGGGGGCCAAATGCCTTGGTCACTAGGAATTGGACTCATTCCCAATATTTGATGATTTTTTTTCTCATTAGAAAAAACAGTGGGGGTGCCTGGGTGGCTCAGTGGGGTAAAGCCTCTGCCTGGGATCCTGGGGTCCTGGGATCGAGCCCCGCGAAGTCTCTGCTTAGCAGGGAGCCTGCTTCCCCCTCTCTCTCTGCCTGCCTCTCTGCCTACTTGTGATCTATCTCTCTCTGTCAAATAAATAAAATCTTTAAAAAAAAAAAAAAAGTGAAGAAATTGTGGGTATGTTTAAAAGCTGCAATGAGACACGAGGAATTGTTCAACAGAACGCAATGCAATCAGGGCAGATTAGGAATTACCATCACTACCCCTAACTAGACCCAGTCAATCCACCAGGTCACATTTTCCTTGTGGACTCAAGGGTTTTCAAGGTCCTGTCCTCATTAAATCTCTCTAGTAAGTTCTGGGTCCATGTTTGACCCGGATATCCAGAATTATCAGATGGAGACTTCAGACATCTGCTGAAATTCTCAATCACCTATAATTTTAATTTTAATCCTTCAATTTACCAGCAATAAAGAAGCAGGGAAGAAACATACCGCATATAGAAGCTAATGCTTAATTTATTGAGCCAAAGCTTAGTGACAGGTTAGCAGTGATATCATCTTTCTTCCACTGACATGAAACAATTATCTTTATCATTAATATTATGTTCCACTTTTATAATTTAAATACTTATCATGTCTCTTTCTATTCACTTAGAATTAATGGTCTAAGGGTACACTGAGTAAGCCATTAAGTAGTTTGGGGATAACGAAAATTTGAGAAATGCTGATGAGAGATTGTTGGAGGAATGAGTGGCTGAGGGAACTGTCTAGGATACACAAAGCCTGAAAATGGCAAGAGAGAGCCCTCAAGGGTTTCATTCTTGTCATGGCCATAGAAAATTGGGAAAAATTTTGAGAACGGGCATAAGGGAAAGAGTGTTACAAATCCTAGTTTTTGCGTTTGATAAATATGGTGATGATTGACTCCTTTAAGACTCCCATACCCCCACCCATATCCATGAAGGATATGTTCCAAGAAAAGAAAAGAAAGAAAAGACTAACAATTTTTGATGTCCACATATTATTGTGAGCTTAGGGTCTAGGAGTCTTGTCAGAGCAAGAAAGAAGGGAGAGATGGCCTAGATACTAAATCTGATAAGGCTGTCATTCTTCAATTCAGTCCATTTTCAAAATTAACCCCAGGAAACGGCACCTGGATGAGAACAGCTGGCACCAAAATATGGCTCTCATATTAGTCGAGACAAGTACTATAGCTGCTATAACAAACTATCCCTAAAGTCTTAGTGATGTCACATAATGAAGTTTATTTCTTGTCCGAGTCACAAAATCCCATACAGTGGGCCCCCTCCCCCAGGTGCAGACTCCAGGATCCTGGCTCTTTGCATCTTGTGTCCCTATCATGCTAAACACCTAACTTCCATGGTCGCTGGAAGAGAAAGAGAAAGCATGAGTAACATTGTATGCAGTTTTATGGCCAGTCCTAAAAGAGGGGGACATCACTGTCACCCACATCCCATTACCTGGGACCTAAATCAATTGGCCCTATACTATTGATTGCAATAAAGGCTCATGAATCAAACTTCTCTATGCCCAGGAAAAGGAGGTAGGATTGGTAAACAGCTAGTCAGTCTCAGCTGGAGATGGTAACTGAAAATGCTACTTGAGATTTGAAAAAACATTATGCTATAAGATCCAAAAGACTACGTATAGCACAATGCCTTCGGGAAATTTTGAGCTTAAGGATTTCAAATGGGGTTATACTACGGATCTCTGGGAAAACAGACTCTGCTGTCCTCAAAGGTGTCCTGGTAAAGAAGCTGGAGAAGTCGGCAGCCATGTTTTCAGACTGAGCTGGCCACACATTGTCATTTCCAGCTCGGAGATCCATGTCGGAGACTCAGATACACAATTTGCAGACATCGGACAGAATTTCTTCTCACACATTCCTCCCCACTCCCTTAACACCGATCCTTGACTCCTGTGAGGGACCCAAGCTGCTGATCTGATGAGCACTGTGCTTGGAACCAAGGGGCCTCAACATGGGAACATTAATGATTGAAGATTAACTGCTGTCATAAAAAAGGTGAAAGCAGTCCAATCAGCTCAGCTGTTAACACTGAACAAGGAGAGAAGACAAATCACCACTGGGGAGAATATGGAATGGTATTTCAATTCTGAAATTTGAAGGTCCTTTTTTTCTTCAGACCTTATGAGTCAGAACAGAGCAAGCGTCATGCATGGAATGCAGCCACTGAACTAAATTTAAAAGTCCCTTGTGAACACAGCAAGGTATCAAGAAACATTTGATGGGTTGAGGAACAGAAGTCAAGAATGATATTGACGTACGGACAATTCCTGAATATAGCACCGCATCGATTTAACTAAAAAGATTAAGTCGGTAATTAAACTTGTGAGAGGAGAGTAAGTTTCCCGAAATGACAACAGCATTAATATGTAGTTATGATTTGATTATAGGTAAATAGTTACCAAAACTTCCTATTTTTTAAGTAAAAAGCATGGCTTAGTACAACCTGAGAATGAAAGCCACTGGACATAAGAAATGAACACAAAAAAACTACCAAACCTTCATAACAGAGTGCAGACCTCACCAAATCACAGATTAAACCTCGGTGGCTTGCACAAACGTTCCCCCCAGATTGTACGTTGCTTTTTCATCCTTTTAACAGGGTTTTTTGCAGAGCAAAGTTTTTATGTTCTTGAGGTCTAAGTTATAAACTTTTTATTTCATCGGTCATGCTTCTGGTTTCAAGTTTAACCATGCCTTGCCTAGACCTAAATCCTAAGGACTTTCTCCTACCTTTTAAAGAAGTTTAAAGAACAGGGGCACCTGGATGGCTTAGTGGGTTAAAGCCTCTGCCTTCGGCTTAGGTCATGATCCCAGGGTCCTGGGATCAAGCCCTGCATTGGGCTCTCTGCTCAGCAGGGACCCTGCTTCCACAGCCCCCGCCCCCACCCCCTGCCTACTTGTGATCTCTGTCTGTCAAATTAAAAAAAATAAAGAATTAAAAACCTTTAAAAAGAAAAAAGTTTAAAAATAAATAAATAAATGAATAGTAAAATAATAAAATTCTACTTTTACGTTTAAGTCCATGATCCACTTTGAGTTAACTTTTGTTTAAGGTGCGACACTTAGGTCAAGATTCATTTTCCCCACATGGATGTTCAATTGCTCTGGCATCATCTTTTTTTTTTTTTTTTTTTTTTTTAAGATTTTGTTTACTTACTTGAGAGAATGAGAGAGAGAGAGAGAGAGCTTGAGAGGGGGAGGGCCTGAGGGAGAAGCAGGCTCTCCGCTGAGCAGGGAGCCCTGTGCAGGACTTGATCCTGGGACTCCAGGATCATGACCTAAGCCGAAGCCAGTCGCCCAACCAAGTGAGCCACCCAGGCACCCACTCTGGCACCATTGACTTGTTTTTGCACCTTTGTCAAACACCATCTGGGGTTACCTGTGGGTCTACTACTGGATTCTCTGTTATACTCCTCTATGAGTCTATTCGTCCCCCAGTGCTCACACTGCCCCAATTACTGTAGCTATGGCATGTGTCTTGATATTTGGTCTACTAATTTCTGCCATTTTATTTTCTAGTACAAAATTGCTTTAGCTATTTTACTACCCTCATTTTCCTATGCAAATTTTAGAATAATATTGTCTGTGTCTACTAAAAATCCTTTAGTAGAGCTTTTGCTCATCGTCTGTTCACAATTTCAGAAAGAGCAAATGTGAGAGGTCATTGTATAATCATTTTATGTTTACGCCGATTATGTTCCCTAGTTTCTGGAGGGTTCCAATTTTATCCTCTGGTGTCCAGCTGGGTAGCTGTTATTCTTAGAGCATAAGCAGCCCACCTTCGTGAGAGCACAGAGTGGTACCAGCAGAAAGATATGGAGGCTTCATTCTTGCTTCCAATGGTCTCTCACCCCCAAGAATTTGCCTCCTTTGGCAGCCTGACTGTAGTGCTCCCTCTCTCATCCCTTGGCTTTGTATCTTGCTTGCTATTCTATACTGCTACCTTGCCTTTCTACTAGGCTCCATTAATGGACATCCAATGCAGAGAAAAAAAAATGTTCTAAGAATTATTCCAATGACTTCTGAGAGCCACTTTGCCAGTGGTAGTTGAGAGTTGCCACTCAATAAGCATTGTTGTCTGAATATCTTTCACAGTGACCCTCAGCAAGAATTAAGGTCACTTAACTTTGTGAAAAGAGCAGAGCCATAGGTAATTAAGAATAAAAATTGCTTAAACTTAAAGTTTGGGACACCTGGGTGGCTCAGTCAGTTAAGCGTCTGCCTTCAGCTCTGGTCATGACCCCAGAGTCCCAGGATTGAGCCCCACATGAGGCTCATTGCTCAGCAGGGAGTCTGCTTCTCCCTGTGGCTCTCCCCTTCTTGTGTTCTCTCTCTTGCTTGCAAATAAATAAATAAAATCTTTTTAAAAATTTGCTTAAAATTTATAAAGACACTCAGTGTATTTTCTTTTCTTCTGGACTTAAATATTTAGAAAATAAATAAATGAAATCCTCATCATTGCTTTCACATTTGGCCACATGGAGTAATGGGAATGACAAATTTTCTCTTAGATAATTCAAAAGGATAATTATCTACTATATAATATCTCATTGCTCAGCTTTAATAAAATAGTAGTTAGTAGTATTGTAGTTAATAAACAATATAAACAAATAGTTCTAGGGCACGTAGTATGTGTGGGGCCGGTATCTTGTTGAAATCCCACAGCCATACAAGGGAGGCAGCATTATTCTCCCAATCCATAAAAGAGGAAACCAAGTCCTAAGAAAGTTAAGCAAAGTACCTCAGGGGTCCTAGCTAGCAAGTGGTAGAGCCAGGATAGAGACTAAGGTCTGACCAACATGAAACTGCATGTTCCCAACCAGTATAATACACATTATATTTGATTGCATCTTCGTGAAGGGAAATGACACTGAACAGTTAAGGATCAAATTAATTATCATCCTATGACATTATTCAACTTTAATGATAATAGCTCTTGGCAGTTTTCAAAAGTCAAACAATGAAGTAGTAACTTCTTTAGGTAATTATGTGAATGCTTCCAGGTTGTTCCACTCTCCTTAAAAATGTCAGGAGACAAAAGAAAGAAGACAAGCTCAAAGTGGAACAGGTCAGATGTAAAAAAGAAATTCCCAACAGTATAATAAGTATGGAAATGTTCTACTGAGGGAGGAAGTGCATAATCTTAAGATGCCCACAAAAGGTTTAAAGATTTCAGCCCAGAGCAAGAGGAATTGAGTTAATTACTTCTGAAAATCTTAAAGGGCTTTCATTATTAAGGACATTGTGAACCAAAGTTCAGGTCCTTGAAAACATATGCCTAAAATCTTTTTTTTTTTTTAAGACTTATTTAATTTAATTTATTTTAGAGAGAGAGAGAGAGAGCACACACGTGAGGGGGAGGAGCAGAGGGAGAGAGATCCTTAAGCAGACTCCCCACTGAGCAGTGAGCTCCAGTGGGGGCTCGATCCCAGTACCATGAGATCATGACCTGAGCCAAAATCGAGAGTTGGAAGCTCAACCGAGTCTGCTACCCAGGTGCCTCTTTTTTTTTTTTTTTTTTTTTTTTTGGTTACAATAAGGGAACACCAAACAGTCTCAAATCTCTCTGAATTTGAGGACTATTTAGACAACTAAGATTTTGGTAACATTTTATTACTAATTAAGACCTCCAAAGAAGAATAACAAGTAAGTTTTGCAATGAGATTGTCTTTTTTGGGGAAAACTTCCATCTTAATGAAAGAAGATATTAATTGAAAGAAGCTTTCTACACAGTGTTGTTTCAAAGCGTTAAGCATGTGGTCCTTTATATAATAAGAATTTCAATGTTAATTCAATATGGCTACCTCATGTTGGATGCACACACAGAAGAAAGACAGAGAAGAATTTCCATAAATAAACTGAAGGAACTTCCTGGAAAGAATACTGTCGCCTCGGTGTAGTCCTCTTCATTCTGATACTTGGTAAGCAAGACAAATAGTCAGATCCTTGCCCAACAACCCCAAAATCAATCTTCTCTAATTACTGCCCTTCTTAGATGGCCTACCCACATACACAGAGCTCTTTTATAGTCTTCCTATTCAAGGGAGACACTTACTAGAAAAATCAATCTCCTATACAATGGCAAAGAACCTCACACCATCCACCTCCAACAACCATTCTTAAATATAAGTGGACAACCAAGAGTCATCAGAAAAATGAGGAAAATGTCAAGATGGAAGAGGAAGTCCGATACAAATAAAAGGGGGTAAAAATGAACCTAGAAGACATAGACCTAATTCTGAGAACAGGTTATATATATATTTAAAAAAAAATTACTCAGTGTTCTTTAGAATGATTTGATAAAAGGCTGCTGCCGCAAATTGAGAACAGGATGTTATGAAAGATGACAAAAAATAAATTAAAAAATGATTGCCAAAATAAAATAATTCATCAGAAGAGCTGTTAAAGCCCAGTAAATCTTGTACTTATTCAACTTCCCCCCAACTCTCAGTCTCATTTTGAATGGCTTTTTGTTCCATAGGCTCTTTCCAGTTCCCCAAGACAATTGTTGCCTACTTAGCTGTTACCATCACTGGATGGTACCATAGACTTAACAGATAAGAATTGAATTACTATCAAATAAATTGGAAATTTGGGTGAAAAAGACTCGTTACTACTTGGACTGGATTTTAGGCCAGCGTATCCCAGCTTTCAAGTTCTAAATATTTTGTGCTTATCTTGCTGTGCCAACCAAAATGGCAAAAGGACTCATTTCTATTTTACGCCTTGCTAATTACTGAACTCACAATTCAGTACAATTACTAGTTAACTGAAAATCTGTGCAAATTAAATGTGATGTCAAAGGGTAATTTTCAAAAATTGATAAGAATCCTGGTTTTCAGATATAAGATGAACACATGTCAAAGATTTGAACTCATTTTATGCACAAATTATAATGAGGTAAATAAATGTTGAATTGAGTTTGCAAAACTTGTTCTGTGCATAGAGCAATAGTCAATTTTATTCCAATGAGGCGTATCTAATTTACGGTTTTACAGACAAGCATTGTTCCCATTGCTGCCAATTTGCTACTACGTTAACTTCTACCTCTCCAAAGTTGTAAAAGAGCCTAGTCAGAGTCACCTCCATAAGGAATTAAATAATTCTGGAGCCTTCAGCCTTTCATTAAAAGAATATTCAGTAGTCTTTCGCTCATTCCAAAATCTTAAGTTTTTCTCTACAGTGATAAAAACTATTAATGCTGCCTTAGCACTGTTAGGGAAGGCAGAATGAAGAACATATTTGCTAAAAGTACACAGAAATTACACCTCCTTTTTTAATTTCAATTTTTAATTCCAGTATAGTTAACATACAGTGGTATATTAGCCTCAGGAATATAATATAGTGATTCAACAATTTCATGCATCACCCAGCACTCATCACGACGGCCCCTTAATCCTCATCTCCTATTTCACCCATCCCCCCACCTGCCTCCCCCCTGGGAAATCACATTTCTTTTATCTCTGGTGCTTAGCTGCTTTTGTTCTTTTTTTTTTAAACACATAAGCAGAATAAAACAAAAAAATGTTAATAATCCTGAGCAGGATATTGTAAATTTCACCTGACCTTGGTTATCTAAGATAACAAACAGAAATGCAGCTATTAACTTAATGCTAAATGGAAATATGGTAAATATTGTATAAAGGGCATACATCTAGCAAATGAAAATTGTGATTTTTTTTTAAAAAAGATATGAATTATTCTCATCAATAATTACCCCCTATAATGAAAAAAGCATGGTCTGCCATGTCGGGGAGTGAAGATAGACTGGGAAGGTGGGCCAAATATACGTGGCCTAAAAGAAGACATTCAAAGGCATCTGAGAAGCAATTTCTTTAAACTACTGTCATGCATTTGACTTACTTGCTTTAGGATGAATTTATTCCTTTGTCTGCAATACAAGTCCAAAGCATTTTAATTTTTCAAAGAGTAGTTTTACAGAAAGCATTTCAGCATACCCAGAACCATGCCAACCAGTATTATCTTCTATCATTCAGTACTCTAAAAAAATCCTCTTCTCTTCCCAACAGCACTGAAGATCAAGTTCAGATGACCATCTTTAACATTATCTCAGAGGCCTGTGAAAAAATGCCAGCAGGAAAGGAGAACTTAGGTCCACACAAGAACTTACACATGAGTGTTTGTCCATAGCAGCATTATTGAAAAGAGGTGCAAAGTGCGAGCAGCCTACACGTCCATCAACTCAGGAATGGATGCGTGAAATGTGGTGCGGCCTGACAGTGGGGTATGATTTGGCAACAATAAGAAATGAAGTACCCGGCACATCAAGGATGAGCCTTGAGCACATGACGCTGATCCAAAGAAGTGAGTCATAAAGAGTCACATACTGTACGATTCCATTTGCACAAAGTGCCCAGAATAAGCAAACTCACAGCAAAGACAGTAAATTAGTGGCTGCCTCGATCTGTGGGGACAGAGGAGCCAGGGGGATGACGATGAAGGTTCTAGAGGTTTCTTTAGGGGGGAAACCCAAATGCTCTAACATTCACGGAAGGGAGGGGTGTACAACTCTGTGAATATGCTGAAACACTTGTAATCCTACGCTGCAAAGGGGAGGAGTAGAAGTAGAGAGTGTGGGAGTTTTAGCTCAACAAAGCTGTTGGGGGGAATGCCCGTGGGGGGGCGGGGCTCCTTAGCACCTTCGTTCTGGCCTGCAGTGGCTCTCAGGCCCCAGGACCTTAGTCCTTGCACGGAACCCCGCTGGGCGCATCGGGAAGACAAGTTGTGTCGCTTCCCTGGCTGTGTCTCCTATGTGACTTGGGGGTGGTGTTATGCCTTCCTCCTTGTGAGATAACACACAACCTTCTCAGAGTGCCTGGCAAATGGAAAGACTGGGCTACATGCGGGCTAGCATTATTAGATGTGAAATGAGCATAACGATGCCTCCGCGAAGTTGCTATGATGACAGAATGAGTTAACCTAAGGAAAATACGAACTGTGCCTGTCACATAGACGTGATCAGTAAATGGTGGGTAGGAGGAGTAGCGGTCATTAGGGTTGATCAGATTATTGTTTTCGTGTGCTTTAGGAACAGGGAGCTTCTAAATTTCAGTCCTCATGCACATACACAAAATCTGTGTTAGTGGTCCCAACAAAGAACCATGGCTGTCTTCAGCTTTAAATCAGGGCCCCAGCATCTTCCTGCCCCCCCAGAGTCATGGCCTATCCTGAGTGCTCCTGGCTGCCCCTTGGCCCAGGGGCAGGAGACACAGTGCTGAGGGTGCTTCCTTCTTTAGTGGTTGTTGGGTGGGAGCAGGGAGTGAAAGCCTGGCCCTCACCTGGCTCCCGTTGCCCCAGCCCAGATGAGCGGAGCTGGCCTGCGGAGCAAGGAGTGAGAACGCCCTCAGAAGGCCCTCGAGGGGCTCTGACCTTGACCAAGTGGCTCTCCAAGGTGAGGCTACCTCACTTCCTCTCTTGAAGTTGTTTTAGCTGTGTTGGTGTGGAGGGTTTGTTTTGGCTCTTTTTCCTCCTTCCTCTGCTCAAACAACTTAAAAGCCCAATTACTTAGAGAATTATTTATTAGAAAAAACAGAACATTCTTTTTCTACCTCTTGTTCCTGGATCTTCATTTTCTCCTCTGTTTCTGCTTCACAGGCACGGAATCTGAGCAGAAGTCCTTTCCCACAGGGGGGAGGCTCAAGCTGCTCTGACAGCTGCTGGAGGCAGGGTACTGAGGTGCGTCTGTGGACCTGGGGCCCTGAGGAACCCCGGGCTTCTCTTCCAGGTGCTGGTACTGGGTTCTCTGCAAGGCCTCTTACAACCCCAGGGCATTGGCATGGCAGCGTTGAAGGCATGTGGAGATATGAGACTTCCCTGCCTTCCAAGCAGCCCTGCTTCTCTGTAAGTCCGGCCCCATCTCCATTTGTTTATTTTGGTCCCTATATGCACACATACGCAGTTCCTATTAGTGCGACTTAAAAACATGGCCCACATGGGGTCCCCGCTCAGCCACTGCTATCCTACCAGCCCAAACCACCATCTCCACTCACCTGGATTTTAAAAATAGACTCACGAAGGGGGCCGGGGTGGCTCCCTTGGTTACGTGTCTGACTCTTGGTTTAGGCTCAGGTCATGATCAAAGGGTCCTGAGAGTGAGTGGGGAGAGATAGGGAGAGAGATGCAGGCTCCCCACTGAGAAAGGAGCCTCATGTGGGGCTTGATCCCAGGACCCTGAGATCATGACCCACGCTGAAGGCAGACACTTAACTGACTGAGCCCCTGGGGCGCCCTTGTATTGTTTGTTTTGGACTCATTAATTCTTCCCTGACTTGTTTCTTTTTCAACATATGTTGAACATTCAACCATGTTGATGCATTTTAAAGCTTAAATCAGATTGTGTCATTCACCTACTCAAAACCCATCAATGGCTGCCCACCACACTTAGGAATTAAGTCCAATCTCCTTTCTTGTACCAGAAGGCCATACGTGACTGACCATTGCTTCTCTCTCTTGCCTCATTTCCTATACTTACACCCTAATTTTTTCTGTTCCCACTCCACTGACTCTTGTTTCTCAAATGTGCCAACTTTGTTCCTGCCTCAGGGTCTTTATGCTTGCTGTTTCCCTTTGTCTCGAATATCAGGACCTTGCATATATTAGGCATCCAATAATAATTTTGTGTTAAATGATTAAAGGAATGAATGAGTGTGGGGGGGCATAACCTCTATTAGCTCACACCTCAAACCAACCAAATATAAGCAATCTAAATGTAAATACTGTGTTTGCTTTGTAAATGCATCTTTAACATAGACACCTGCTCCTACCCAGGGCCCACCTGGTATAGTTGTGCATGTTGCACACTGCACAATGTTAGGGGTCACCATGAATATACACTAGCAATTTTGGAATGGCCATCTCATTATTCACTAGCATATTTGCTAGTTGTTTCACATTCATAGTTTGTATTCATGTTTAGTTGCACATAACAGAAAATGCAATCTAAACTAGGATCAGTACGAAAGGGGAATTTGTTAGTCTGTGTTCCTGGAAAGTCCAGCCAAAGAGCAGACAGCAAGCTGATGGATTCAGCAGCTCAGCAAGGTCATTGCACTCTCTCTGGTCGCACTTTCTTTGCCCTTCTTTCTGCTCTGTTGCTAGGAGCGCTAGTTCCATTTACGAGAGGATCATGAAGGATTAGAAACTAATTTGAGAATTGAAGGACGAAAGGAACAGCTTCTGCCCCAGCATCCCAGCAGGAATCCTGATTAGTCTGGAGGAGATCATGTATGTGCCAAGTCTCAAGAAAAGAAGCATGGTGAACAGAGTCTCACGGGAGCATGTGCTGGTCAGACCTGGTTTCCCAGGCTCACTGTGTCCTGAAGGCTATTCTCCCCAAGTACTGAGTCTGCAAGGGAGCTGGGTACCAGAAGCAAGAAGGAAGGTGTAGAGAGAGCGTCTACAGCAGGTGCTGAGTGGACCCCTGTCAAAGTCCACAGAGTCGCCTGTATGGAAACTGTGAGGTTGAGGAGATCCTAGATCTGGGTGTGAGTGAATAAAGCAGTGAGTATAAATAGAATGATGGTAGCTGTGAATTCTGTGAGCATCTCTCCCTAGAGCTAAGGGGAGCCACAAGTGTGAGGGCCTGTTCATTTTCAGTTAGAGAGCAAAATCTTCATTTTCAGGAGTTAGAGCTGAAGCCGAGCCTTAGCTGCCTATAAACTTTTCTCCTAGCAGGGTAGTTTCTTCGATGAGAGTGAGAAGGAAAAGAACATTGTGCTCTCAGGTGTTTGATGCCCTCTGTGTTGGCTGATTTGCATTTCCAGGACAGATCCTGCCTCTTTGCAGCAAAGTAGCTCATACAGAGATCTCAGTGGTCGGAGAAGAGCATTTGCTAAGCATCTGGCAATATCCTGACCCTGGGAAAAGAAACCATGACCTGACCTTGGGGAAGGTGTTTTTTTCCAAGAAGCTGGGGGCTCCTCCACCCGATACCCACCTTTCTGCTTTGGGCCACTTAGGTGCCCTGAGAAGGATGTCACCCTTCATGACTTCTGGGTTTCCTCATTGTCCTTTACTAATACATGAGGAGTTGCTGCAGGGGAGGGATGTTAATAAAATGGAAGAAAAGAAGAGGAAAGAATGGTTGGAGCGTGTGCTGGCATGTGCCGCTGTGTTTGTGTATGTGTGTGAGTGCCAGTGTGCATGTGTACGTGTGTTACCCTTGTGTGTGGGTTGTGTATGCATGCGTGGGCATGTGACCGTGTATGGATGTGATTGAACCAATAGAGGTAGATTGGTAGATGACTCCTTGGCATCTATTTCTAGACATATTCCAGAAAGTTCCCTAACACTTTGTACTTCTTTGGTCCTCTTCGGTCTGTCTGAAGAATCTGGTCTGCACAT
The DNA here is from genome assembly GCF_022355385.1 of Mustela nigripes. Classification (NCBI taxonomy): domain Eukaryota; kingdom Metazoa; phylum Chordata; class Mammalia; order Carnivora; family Mustelidae; genus Mustela; species Mustela nigripes. The sequence goes on along the minus strand of NC_081557.1, from coordinate 67,130,902 downwards.
CTGAGTCCCTGAACTTTAAATTTCTAGAAGGGTGAACAGAAAGGAAGCAGGTGGGGTACACCCCGTGATGCCCACATGCATGCAGGGCCTGCCACACACCATCACAAAGCCCATGGAGGCTCCTACCTTGCAAACCCAGCCAGAAAGCTGAACCACACCACCTGCCATGAACTCCCACAATGCAGGGAGGAGGCTTCATCAGGACTTAGCTTACACGGAGCAGAAACTCTCTCAAGTTTGCGTAGATAAGGAAGATCTTCTGGCCCTAGTGTAACATAGTGTAACATACACTACTGTGCCTCGTAGGGTCTGGAAGCTGCTGGGCAGCTGCCCTCTTCGTCTTGCTCCCTGTGACCTCATGACCTCTTACCTTCAGTTTCTCTGCACTTCTGCTCCTCTCCACAAACAGCATTTTCTACCCTCCCATAAATTCAGCTTGTAGATGGTTTGGTGAACCACGGTGCTATGTCTGATCCCAGCTCCAATGCTCAAGAGCTCTGTCCATGCTTCCTGTGCCATTAGTTAGTTAAAGAAAGCAAGAGAATGAGCATATGTATAGACTTGGTGGAGTCTCTTTGCACAAAAGTGGCCACTTTGGCGCATCTTCAGTATGGGCTATGGGGATGAGATTGTCACGCAATATTTGGGGGGCATACTTGTACTAAAAACTAACTTCTTATTTCCCTGAAAGCCAAATTACACTGGGTGATCTATATGTTTCTCTACTAAGTCTACAGTGCTCTCTGGAGGCACTCTGAAGGTGTCCATCCACTCTGGGGGCCAAGGAAGTGATTATGATTAACCAGCACCTTTTTGTCTTTCGGTCCAACCCTCAAATGCCTGCTTTACCATTCAGAACAAGTGTGAATCATGTAATCTTTTGAATGTAAATTTCTAAATGGGAATCATGATCTTATTAATTAAAAACAATTAGAGAAGACTATTATTTACATCCTGCTTTGTTTCAAAATAAAACATGAAATGGAGTGGAAAATAAAGCTATTTAGACCAGGTAAAGTAAGGTAGGCTCTTGACCAAAAGTAGAGACTTGGTGATTTTTGGTTCCCTTGATGGCTTCACCTCCACCCTTTGTTAATCTACCTTGTAGTGTAAGGGCCTACTTAGCCAGAGCAGCCCCATCTCGGTAGGACAGCCATTTTATTGTTTATGCAGTGAACTTAGATTGACCCTGCCCCCCAGAGGAACTCACTTAAAAATGGGTCTGGGAAACCAGTAAAATATGGCCGACCAGCCCCTGATAAAAGAGTCTATATACCAGGACATGTCAGATCAAGGAGAGATAACAGAGCCCAGAATGCAAGGACGAGTCAGGGAAGGTGGAGACATCCAATCAGTAAAGCATACATACTATCTCCCTGACTACCAAAGAATGTGGGCCCTGCCTTTTGGGTGCCAGTTCTGACCAGAGTGATAGGCTAGTTCAAATAACTACTATAGGGTGAATTGTAATTCAATTGGTCACCTGTGTGTGGCCGGGCTCAACCACATAGCCTTTGCTCTATAAAACTTCGTCTGTAAGGCAGGAAGGCGACACCTCTTTGCAAGAGATGGCCCCGAAAGGTCGGTTTGATTCTCGATGCTTGGCACGAAATAAAGCTTTGCTTGACCTTCACTTTGTATCAGTCTCATTCCTTTGACCATGGACCCAACAGTAGAAGAAACAATTCTCACGGCTCTCTGATAAGTTCCCACCAAAGGTTGGGGGGGAGGGTGCTTTGAATCAGTAACTTGAGAAATACTAGTTCATTGCTAAGTGCAGTTAATGTGTCTATGGAATGATGGCTATCATGTTTTTAAAACTACTTACAGGAATTACAGAGAAGATGCAAGAACTGTTAAGGTAATGAGTTCATGAGGGATTTCTTTTCTTTATAATTTCATTTGTGGTTCGGATAATGTCGTATGTGCAATAAAAATGTGAAGTATAAAATGCCTTTCTAGGGGTATTGTATAAGACAGGACCATTTACTCAAAACAAGCAAAAAATCCAACAAAGTCTCTGTGTGTTCTTGGGAAAGGTTTCCAGCAGTTTCTGTCAGTCAGTCAGTAGCAGCCAACTTGACAGATAGAAATGCAGAAATTGGCAAGCGATGCCATTATTTACAAAAAAGACAGACCCTGCAGTTGTAAGGCCCAGAGCTGGAACAAGAGACATGAGGAGGTCACTCCTGATTCAGCCTATGACATCTGAGGAAACACAAGTCTGCAAGATGAGGAACCTTGCCTTTCAATCTCTCTGACTTTTATAGTGAGGGCAGGGATCTGGCCAGGCACTGGAAACATCCGGAGTCAGGGACTCAAATAACAACAGGACTTCTGTCCTTGTCTCAAGACTGTGGTAGAATTAATGAGTTGATGTACATAGTGCTTTAAACGGACAAGTGTGTAGTAAACACTGTGTATTAGCTGTTCTTATGAGTGTTATATTGTGGACTTTGGTGAGAACTATATTTTCTATATGACAGGGAATACTGCTTCCAATAGTTCTTTGGTTTTATATCTTACTATTTCACTGGAATGGATTTGTGTCCAGTTACGAATCCAGTTAAGAAAAATCCACACGTATAAGAATCAGAAAGAGGTAAACCAACCCTTACAGGGATTGAACACCAAATTCCAACCAACTGGATGGCAAAGATAAATTAATCCATGAAACTGGATTAAGACGATCCTGATTGCTAATATCACTTGACCCCTGACAGAAGCAAGCAAAACTCCTCTCTGGAGAAAGATGACATAATTCTAGGTTTTAAGATATTACTCAAACTTTTTTTTTTCCCAAATACTATGCCCAGCACATCATCAGTGCTAGCCAGGCATTCCAGACCAGGAGATGATGAGAACAAACACCAATGGAACTGTAGATAACAGAGACAGGAAGGGACTCCAGGCACTAGAGTTACCTGATGCAAATGTTAAATTATGCTTACTGTGTTCACAAGGACAAAAGACATTATTGATTTTTACCTTGATTGCATCATGGTCAGAAAATATAAGTACATACCTTATATTTTCGAAAGTTTCAGCCAAGAGCTTGGAACAACAAAGAGTGACATAACCATTTCGAAAGACCTTCAGGTTGGTGAGCACGTGGAGATTCGGGGAGTGTGGTGTGCACCCATTCCCTAAACCGTACTCTATGCATCTCTTCATCTCGCCTTTCCCAAATTATATCCTTTATAATAAACTGGTGATCTGATAAGTAAAAGCTTTCTCAGAGTTCTGTAAGCTGCTCATCCTAGCAAATTAACCAAGCCGGGGAGGAGGTTGGGGAAGCTCTGATTTATAGCCAGTTGGTCAGAAGTATGGCGAACAACTTGGGCAGGTAGGACTGAGCTCTTAGCTTGTATAACCTGATGCTATCTCCAGGCAGACAGTGTCAGAATGGAGATGAATTATAAGACACGCAGCTGGTGTCCAGAGAATTGCTTGGTGCTGTAGAGAGAACCCCATCACCACACACACACACACACACACGCCAGAGTTGATTTCAGGATCAAAAGGTATGTACTTATATTTTCTGACCACGATGCAATCAAGGTAAAAATCAATAACGAAATACAACTAGAAAATCCTTTCACATTCTGAAAAGAATAAACGTATTTCCAAACATTTAAGATGTCACATGGTAAATTGGGAATATTTCGAACTGCATAATAAAAATAGTACATATCGCAGTATTTGGGACGATAGCTAAAGCAATACTTAAAGAAAAATGTTTCATAAATGCATATATTTGCAGTGAAGGAAAGTTGAAAATCAATGAGCTCAGAGTTCATCTAAAAAAGCTGGGGAAAGAACTGCAAATTAAAGTGAAAGAAACAGAAGAAAAGAAATAATGATGAGAATAGAAATTAATGAAATAGAAAAAAAGTACTCCAGATCAGCTAAACCAGCATGTTTATGACAGCCCAGGGGAAAGGAACTGGAATATGCTGCTTGCCTGGTACGTCCTTTACAATCTATAGGGTCTTTAAAAATGCTGTTTATTTTTATTCTTCTTAAATAGCCTTATTAAGATATAATTCACATACCATAAAGTTCTTCTACTTAAAGGATAGAATTCAGTGATTTTAGTGTATTCACAGGGTTGCACAACCCTAATGGCCATCTAATTTTAGAACATTCTGGTCTCTACATAAAGAAAACATCATAGAAGTTTGAGCATTCACTCCCCATTCTTTTTCATATTCCCCTCCCCCACCAAGCTGGGCTACCAGTAATCGACTTTTTTTCTTTATGAATTTGCCTTTTCCTGGCATTTCATATAAATGAAATCTTACAATAGGTAGTCTCTTGTGTCTGGCTCCTTTCACTTAACATTACGTTTCTGAGTTTCATTCATGTCATCGAATGGATCAGTACTTCATTCCTATTTTTTTTTTAAAGATTTTATTTATTTATTAGACAGAGATCACAAGTAGGCAGAGAAGCAGGCAGGAGTGGGGGGAAGCAGGCTCCTCACTGAGCAGAGAGCCCGATGCGGGGCTGGATCCTAGGACCCTGGGATCATGACCTGAGCCAAAGGTAGAGGCTTTAACCCACTGAGCCACACAGGCACCCCCTTCATTACTTCTTATGGTTGAATAATATTCTGTTATCTAGATGTGCCACATTTTGTGTATCTTTTCATCAGTTGAATGACATTTTCTTGTTCTCACTTTCTGGCTCTTGTCAATAATACTGCTGTGGACTCACATGTACAAGTTTTTGTGGATGCATGTTTTCATTTCTTGAGTTGAAAAGGTTCTTTATATATGCTGGGTACCTGTCCCTTATTAGACGTATGACTTGCAAATATTTTTTCCCATTCTGTGGGTTTTTTCTTGCTTTCTTGACAGTATTGTTTATAAAGCAAAAGTTTTTAATTTGGGGGCACGTGGATGGCCCAGTGATTGTCTGCCTTCAGCTCAGGTCAGGTTCCCTGCTCAGCGGGAAGCCTACTTCTCCCTCTCCCACTACCTCTGCTTGTATTCCATCTCTCTCTGTCAAATAAATAAATAAAATCTAAAAAAAAAGTTCTTAATTTTGACATCATCCTAAGAAACACCATCTGTGTAAGATGAGTACTGTTATAGTCATTTTATATGAAAAATAACTGTGACTCAGAGTCTAAATGAATTCCCCAAGATCAAACTGATATGCATTGAAACTGGGATTTAGATGTAAATTTGAGACCCAGTCCAGACACAAATTTTACTTTATCGTAAAGCCTGCCTCACATTTCTACCACATGAAATCCCAGTCACTTCTGAAGCTGGAATTTTATTCAACAGTATACTCATTTAGTGAAATGTTGTTTCATTAGATATTTAGATTTGGGAAGAAAATGGTTTGGCAAACATCTTCTGGGGCTGGGGTTCATTAAAAAGACATGTATTGGGGGATGAAAAAACATATCAAAAGACCAACTAGACTCACTAAAGCAAGTGTAATGAGGTTCATAAACCACATTCCATTACATTTTATCTCTTAATTAAATGCTACGTAAACTATTAAAATACACCATTTCTACTGTATAGCTAGCAATATCATTAATATCAAAGGATAGTAAATAGATCTCTTAAGTCAGCTTCTTCGTGGCATCAAGTAGCTGATGTTTTCTCTGGGTGAAGAAAACTCAAACACACCATGAATGAATACATGGATATAAATATAAAAAGATTTATATAAATATAATAAATATGTAAAGAGATTTTATATAAATGTAAAATATAAAGAGAAACACAGGACAAAATTGATGTAGTTTTTGGAGTAGGGTTGTTGGGGTCCGGAGCTGATGCCCAACAATTCTCTTTGGTGCAAAAAAGTATTAAAAAAGCACAGGGACAGGACCCACGGGCAGAAAGAACTGCCGTTTCCCACACCGCCTGAGGCTGGCTGAGGACAAAGCAAAAGCTGGCGCCTTGTACCCCCCCCCCCCATCCACTTCCCCTCAGTCCTATGTGTAGCATCCCTCAGGCACCCCGACTGCCATGAACAATAAGCAAATAGTTAACTTGCAAAGCTCACAATCCTGCTAGACAGGAGTCTCCCTTGGCTTGCAAATGTCCTAAATCTCACTAACAAAGACGATTGATAGCAGGATTGTGACATCCCACCAAAAAGTCTCCCAACTATCTTAATGTTAATGGCTGGTCTAAAGACAATATTGATCAAGCCACAAGGGCAAGGCCTGCAAGGGCAAGGCCTCCGGTAGGCCTCCGATATCCTGGCACCTTGTAGGCCCTCTTTAGCAAATGAAAACTCCGTTGAAACCTCCCATCCCTTCACCACCCCCTCAACGGCAAGGTATATAACCTGCCATCCCTCTCAACCCGGGGCAGCAGCTCTTCCTGCCCATGGGTC
>NC_081557.1:67002600-67124523 GCF_022355385.1 Mustela nigripes | reverse complement strand
CTGTCCCAGTGCTTTAATAAACCACCATTTTGCACCAAAGAGGTCTCAAGAATTCTTTCTTGGTCATCGGCTCCGGACCTCAGCCCACCGAACCTCACCTAGGTTCTAGAACTTCATCACTTGGACAAGGTATTGAATCTCGGCTTTGTGCATTAACACTTTATCTGTATAATGGGGATAATAATAGCACTTATTTCATGGGGATGATGTGAGAATTCAATAAATTAATATATTTAGATCATTAAAACAGATCTAATGTGTAATAAGTATTAGCTCTCAGCATTGTTATCTATTGTTATTATCCCATTTTACAAGATGATAAATTCTGTAAAATATAGGCTTTTTTTTTTTTTTGGCAAAACATAGGTTTTCAAGTCAGGCTGACCTGGGTTTGAATTGTAAATCTCACCTACTATGGGACTTTCTCAAAAATGTTCTCCAGGTCTTGGTTTCCTCGACTGGGTAATTTTAACTCTGAGAATAAAGAAAACTTTGTGCTGCCTTAGATTTTTACAGATTTCCAGAGCAGAAATAACCAAACGGTTGTTAGCTAAAATACTGGAATTATTTTGAGTTCCTTATGTTTTTTTTTTTGTTTTTTTTTTTTTTTTTTTTTTTTTTTTTTTTGAGTTCCTTATGTTTTTAAAGAACACTGAGTTCAGCATTAGGAGGGAAAAGGAAGGAAGAAATAGAGACAGAGACAGAGAAAAGAAAGTCCAATAAATTCACTCTAAGTTCAGTTATATCTAAAGGGATTGATAATATATATCAATATTGTTGTAGTGACTTCCTATAACAATTAAAAAGTGTTCTACAATTCTTGACATCTAGTCAAACATAGATAAGGGCAGTTTTTTGTTTTTTTAAATAAAACAATTTCAGGCTCTAAATTGACCAGGAAGAGAGCATGAGGGCCAAATGTCTCACTGATAGAAGGAATGGTGTAGCCAGTCCAGTCCTACTGGCGATCCGCAAATGGGTTCTGGATCTCCAGCCTTGACTCAGCAGCTTGTCCACACACTTGTCCACAGAGCAGCATTGTCCACACACGTCCAAGGACGGAACTAAGTACTTTCAGGAATCATTTTCCTCTTATAGTTTTCCTTTACTTATATATCTGTTCATTTAAAGATTTTATTTATTTGAGAGAGAAAGAGCACAAGCAGGGGGAGAGAGAGAAGCAGGCTCCTTGCTGAGCAGGTAGTCGGGCATGGGATTCAATCCTAGGACGTGAGGATGGTGACCCAGGCTGAAGGGAGATGCTTATCCAACTGAGCCACCCAGGCGCCCCTGGTTTTCCTTTATTTAAAGCTGATTCCTTTCATAAAGGAACATTGCTATTTGAACTTACACATTTTCCTGCCTTATTTTACTCTCTCACACTTTAAGGACTTGTTATAAGGATTAAATAAAGTAAGTGTTTGCAAAGTTCTTAGCACAATGGCTGGCGATGAAGAAAACACTAAATCTTATAATCATTATGCTTCTCTAGAAAGCAAACTATTAACTTTCTATGAGAAGGAACACAAAGATGACTCTGTATTAGAAGCCAGTGAGTACTTTCTAGTATCTTGGGCAAATGCGTCCTCCTATTTCTCTGCCTTTCTAACTATGAGATTTAAAGCTTAAAGCCTTTTTTTTTTTTTTTTTTTTTTAATGGTTAGGACAAGACCCTTAGAGATTTTCAAAGCTCGAATTTTCATAGTCTTATTTTCAAATATAAAACAGGAAGTAAAAAAAATAAATGGAAGAAGGCTGAAAGATCCTTGAAGTAGTATTTGACAGTTCCATCATGAAAAACAGCAATGTGTTTGATTCGTTTCTGAGTTGGGAAAGTAAATGCCATTTATTGACAATAGTATAGACTTGTTCTCTAGAAAAATCAGATAAAAATCTTGGAGCTCAACTCTACAGGGAGCCAGGCCACCATCTCAGTTCATCACTTCTGGAGAAGTTTGCGATGCTGTCTCCTGAATGATGAACGTGAAAGAACAGATGGCATAAAAAGGAAGTTTTACTGTATATTTTTTCCTGTTTTGTCGAAGATTAATTGACCATAGAGTTGAGGGTCCATATCTGGGCTTTCTACTCTGTTCCACTGGTATATAGTGTCTGTTTTTAGGCCAGTACCATGCTGTCTTGGTGATCACAGCTTTGTAATAAAGCTTGAAATCAGGTAGAGTGATGTCCTCAGTTTTATTTATTTATTTTTTTTCAACATTTCCTTAGCGATTTGGGGTCTGTTCTGATTCCACACAAATTTTTGGATTATTTGCTCCAGCTCTTTGAAGAATATTGGTGGAATTTTGATTGGAATGGCATTAAAAGTATAGATTGAAAAAAGACAGTCTCTTCAATAAATGGTGCTGGGAAAACTGGACAGCTATATGTAGAAGAATGAAACTCGACCATTCTCTTACACCGTACACAAAGATAAACTCAAAATGGATAAAAGACCTCAACGTGAGATAGGAATCCATCAGAATCCTAGAGGAGAACATAGGCAGTAATCTCTTCGATATCAGCCACAGCAACTTCTTTCAAGATATGTCTCCAAAGGCAAAGGAAACAAAAGTGAAAAACTTTTGGGACTTCATCAAAATCAAAAGCTTCTGCACAGCAAAGGAAACAGTAAAAAAAAAAAAAAAAAAAAACAAAGAGGCAACCCACGGAATGGGAGAAGATTTTTGCAAATGACAGTACAGACAAAAGGTTGATATGCAGGATCTATAATGAACTCCTCAAACTCAACACACACAAAACAGGCAGTCATATCAAAAAATGGGCAGAAGGTATGAACAGAGACTTCTCCAATGAAGACATACAAATGGCTATCAGACACATGAAAAAATGTTCATCATCACTAGCCATCAGGGAGATTCAAATTAAAACCACATTGAGATATCACCTTACACGTTAGAATGTCCAAAATTAACAAGATAGGAAACAACATGTGTTGGAGGGGATGTGGAGAAAGGGCAACCCTCTTACACTGTTGGTGGGAATGCAAGTTGGTGCAGCATCTTTGGAGAACAGTGTGGAGATTCCTCAAGAAATTAAAAATAGAACTTCCCTATGACCCTGCAATTGCACTACTGGGTATTTACCCCAAAGATACAGATGTCGTGAAAAGAAGGGCCATCTGTACCCCAATGTTTATAGCAGCAATGATCACGGTCGCCAAACTATGGAGAGAACCAAGATGCCCTTCAACGGACAAATGGATAGGAAAATGTGGTCCATATGCACTATGGAGTATTATGCCTCCATCAGAAAGGATGAATACCCAACTTTTGTAGCAACATGGACGGGACTCGAAGAGATTATGCTGAGTGAAGTAAGTCAATCAGAGAGAGTCAATTATCATATGGTTTCACTTATTTGTGGAGCATAACAAATAGCATGGAAGACATGGGGAGTTAGGAGAAGGGAGTTTGGGGAAATTGGAAGGGGAGGTGAGTCATGAGAGACTATGGACTCTGAAAAACAATCTGAGGGGTTTGAAGTGGCGGGGGGGGTGGGAGGTTGGGGTACAAGGTGGTGGGTATTATAGAGGGCACGGATTGCATGGAGCACTGGGTGTGGTGAAAAAATAATGAATACTGTTATGCTGAAAATAAATAAATTTTTTAAAAAAAGGAAGTTTCACCAAGTAATAAGGATGGTTCCTATTATTCTGAAAAGCCCTTCAAAAAGGACTGCAGCCACCTCAAATTATGATGTAATATAACCAAATTCTGTATGAAAAAATGTGTTTATACTCCACCTATTTCTTCAAAGGATTTTATTTATTTTTTTTTTAAATATTTTTAAAAATTTATTTGACAGAGAGAGAGAGATCATAAGTAGGCAGAGAGGCAGGCAGAGAGAGAGGGGGAATAGGCTTCCCGCTGAGCAGAGAGCCCAATGTGGGGCTCAATCCCAATCCCAGGACCCTGGGATCATGACCTGAGCCGAAGGCAGCGGATTAACCCACTGAGCCACCCAAGTGCCCTCTTCAAAGGATTTTAAAAGTAGCTCATGGACTTTCAAAAAGAATAATGAAACAAGAAGAGGAAAAAAACTAATAATCTAGGGGAAAATAACTATTACCAATTCTCAGGAAATAGCATCATTAATGTAGGAAGCATAAAATTTTTTCTAAATTTCTTGGAAGCCAGGGCAAAAAGAAAGTCTCATTTCAGAAAAAGAGCAAAACAAAACAAAACAAAACAAAAAAAACACCCCATTGCAAGGCTGTTAGAATCAAAGAATGGAAGAAACAGAAGCTGGTGATGATCACATGGCAGTCTGGGCTGGACCGTCTCATCTTCTCATTAATCCCAGAAGGTCAAATACAATCCCTGGGTACCCATAAAACATGGCCAAGACTGAAATTAAAAAGTGTGTGTAGCTGCTCAATGCAGTGCGCACATGACACATTCGTTTTGTCCGTTTGGCTGACTGGGTTTTTTTGGGCTGAACTGAATTGACCAATTCCTCTGATGCGCTAGAACGATATTCTCATTTTGGATGATACATTGTCTTGCTGGTAACAGGAATACAACTTAACCAACTAGCCTTATCCCCTCGCCATAAAAAATATTAATAATAATAATACATTTTTTAAAAAAGGAAAAAAGATTTGTTTTCTCATGAAAAAGAACTTGGAGCTGGGGAAAGCATTAATCAGGCGGCTTCATGACCATGAGAACTGGCCCTTTCTACCTTCTGGTTCCACCATCTGTAGCGTGTGGCTTGTTTCCTCATCTTTGAATGATGGCTACTTCACCTCTAGGTCTGTGTCTATGTTCTAGGCAGGAAGACGTGGAGAGGACAAAGGGTTAAGGATAAAAGGTAAAAGATGCCTGAACTTTGTAATATGCTTTCCAAGAGCCTGGCATTCCCCTGTGTCTAGTCAGCCAGAGCTTGGTCACATGGCCACTCCTAGAGGCAGGGGAGCCTGGAGAAATGAGTCTTTCTAATTGGGCACCTTGATATCCCAAAGAAAACCACGTGTTTGTTGGTAAAGAAGGAAGGAAGAAAACATATTAGGTGCACAATTAACAAGAATTGTTAATTAAAGCCATACAGCTTTGACCTCTTTAACCTAATATAAAAATTTTTTAAAAGGCACATCCATTTCCTTATTTTCACACTTTCACTGAATTTCAGGATGGTAGGATTTGTGCGTTGGTGTTTGAATATTTCATCTATTTAAATAGGTTTGGGTTTTTTAAAGCACAGTTTTAGATTTATGGAAAAATTGAGACAATAGTAGCAAGAATTCCTATATACTCCCTTATCCAATTTCCCCTAACATCTTATATGTTATATGTTATGGCACATTTATCACAATTAATTAAATAATACTGATATTGTATTGCTAACTGAAGTACATAGTTTATGCATATTTCCTTAGTTGTACCTAATGTCTTTTCTGTTCTAGGATCCCACCCAGGACACCACAGTACATTTATTTGTCATGCCTCTTTAGGCTCTTCCTGGCTGTGAGTTTCTTAGACTTCGCTTGTTTTTGATGACTTGACAGTTCTGGGGAGTACTGCTACTCAAGTACTTTTCAGGATGCTCTTCTATGGGAATTTGTCTGGTATTTCCGTCATGATTAGACAAGGGTTATTCATTCTTGGGAGGAAGATGATGGGGTAAATTGTCATTTCTATCACATAATATCAACATGATTTATCACTGTTTATCTGACCTTGACATTGACTAAGGTAGAGTTTATCAGGTTTTCCTCTACAAAGCTACTCCTCTTTTTTTCCTGGTGGTACTCTGTGCTCCCCACCCTTAAGAAGGAGGAAGTTACGTCCTCCATCCTGAGGGTGGAGTATCTGTCTACATTATTTGGAATTCTTACACAAGGGATATTAGTCTCTTCTTCCTTCTTTATTTACTCAATTGTTAAGGCAGATTAGGTAGCTTACTGAAGTTTCCAGAATTTTCCAGAACTAACTGGTGATAGTGTTAGTAAAGGAACCCTGGGCCCTTTCCTCTAGACCATGATTTTTATTCTTTTATTTAATAAATCTTAGAATCCCTGCAGAAATTTTAAGCACAGATTTCCACAGACTTTTGTCCTTAGCATAGAACCTCAGGGAATTGTCAAGTTGTATACACTGAAACCTAGTCAATGTGACACTCTAAAGGAAAAGAAGAAATACTGTGGTGGTGGGTGGGCGGGGGGGACCTTGCCTAATCCACGGAGAAGTTGACCTTTTTCAGAGACACAGGGACTCTGTGGGTGTCTGAGTATTTGTTGTTGCTGCAAAGGGCCCCTGATGGGAAGATGATTTCCACCAGGGCTGTGGGGATCCTGAGACTCAAGTCAGAGGGGCTGGGGTCATTCCTCAGGAAGCTCTCGGTGTCAGCCGCAAGTTCTCCTGTGCAGGATTCTTAGTCCTACAGGGAGCTTCTGGAAACCCTTTAGAACAACTACTATAAAATGGCTCAAGAAAATTTAGGACATTTGGGGCATAAGTTTAGCCTTTTGAATCAAGTTGGGGATTATTACACAAACTATGTGATTGAAGCCCTCAGAACTTTGGGGGGCACAGCACAATACTTAGAAAAGATATGAAAACTGCCATGCTGGGGATATGAGTGTGAAGTGTGCTTTTCCCATAACTAAAACTCATTAATGCTCACATCACTAGGGGGAGAAAGCATTTGTTAATCAAAATGGACTGGTGGGATTTATCATCCTAGATGTTCCCCCATTGATTTCTTAAAGAAATTCCCTAGTGTACTGATCCAGAGTTCCCCCAAGGAACGCCCATTCTCTTACTTCGGTTTAGTTTCTTGCCTGTCATTTATTGCTATACCAAATGTATCTTTTTCTTTTTTAAGTTCATTTCATAGATTCAGCTGCCCTGCTCGGTGTGCTGTGTTTGCCTGTTGCCTGTGTCTTCGGAGACTCCCCCATGAAGAGTGGGATAGTATGAGATGATAAGTCATTTCCATCATTGCTTGTGCCATAGTGTCTATGTTAGCTAGGCACCAAGAATTTTTCTTTAAGGTTTTACTTACTTATTTGTCAATGAGAGAGAGAAAAAGAGAGACTGCATAAGCTGCAGGGAGGGTGTGGCAGGCAGAGGGAGAAGCAGACTCCCCACACAGCAGGGATCCCAATGCAGAACTTGATCCCAGGACCCTGTGATCATGACCTGAGCCATAGACAGACACTTAGCCAAATGAGCCACCCAGGCTTCCCTAGGTAACAAGAATTGCTAACTAGGTACCTGAAGAGTCAGAAAAAGAACAATAAGATATCTCAGAGGCAGCCAAAGCAGGAAGAAGCTAAGACCTTGGCTGGGAAAACAAAGGGAAGAGGTTGCGATTCTTAAAATTTAGAAGCTTGAGGAAGAGCTCCTGCCAAACTGTAAATCAGATCTCTGAGCAGGGGGACACTGCTCAGCTGATCCTGTTATTTCAGAGCCTAGCGGTGGGGCCCCACGGATCTGAGACCCACACCTCAGAGGAGGGGGCATGGTGGACTGGTGTTAGAAGCTGAGGTGGTACAATAAGGTGGCTCTGGGAGTGTTGGAAAACCTGCTGCTTCTGGAAGACCTGCCCTTGCCAGGAACAAGACATGTGGCTGGGGGCGCTGGCAGGAGGGGAGACCAGGCTGTGCAGAATGGCGGTTACAAGTAACCACCCTAAAGTCAGAAGGATGGCTTTTGCATCCCCGCTCCACCCCTTTTTAGCTCTGTGACCTTGGGCAAGTTAGCCTCGATGTTCCCATATGTAAAATGGGACCACTATTCTTTATCTGATACTCCCTATCTGAAGATCAAGAGTGACCATCTCATAAAGTGCTTGACAAACTACCTAGTGCATAAACTCTCAATGCACTATTGCTGTTGTTGCTATGAATAAAAGTATGCTTATTTAATTTATTTTTAAAGGGTTTTTTTTGTTTGTTTGTTTTTTAAGGAATCTCTACACAATGTGGGACTTGAACTCACAGCCTTGACATCCAGGGTCTCATGCTCTATTGATGGAGCCAGTGAGGTGCCCTGGCGTATGAGAGTTTAAGTCGATGCCTCTCAATCCAGGGCGATTTTGTCTCCCAAGGGACATCACCAATGCCTAGAAAAATTTTTCATTGTCATGACTTGGAAGCAGTGCTCTGGCATCTGGTGGAGAGAGGCCGAGGATGCCAAGGATGCTGCTGGCCATCCTACAGTGCACAGGGCAACAAAGAAGTATGTGGCCCAAATAGTGAACAGCGCTGAGGTTAAGAAAACTTGTTTTAATGAAAAACAAAAACTATGTTCCAAGGGCTATAAAGAAACAGTAATTCAGAGGGAGGAATGTTCAGCAAAGACCAGAGTAGTCTGAGCACACTGTAGAGAAGGCAGCCCTGGAAGGATAGATACATTTGCCTCAATGAGTAGAGGAAGGAGGGCGTTCCAAGCAGAAGAATCACACAAGAAAATGCTTGATGGTGAGACCTTCTCTTCTTCTTCTTCTACGATTTTATTTTATTTTTTTTTAAGTAATGTCTACAACCCAATGGAGGTTTCAAACTCACAATCCCAAGATCAAGAGTCTCACACTCCACCGACTGAGCCAAGCCAGGTGTCCCAGGACCTTGTCTTCTTCTCTACCTTTATTACTAAAGTGCACATCCAAATCCTCACAGAGATGGTGTAAATCAGTGACTCAGAAAAAGAACGCCAAGTGTAAGTCTCCATTCAGGTTGCTTTTCTACCAGAAATCTCACACAACCACCTGTCTTGATTATGAGGAAGAAGATATCCCTGCAGGATATAGCCCAGACTTCTCTGTGAACACTCAGTGTTTAAGGCAACCAGCACTGCCATCAGAAAAATCTCAGATGATGGGGCTGATGAGATATACAGCAGATGCAGCTACCACTTCAGAGTACTACCTTCTAGATTTGTTTCTCCTCCAGAAAGAAGGTGACCTTCTAGAGCAGTGGCCCTAACAGGAAGCCAATCATTCTGCCTAAGCCATAGCTTGGCAAGTCAGCGGGGCTTTGGACTCCATACTTGAACTCATGCAAATAACCTTATACCGTCAGTATTAAAAAGATTTCATCTCACTTGTTTATTTTTGTTTTCATTGCCTTTGCTTTTGGTGTCCCACGCAAAAAACCCATTGCCAAGACCAGCATCAAAAAGATTATTCCCTATGTTTTCTTCTGCTAGTTTTATTGTATCAGGTCTCATGTTCAAGTCTTTAATCCACTTTGAGTTGATTTTATCTCTACCTCCATGTTATGGGCAGCATTACTTACAATAGCCAAGATACGGAAACAACCTACACGCCCACCAATGGACAAATGGATAAAGAGGATGCAGTGTATATATGTATATATACATACACACACACACACACACACACGTGCACATATCTATATCTATCTATCTATATATACATATATCTATATCCATATATCTATATACTATGGAATATTATTCAGCCACATGAAAGAAAGTAATCCTGCCATTTGCAAAAACATAGATAGAACTTATGGTTCTATGCTAACTAAACAAGTCAGATAGTCAAATAAAGACAAATACTGAATTATATGTGGAATTATATGTGGAATGAATTATATGTGAATGAATTATATGTGGAATCTAAGAAAGCTGAACTCATAGAGATTAGAATGGTGGTCACCAAAGTTTGGGGAAAGGAGGAGGGAGTAGGGAGATTTTGGTAAAAAAATGAACTTCCAGATCTATGATGAATAAGTTCAGGGGTTCTAATGTAGAGCACAGTCCTTATAGTTTATAATCCTGTATCATATACTTGAAAGTTCCTAAGTCAATATGCAATGCTGTCACCCCCAAAAAGAAATGTTAATAATGTGACATGATAAAGGTGTTAGCTAATGCCACCGCAGTCATCATTTTGCCAACACACAGGTACCAAATCAGCATGTTGTATATCTTAAACAGACACAATGTTATATGTCAATTCTATCTCAATAAAACTGAAAAAAAAAAGTCCTGATCACAGTCAAGGCTGTACCATAAATGAGTTGCCTGAGAGTTGTCATAGTTTAGAAGAATTAAGACAACACTCAACCAAGGGTCAGGAGTGCGGTTGAGGATTCACCTCTGCTTCCAATAAACTATGTGACTTTCCTTGAACAGTCCATGCACATTTCTGCCTTAGGTTTCCTTGCAATGAAATGAAAATAAGGTCATTAGAAAAGATGTCCTTGGATTTATTCAGGGTGTAAATTTTGAAGGTTTTATCTTGCCTCTTCAGAATCTGAAATTCCCAGATCTTTTTCCCTAATGTTAGGAAACACTGTGTAGTTTTTTTTGTTTTAATCAGCCTTTCTCAGCTAAAATGGAGATTCCACGAGGACAGGGATCTACTTTGTTCATGATTGTATCCTCAGCACTTAGAGGAATTCCTGGCTGATAGTGGGCACTCAATAAATATTTGCTGAATGTTCAAAAATCTCAAGTCTCCCATTGTCTTGGTGTAAAAGCAGAAAAAACAAGGAGATAATTAGGTGTTTAAGATATCAGACCAGAGAGAGGGTAAAATAAGGAAAAGCTTAAAGAGATGTTACCTGAGCAGACTCTTATAGTGTGAGTAGGAGTTTGCATGGGAAAAAGCAAGGGAGAAGCCATTTTGAACAGAGTATTAGGTATGCAAAAGCATAAAAGAACAAAGTTCTTCCAAATCTGCAGCTTGCTGTAGTTTAGCTTACCTGGGCCAAAGACAGGAGGGCAGACATCAGAAGGTAATCTGAGAGAAGCGCCAAGTGAGAGAGAGACTTGCATGCCTACCAACTGACCATTGTCAAGGAAGGGGAAGCAACCAAAGAGTTTTTGTCATGACCAGTCTGAGATGTGACAGCCACGAGGAAGACAACTGGGGCTGAACAAGAGATCGGGAGTGTGACGAGAGTGGAGAGCATGTGACGATCTTACTAACCTGTCAGATCATCTGAACTAGGTTAGGTAGATCAAACTAATCTTTCTTCAGGAATTTCTCTGCTTGCCAAGACAATATGTGAAGTTCTTAAAATGTTCAGGACCCAAAACACCCTGTGGCTGGATTAATTATTGGGCAAATTCTGCTAAACTCTCTTGAGATTGTTAGTGTTTCCAACACCCAGAGTTCCCTATTTGCAAAGTGTTCACCGATTTTGAAGGAGTCTTACAACAGGTGGGTTTCTTTATTTAGGTCATATTCTAGACATTTCCATGGAAATTTCAATAGGGACATCCTGGTCATCATCACCATCAAATTGTGGGGCGGGTTTTTATAAAAGTGTATACGTGAACACTTGTGTTGAAATTCGAAATGATGGCGTAATTTTCTCTGTTACTGTCATCATTTTCAGAAAAGCAATATTTGCAACATAATCACTTTTTACCAGGCAATATCGATATTGCCAAATGAGCTTAAATGAAAAATAATGAAGAAAAGTTTCTTTGTGTTTTCATTATTCTGAGATTGAACACGTCCTTCTGGACAGAGGCAGTCATGTTGTTTATTCAAGCCTTGTGTTTTCTTTTTCCTCTCACAAATACACTCATGTCATTTTCAACGTCTTTGTGTTCTCCCGTTCCCATTTAACTTGTTTGTTATCTTCCCATATATGCCCATCTTCATATCAAAAAGGGAAGATTAGCCATTAGGATTCAAATCCCATTGACTGTCAGAGGCAGGCCCCTGGCCAGGGCGGCTTCCACCATTAAAAGATGGTGCCTGGCTAGTTGCCAGGTTAGGGTTGCCTCGTGAGACTAAGCAGAACGCCCAAAGAGGAAGTAAACAGCATTGGTTGCTAGCGAAGTTGTTCGTTTAGGTGCGCAGCCTGATTCGCTCCCTCCTGTACCCTGCTTGCTGATTGGTCATGTAAATGTATATAAGTGTGTAGACTTGCGGAAATAAGGAGAGAGAAGATACACCTGAACTGGGGCTTCTTGTCGTCCTTGCGGGTCGAGGGCGACAAATGGTGCCGAAACCCGGGAACTAAATAAAGGAATCTTGCAAGGTAATCCGCAGGAAAGCGGGGACATCAGCCACGTTCAAAAGTGGGAATTCCGCGGTAAAGCGGGGAGTAAATGTCGACTGAAGTATATGCGTGTAAAAAGTTAATGTGCTAGTTAGTGTCTTTAACGTCCGTGTCTGTTGTCTGTGTGTTCATAATGGGATCTGAAGTATCTAAAGTGCAGTTGGAAGGGTCTTTAAAAGACCTGCTGAAAGCCAATGGAACTCCACTAAAAGCCAAAACTGCTCGGGCCTTTTTGAATACAGTGGAAAAGGCGGCTCCATGGTTCCTAGATGAAGGCTTGCTAAACAAACTTCAGTGGGACCACCTGTGATCCAGGGTTTGGCCCCTGTGAAACCTATTAATGCCTCGGGGCCATATCAACCTTTTAAGTTGCCCAGGTGCACCAATAACAGGGTATGGCCACCGGAATGGTCTGGATGTCAGAGTACCTTGCGCTCAGTTTACATCAATGAAATGCATAGCTTTACATTCACTCCACGCTTCCCTACTTATAAAAATAATACCTTTACAGGGTAAAATTATTCCTTTCAAAATCCTAAGCAAGGCAATTCCTCCTCTCCCTTTGATGCATGTCAGGTCTGTAACTTGCTAGGAGCATGTACTGATATCTCAGCAGTGTCCATGTTAAATGGTGGCAAATTCCTCAACTGTTCTTATAAACAAAATGACTCTAGTACCTTTGAGACAACAGTTAATGTGTCTTGTCCCAATAATATTACTTATCAGCCCACTCCCACATGCGTCTTGCCACCATTCCTTTTCCTCGTAACAAATGCTAGCGAGCTGAATGATACGTTGAATTGCACTAAGAATTGCTATCTTTCCCAGTGCTGGAATGTCACGGCCTTCAAGCTGGCTGTGATTATGCGTATCCCTACCCATGTTCCTATCCCAGTTTCCATTGCAGAGGACAAGTTACTGGTGGTGCTATCCAGAAAGAAGAGAGATTTTGGTATCACAGCCACCATTGTGACAGCATTGGCTATATCTACAGCAGCTGCCACGGCAGCAGCAGTCTCGCTTGCTGCAACTATACCCACTGCAGAAGCTGTGAACACCCTTGCAGAAGGAACGGCGGCTGCCCTTTAAACACAGACTCAGACCAATGCACATCTGCAAGCAGGAATCCTGATAGTCAACCAGAGAGTGGATTTGGTTCAAGAACAAGTGGACATATTGGGGGCCCTATTGGGACTGGGATGTATAGTACCCTTCCCGGCAATTTGTGTAACTCCCATAGCCTATACTAATATGAGTGACTTACAGAATGTCTCCCGACAGCTCTCCCAATACTTGCAGGGGAATTGGTCCACAGAATTCCAAAACTATACTCAGCACCTGCTACTAGGCATAACAAGGATAAATAACACCAGAGTTGAGTTTGCAACCCTCCCAGAGATAATCAAAACATTGCAAGATGTGTTAACCTTTATGAAACAATGAGCTAGCATAATTGGTCTGATGACAATCTTCGTAGTGGGCTTGATTCTACTAGTAAGGAAACTGCAAATTTGGAGGCGACAGCAACATAGGCAACAGCAAGCCATGGTGCTGGCCTTGTTAGCCATCGAGGCTGGAACATCCCTCCAAGTGTGGCTAAGTATGCTGGATCAGTAGTCAACGACGGGTAAGATTGGTGGGGGAAATATACCAATCTAAGACAGGATACAGATCATTGATATCTGCCGTCTGATGACGGGTAAGGATATTCCCCGCCACTGACAACCTAAGACAGGCACGATCCCTGCCATAAAAGGAAAAAGGGGGAGATGTCGGAGGCAGGCCCCTGGCCAGGGCAGCTTCCGCCATTAAAAGATGGCGCCTCGCTAGTTGCCAGGTTAGGATTGCCTCGTGAGACTAAGCAGAACGCCCAAAGAGGAAGTAAACAGCATTGGTTGCTAGCGAAGTTGTTCATTTAGGTGCGCAGCCTGATTAGCTCCCTCCTGTACCCTGCTCGCTGATTGGTCATGTAAGCATATATAAGTGTGTAGACTTGCGGAAATAAGGAGAGAAAGATACACCTGAACTGGGGCTTCTTGTTGTCCTTGCGAACAAATTTATTCACTTTATGGAAAGGGAGAGGTAGCAAGTTTACTTTCTTCTTTCAACATTTTCTTTCTGGGTGCAGAATTGTGATGTTTTTATAATAAAAATGGTAGAACCCTTTTGTATGTAGTAGAGTACATGCTCTTCCCTGGTCACTGATGAGAGAACAAAGGGCACCATTGAACGGATAACAATGAGTACCATACCATTTGTGCTTACTTACCTCATTACCCTGTTTTAATTAGCCCTCTAATTACTTTCAGCTGCTGCTAATGAGCTTCCACTTTAGAAAGAAACACATACACCTTCCCACCCTCAGAAAACACACTGACAACTACAATTGCTCACCTCTTCAGGTCAGTGCAGGGGGTATATTAGCAGATTTATTGGCAGTAGAAGTCATGGTGGCTTTTCTCTCATGGTTACAGTTAATCACGTTGAACTTTTTATCAAACGGATCACTCCACCTTTTGGCTCTAGTTTTCCATGAGTTTTCTTTATTCATGAAGAAAGAGGTCTCCATCTATAGCCTAAATGCAGCCATAGTTTGATTTCATTCTGTTTGCAAAGACGAGAAATTTTAGCTGAAAGAATAATTCTCCCCCCTGGTGAAACCTCCAGCTCTCATGTTCCAAGTGACTGTGTAGATTCTTTACAGACTCAGTAGAAGGGAAAGAGCTATGAATAGTGTTTTCTGTACTAAAAGTTCTCCCTTTCATTCCCTTCTCTGGCTGTTGACTAGGCATTCGCTCTTTGCTTTATCACTTCACATGCCTACCCAAAATTTCTTAGTGGTGTTTCATTGCTTATAGAATCCAAATCCAACCCCCTGAGTCTCATATTGTGGGTCCTGTCAGGGTGGTTCCATTCCTCATCTTCTCTCAATTCCTACCAACACACACACACACACACACACACACACACACACACCCCACACTCCAAATATGAATTACTATTGCTCCTTTAGGATCTTTGTTTATGTTTGAATCCCTGTATATCTTTACTACCTTTCAAAGACACCTATCACAAGGAAGCTGTAGTGTGCTGCTAAATATTTCACAACCAGCTCCTCAGGAACACACATACACAAACAAGCAGGCAAACTGATTTGTGGCATATACTGATTTCTATGGAGTAAATATTCCCACTATGGTCAATTTCAGTCTATTAGCGCGATATCACCAAATGAAGAGTTGGAAGAGATAAGCAGTAACACACACAGTTATACGTTATTCCTATCATCAGGCACAATAAAATTAGGCAATCTTAAGAACATAGATAAGAGTAAAAGAAAGTGAAATAATTAGGAAATGATGAGTCATGTATTTATCACCTTTATTTTCATATAGTTGAGCTGTACCTTTCTTTAACTTAATTTTCAATAATGGCTTCATTTAACAACTGAAAATCAGACAGCTGTCTCTCCTGGGCTGCGTTAAGCCAACTTCTTCCAGCGCACCCCTGCCTGGACCCTACCATTACTTCCCTAGCCCACGGAAATCTCCCTCTCTGTGCGCAGGCTGGCTATGTAACTATTTTGACAATTCATTCAAGCAAGCATGTGGTAAGTGCCTGTAAGCACTCTGGTTCAGGGAATTCAGGCAGAAACCACCTAAGAAAATAAAAGCACAATTTCAGGTGTAATCAGTTGCACCAAGAGGACAGTGACGGGGGCGTGGGGGCGTGGGGGCGTGGGTGAGTGGTACCATTTACAGAGAAGAGAGAGACGAGCGGCCGAGCAGAAATCGGGAGGCAGGGTAGAGGAGCAGGGGCTTGGTTTTAGATAAGTTAGGTCCAGATGCCTGGTAGACATCCAAGGAAGAGAGGCAATTAGACCATTTCTTTATAGATTCTATAAAATTTAGAAGCCAGGTGTTAGAGGATGAATCGTGTACACCCCCAGAATTTTTATGTCAAAGTCCCTACCTCTAGTACCTCAGAACGTGACTGTGTTTGGAGGCAGGGTCTTCAAAGACGTGATTCAGTTAAAACAAGGTCATCAGATAAGTTGCGGGAAAGCAAATTTCTCTTGTTTGAATCCCCCAGTCTGTGGTACGCTGTCATGGCAGCCCTAATGAGCTAATACACCAGGCAGAGACATTAACCAGATTCCACCTGCCATGAACTCTTCACATACGCGTGTCTTCATTTCTCCGCGAAACTGTGCTCCTTGAACGCAGGAACTGTGTATCCCCACAGCGTCTGTCCCACAGCCATGGCTTACGGTGGTTTGCCAGGGGTGTACCTGGGCACAATGGCCGTGGAAGGGGGCCTGGAGCCCTTTATCTAAAGCCCCAAAGGAGCTGAGGACATGGCTTCTTAGTTCCAGACAAAGTAGCTCCTGGGTATTCATATCCCCCCCCTGGGCCGCAAGCTGGTCCTGCAGGAATCCTGGAGTACCTTTCATCCGCATCACATTCCACCCTCACCACCGTTTCCCCAGCGAACAGCCTATGAGGCAGACCCAGTCAGATCTCGCTCCCATCCAGCACCATGGCGAGCAAGGCCAGTGAGGGGCATAGAGCAGCGTAAGGCCAGGTCCCAGGGAGGGCCGCGGGGACTGAACTTGGGTCTCCCCGTCCCCTTGCCTGTTCCGGCTCCTGGGGAGTTCTTGCTACAGAGGCCAATTGCTCAAAGGAACCACAGGACCCAAGAAAGTATGGAATTAAAGACATCTTTCTGATTGTGGGGCCAAGACTTCCCGAGGGAACAGACAACGCTTAAACCCAGGAAGAAAAAGCCAGTCTTGGTACCAGAGTCGGAAGTAAACAAGTTTGTGTAATGCATTATTCAGAAAAGTCATCCCTGCTCCTGACCCAGAGTGTCATTTTACTTTACCAGCCTGGGAATTTATCATTTTAATAATAGCCTCTGGGACTCCAGAGGCAAGAATACTTGCTGCATTTGTAAATACAGCAACATCTCCTTTCTTCTATAAAGGACTGAACCACAGACTTTGGACACCAACAAGGAAATTAATATAATTTGCTCATACAGTCTTTTCCTCCAAGGACAAGCCTAGAATACATATTCTGACACCGTTCCTGACCCACAGTCTCTCCCGACACTCTGAAGGCTGAAGGCAGGTTCCTTTTTCATCTTCCTCTGAGCACAGAATGAAATTCCTGCTCAGCCTGGGGACTCGCCAGCTCAGGCTTCTGAATCCAGCCCTCTGAGCCTCTCTTCCGTTCCATGGGGAGGACAACCCAGCCACCTGGAAGCCACAGTGTGCAGCTGTCTGCGCACGGGACTGGTGTGACCATTTGAAGAAGAACTGAATGGTGCATTTCCTTTCTTTGATGTATTTTATTTTTTTACTTTTCATTTTATTTTTATTTTTTTACTTATTTTATATATATATATATTTTTTTAACTAATTTTTTAAGGTCATCTGAAGTTTGGTTTTATTTACTTGTCATCAAAAAATCTTAAAAACAAACATTTAAAACATTTTTAAACTTAATTTTTATTTTTACTTATTTTTAAAGGTCATCTGAAGTTTGGTTTTATTTATTTGTTGTCAAAAACATCTTTAAAAAAGCATAATTTGTCAACATTTTTCTCCCTATTCTGTACTTCTGTAACATGTTATTTCTTTTTTTGTTGATTTTTTTTATTGTTGCAAAATACACATAACATAACATTTACTCTCTTAGCCATGTTTGAGGGGACAGTTAAGTGGTATCATGTATGTTCATCCTGCAACCATCACCACCATCTACGTATATGGATTTATATGTGTTTTTAGGTACTTTTAGATCAGCGAACGAATCTCCCCTTCAGCAGGTCACACGTCAGCAATACATAACAATCCACATACGCCCGCAGGAGCCAGGGGTGGGAGTGGGGGGTGGGGTGGGGAGTGGGAAGAAGGAAGACGGTACCGTCTGGTCCAAGGGGAGCTGGGAGATGGGGGGATGGTGGAACAGTTTCCTGGGAGGCCTCCCAGGATTGTGAGGGAGGAAGAGAGCAAGTGTATGGGCAGGTCAGAAGTTGTGTTTAATTAGGAAAGAAATGCAGTCTGAGATAATAGAGAGGGACAACTTCAGAAGAAAATGGAGCTGTGACTTGAGAGGAGGTAGCCGAAGTAGTAGAGAGGTGACAGTTACGGAATGCAGGAAGTCGGGTGGCAAATCGAAAAGATAGACGACTGCCATCCTGCCTGTTTTGGGTGACTAGCAGAGCTGTCTTCCTAGCTGTGCAGAAGAGGCCCCCTGGGGTCCAGCCTCAAGGCTCTGTCAAAGTGCCAGCTGCATCCGTTGGCCAATGGCCTAATAAGCCAATGACGTTTGGGTTGTTAATCCCACCAAGTGCTGCCTCAGCCGTCCTTATGGCCGAGGTCTGGTGTGAGGTGCCAGGGAGATGCAAGTCTGGAGAATCTTGACACGGGGGCTCAAGGCTGTAAAGAAGTGGTATTGGCCCGCAGTCAAAACCTCTACTGCACCACACTGTGATTCCTGTAATGGTATCGAGTGCACTCCAGGGGATTGGCTTAGTGTCTGTGAGGCTCTGACCAGACTTACCCCAGCCCTTGAATAATACTTGAGATAATTTTAGGGTAAGGAAACAGTTTGAGTGTGAAAAGAGTACATTCCCTAGATGTGACCCTACCTAGGGAAGGAGAAGTGCCATAATTCACAGAGTTAGGATTTCTTTAGGAATGGGATCCCCTTTCCAGAAGTCAGGTGGATAATTGATGGATACGAAGCGAAACTGAGTTTCTGCTAGCCAGAAATAAAGGGAAAATGCCAGAAGGCTGGGGGAGGTATTTGTGATAGCTTTGAGGCCACAGAAAAAAACAGGATCTTTAAGACAGAAGCTGTTTATGTAAACAATCTTCAATCTTCAGGAAATACCCTAATTAGATGGCTCAAGTTGGTTTTATTATTTATTTATTTATTTTAAGAATATTTAATTAATTTATTTGACACATAGAGAGAGATGATCACAAGTAGACAGAGAGGCAGGCAGGGGGATGGGGAAGCAGGCTCCCTGTTTAGCAGAGAGCCAGATGCTGGACTTGATCCCAGGACCCTGAGACCATGATCTGAGCTGAAGGCAGAGGCTTAATCCTCTAAGCCACCCAGCGGGCCCCATTTTTTTTTTTTTTTAAAGATTTTATTTATTTATTTGACAGAGAGAGAAATCACAAGTAGGCAGAGAGACAGGCAGAGAGAGAGGGGAAGCAGGCTCCCCGCTGAGCAGAGAGCCCGATGCAGGGCTCAATCCCAGGACCCTGAGACCATGACCTGAGCCGAAAGCGGAAGCTTATCCCACTGAGCCACCCAGGTGCCCCTCAAGTTGTTTTTAAAAATAAATGAGTTTGTTCTGACTGAGAAGAATTGTGTTTCTGGAGAATTATGGCAAAATGAAGGCAGTCTTTAAAACATTTCTACATTTGCAAAAATTTCCTTTAGTAGGTACCAACTCCACTATGTAGATTTCTATTGCTTTAAAAAAAAAACACAATTATTTTGTATCAAAGGTAAAAATAATACAGCAAAATGCACTAATCTTGAGTGAATAGCTTGTTAAATTATTCCATGTATAAATGCCCATGTAACCACCCTCTAGATCAAGACAGAAAACATCCTCAGGACTCTATAAAATTCCATTGTTCTCTTCCTAGTCAATGCCCCCACTTCTGCAAGTGGTACCATCATTCTGACTGTTGTAGGATTTATTAATTTCATCTGTTTTTGAGCTTTATATAAGCACAATCATATTGCCTGTTCTTTTCTGCCTGGTTTGTTTCATTCAATATAGTGTTTGTGAGATTCATTCAACTTCTGTGTAGTCCCTCTCTGTTTTTTCCTGCGTAGTGTTCCATACGATGAAGATACACAATTATCCTTTTTCCTGATGATGGACATTCGTATTGTTTCTAGTTTGGGGAAAAATGAATGTTCTGGTTGCTCTACAACTTCATCCACAATTGAAATTCTCAGCTTTTTCTTTTTTTGGGTTTTGGGTTTTTGTTGTTGGTTTTTGTTTGTTTGTTTTTAGTTTTAGTTATTGTGTTGAATGTGTAGCTGTATCTTGTTGTGATTTTAATTTGCATTTCTCTGAAATGTCATGGAGCTGAGTCTGTTTTCATGTTTATTTGCCATATGGATACCCTTTCTGTGAAGAGTTTAATCTTTGCTTATTTTTTATATGGAGGTATGTGTCTTTTCCTTAACAAGTTATAGGAATTCTTTATGTATACTGGATATAAGTCTTTGGTTGGATATCATGAGCCAAGTAAATGGCTTGTCTATTTCAAGGCCATTAAGTATGACAGTCAAAGAAAGAATTCTTGAGAGGTTTTATGATGCAACTTATTAAGTTTATTTAAGTAGCATGGGGACAGGACCTTTGAGCAGAAAGAGATGTACTTTGACTGTGTGAGGTTGGTAGCTATATACTTAGTGCTCAAGAGTGAGGGGACATGCAGGGAATATCGGATCATAAATGCCTTTGAATTTCTACTTGTGAAATTACTTTCTCAAGATTTTTCTGATGCTTATCATTCAGCTTGGTATTAGCTATGGGTGAGATGTATAGACAGCCATAAGACCCTTTAGGAATGTAGCAATCAGTACATAGTTTATCCTTCTGGAAACCATGCAGTCTACAGATCAGTCTTCTGGACTAAAGGTGAACACTTTTCAGTTTCTATTCCTCATGATGCCTTTTCACTTTAATAGGGTGTTTAGAAAGACAGAAGTTCTTAATTTTAATGAAGTTCCACTAATAAATCTTTTCTTCTACAGTTAGTACTCTGATGTATTATTAAGAAAATTTTGTCTTCCCTAAGGTCATGAAATTATTTTCTTCTAAAATTTTTGTTTTACCTTTAGAATTTAGGACTATGATCCTTATGAAATTAATGTTTGTGTATAGTGTGAAGAGTAGACAAAAGATCCAGGAATATTTATTTCAAGGACAATACTTTTCTTCTAAATTACTGTAGTGTCTTTATTATAAAGTGACTATTTATCATAACTTTGTTTCTTAACTCTCTCTTCTATTCTATTGGTCTAATTTGTCTAACCTCATACCAATATGTACTGCGGTAATTATCATAGCTTTATAATGAGCTTTGGAAGCTGGTAGGTAAGACTTTTAGGTTTCTTTGTTCCTTTTTTTTTTTCTCCAAAGAATTCTTGGCAATTCTAGATCTCTGCATTTCCATAAATACTTTATTTTTATTTTTTTTTTAAAGTACCCTACATAGCCAATGTGAGACTTGAACTCATGACCCTGAGACCAAGAGTTGCATGTTCCACTAACTGAGCCTTGTAAATATTTTACAGTCAACTTTTAAATTTTCAATAAAACACCTGCTGAGATTTTGATGAGGTTGTATTGAATCTATACATCAATTTGAAGGTAATTAACATCTTAACAATACTGAATCCTCCACTCTGACACTACATAAATATCCTGTTCCCCAACAAAAGTTCACCTACTGATTTTAATAGCCATTGGTGATGCTTGTCTGTATTAATTATCGTAATGGAGGCTGGAAATTATTGGCTCTAATTCCATTTATTTTTTATTTTTTATTATTATTATTTTTTTTAGAGAGGTAGAGAGAGAGCATGGGGCAGGGAGGGGCAGAAGGAGAGTGAGAGGGAGAGAGAGAATCTTAACCAGGCTCCATGCCCACCACAGAGCTTTAAGATCATGACCTGAACTGAAATCAAGAGGCAGACGCTTAATCAACTGAGTCACCCAGGCGCCTTAACTCTATTATTTCTTCTACATTCATTAACTTTATATCTGTAAAGAAGAGCCTTATCTCCTCCCTACACCCTTTTTTAAGGGAATCTTTCCACTGAGTTAGAAATGGAAATTTCTCTCAGTATTGGTCAATTGTTTTCTGTCCAGTGGTATTGCATATCTTTCATTAAATTTATTCCTAATTATTTGGTCTATTGTAAATGGTATTTTCATTTTCCAACCATTCATTGCCAGTACTTAGAAACACAATTTTTATATACCGTCCTGTGTTCAGTGACTGTGCTAAAATCCCTACTTAAGTCTTTTTTTTTTTTTAATTTTATTCATTTACTTGACAGACAAAGGTCACAAGTAGGCAGAGAGGCAGGAAGAGAGAGAGGAGGAAGCAGATTTCCTGCTGAGCAGAAAGCCCGATGCGGGGCTCTATCCCAGGACCCTGAGATCATGACCTGAGCCGAAGGTGGAGGCTTTAACCCACTGAGCCACTCAGGTGCCCCCAAATCCCTACTTAATTCTGATAGCATGTCTAGTTATATGTTTATTTTATATTTTTATAAGGAACATTTTCATCTGTGATAATATATTCCCCTGTCTTACCATACTGGCTAGGAGCCCAGGCCAATGCTGAATAGACAAAGTGTCTTTTTCTCATTATCATTGGGAGGATGCCCCTTCTCAGAAACTCCTGAGAGATGAGAATGCTTCAGAGAAACGGATGATTTTCTAAAAAGAGGACAAGAATTGAAAACTGTAGCAAGGTGAGAGAGGACTCACGTTGCTTTGGAATGAATATAACTTCATGGAACCTCAGGGGTGACCGGGGCAAGAAACTTCTGAGGCTAATTTTGAAAGGCTGTCTCTCGTTTGAAAGCCATGTTATTTTTAGGCCTCACACAAGGACAGCTAGAAAGGATGGCTGGGTGTGTGGGACTGAGGAATGATCAAAGACTGTGTTCCATCAAGAAATTGATCCAAAGGGGAGGGACTTCTACAGAATGTGAAAGGGAAACTTATAAAAAGAAAAACAACCTCAGACAAACGACGCATCAGCAAAAGGCGACAGTGAGCTGTAGAGAATTCCCATGGAGGGCCACACCGGCACACCATGGATTTTTCTCAGGACACTTTGCACACACATACACACATCACAAATTGTGACGATAGGTTTTGTTTGTTTGTTTGTTTTGCTTTTTAAAGATTTTATTATTTATTTGACAGAGAGATCACAAGTAGGCAGAGAGGCAGGCAGAGTGAGGGGGAAGCAGGGGAAACAGGCTCGCCGCTGAGCAGAGAGCCCGATGTGGGGCTCGATGCCAGGACCCTGGGACCATGACCTGAGCTGAAGGCAGAAGCTTTAATCCACTGAGCCACCCAGGTGCCCCTCGATGATAGTTTTAAAGCGTGTTACAGCTCAGCAAATGAACTAAATGAGAGGGACCTCCTGGAGAGAGTGCACACTCACAGGCATCGAGGAAAGTACCTGGGACAAAGTCTGACCTCCGGGAACATCTGACCCTCCCCTCTTGAACTGTATGTAACTGGCAAGGATAAACGTTTATTGCAATGGGATCTGTTCTTCCTGGCTTATAAAAGCAGGAAGATTTTGATGAAGGAGGTTCTGCAGACCTGATCAATAACTCCATCTTGTAATTAAATATGAGCCTAACCTATCAGCCAAAGCAACAGTGGCCAACCTTAAGGGACCTTTACTGAGCTGTCACTTAAGTCCAGTGATCATCTATGCCCAGGTCTGTTGGGAGTGATGGGAATGCCAATTTTTTTCTATTTTTAATTTGGTGAGAGTCTCAAGGTATTTACATTTGGTACAACTGTGAAAACTTTAAGCCTACTCCTTTAAAAAGCAAAGTAAAGCAGGTGAAATTAATTTTAACAACATGTTTCATTTAGCCTGGTATATCCAAAATGTTATCATTTTAATGTGTAATCAATATAAGATATTTAATTTTTAAAAAGAGTTTATTTATTTATTTGAGATAGAGAGAGAGTGAGAGAGAGCATTACAGGGGAGAAGGCCAGAGGGAGAAGCAGAGTCCCCATGAAGCTGGGAGCCCGATGCGGGACTCTATCCCAAGACTCTGGGATCATGACCCGAGCTGAAAGCAGTGGCTTAACCAACTGAGCCACCCAAACGCCCTTTAATTAATTTTTTAAGATTTTATTTATTTATTTGAGAGTGAGAGAAAGATCATGAGCAGGAGGGAAAGGTAGAGGGAGAAGCAGACTCTCCACTGAGCAGGGAGCCCTAATGCAGCACTCGATCCAGGACCCCGGGATCATGACTTGAGCCAAAAGTAGACCCTTAACCGACCTAGCCACTTAGGTGCCCTGATATGAGGTATTTTATACTCTTATCTCATATATAGTCTTCAAAATCCACTATTTTACATTTACAGCACATCTCAATTCTGGTTAGCCTCATCTCAATTCTTCAGTAACCACATGTGGCAAGTATTGGATAGGATAGTTCTAAGCTTGATTGTATATAAACATTTTTGGCCAGAATACTTCATAGAGGGTGTTGCATTCTTCATATATTATCGCTCATATTACATGCCCGGGATGTCATGGTCTCCCATGATTAGTGATGTGAACCTTATCATTTGGTGAAGGGGGCAACCATCAGATTCCCTCATTACAAAGGGATGTTTTCATCTTTATGTTAGCAAGGAATCTGTGGGCTGATACTTTGGCCCCATGCAAATATCCTGTTCCCCAACCAAATTCCACCCGCTAATTTTCGCAACCTTACTGATGCTTGCCTGGGTCAGTTGTTATAACGGAGGCTGGAAACTACTGATTCTAATTCCATTGTTCCTTTCATATTCATCAACTTTATATCTGTAAAGGGGAGTTTTATTTTATCCTTCCCCGCTTTTTTAAAAGTCATTAGGGTTCATGGATATTTTTTATCTGATGTGTTATAATTAATTCATTTTTTATATTAAAATTATTGCAAGCCCGCAAGCTCATTTCTGTAAAGCAACTGGTAAATTTGTTTTCTTTTTTCATTTCTTTAGACACTTCCCTAAATAATAGGTTCCAAAAAGACTTCATAATCTGTGTTCGAGTGAAATACCATTAACATCTCAGAACAGGAATATTTCACAAGATGTAACATGAGGTTATATCACAGTTGTTCTCAAAAATGTTGAGTTCTGGGGTGCCTGGGTGGCTCAGTCAGTTTAGCATGTCCACCTTCAGCTTGGGTCATGATCCCAGGGTCTTGGGATCGAATCCTGCATTGGAGCTCCCTGCTCAGCCGGGAGCCTGCTTCTCCCTCTCCCTGCTCCTGTGCTTCCTCTCTCTCTCTCAAATAAATAAATACATAAAATCTCTTTAAAAATGTTGATTTCTTATACTAACATTGGAAGGGATTCTCTCTTACCCAAATGTAAAAATATATTCCATCTTCCTCTGTCTACATAGCAGGATAGTTATTTATTTATAAATCAAACAAGTGGTTTTGGTGCAAGAATACACTTTGACCGCCAGTCTTCCACTCTCTACAGATACGAATCTCCAGAGAGGAGCTCCATCAACCGTGGTAATAAAGGAGATTGCAATCCGTCAGTCGTAAACTATCTCGCGGCCTTCCCTTTGTGTTTCCGGACGTGCGGTTTTTCACCCTCTTCTCAAGCTCATACATTCCCCCATGTTAATAAACTAAAAAATGCATTTAATTTTGTTCAAAAAGAAAGAAAGAAAGAAAGAAAGAAAGAAAAAAAGAAAGAAAGAAAGAAAGAAAGAAAGAAAGAAAGAAAGAAAGAAAGAAAGAAAGAAAAAAGAAAGAAGAAAAAAAAAACCAAACCCAGGATGAATAAAGACTCTCTCCTTCCTCTGATAAAATGTCAGGCTTTTCTTATAGTAGCAACTGTACTCATTCCACATCAGAACTATTTTTAATTCTCCAGATTCACCAGACCAGTGTATTTGGGAAGCTGCACATCCCTCCATGCCTCCGCGTTTCCTCCGTATAAACAATGGAATGTGCTGGATGATAAAGACGTGATGGAAATGTCTGCACCTTGTGCAGGTGCCTGCCTGTGCCAGGTTGCATGGCAAAGCAATCCAGCTGAGTAATAGCATGCCCGATGAGCTCCAGAACACAACCTAGCCCTCAACCCCCCCCCCCCACCCCCGCCGGCGCTGACCTCGCGGCTTGCTTTGCTCACGTTGCTTATGGTGCTGCATCTAATTCAGCAGGAGTCCGGGGTTTCTCTGCAGCGTTAGCTCACATGATCCCACATTTCTGCACCTGCCATCAGGGTGTGATGTTTCTCCCACGCACAGCTGGGCAGGAGGTCCGCTGGCTTCTGGGAAGGACCAGCCAAAGCATCTCCTCTTTTTGATCACACTGTTAGAGCACAGCAAGTTTGAGAGTTTCCCCTGGCTATTTTTCCAGAGCAGGATGAAATTTCTTCACTGGTGCTGTGCAGTAAAATTTTTTTTTTTTAAGATTTTATTTATTTGATAGAGAGAAATCACAAATAGACGGAGAGGCAGACAGAGAGAGAGAGGGGAAGCAGGCTCCCTGCTGAGCAGAGAGCCCGATGCGGGACTCGACCCCAGGACCCTGAGATCATGACCTGAGCCGAAGGCAGCGGCTTAACCCACTGAGCCACCCAGGTGCCCCTGTGCAGTAAAATTTAATATGACATGCAAATGCAAACAATAGGTGTAACTTTAAGTTTGCTGAGAGTCATATTTTAAAAGCAAAAAGAAGGAAAAAAATTCTTAAAAAGCAAAATAACAGGTGATTAGGTGTAATGATATGGTTTAAGTAATAAATATACCAAAAATAGTAGTTGAGCATATAATAAATATAAAAATTCATTAGTGGGGTATTTTATACTTTCTAAAAAGCTCTATTTTTGAAATCTCTTGTGTGTTTTGCACTTCTAGCTCATCTCGCTTTGGACCAGCCACATTTCAAGGACCCCGTGGCCCATGTGGTGACTGGTTATGGCACTGATGAGTGTGTGTCTAGACGGGAGGCAAAAAGAATCACGAGGTTTTCCTCTAAAGAGGAAGCAGTTGTATACTCTTCATTTGTTCCATCTGAAGGCAGTTTGGATGCAACTTCTTGTTACAGTCCACTCACAACTGGTCAGAATTCTCAGAACGAGAGAAATAGCAGAACATGTTATCATATAAGGAATCTTAATTATACATTTAATCAGCGTCTGCCTTTATTTAGAATGCTGATCTGGGGGGCGCCTACGTGGCTCATTCGATTAAGTGGCTGCCGTCCGCTCAGGTCATGATTCCAAGGTCCTGGGATCCAGTCCCACATCAGGCTCTCTGCTCAGTGGGGAGTCTGCTTCTTCCTCTCCCTCTGCCTGCTGTTCCCCCTGCTTTGCTCTTTCTACCAAATAAGTAAATGAAAATTAAAAAATAAAATAAAATGCAGATCTGCTTTGGGTTGGCAGAAGTGTTTTCTTCTTCAGTGTACCGAAGGCAATCCCTGAGATGTCGGGAACTGGATTATTCGTGGTTTTGCTTTGTCTGGCCGACGCCCATGTCAGTAACTTTAATAGGTTCAGATCACGTGTAGCATGTCATTGGACATGGCCTAGGCTGCATAGTGTGGATGTGTGTGACTGCAGATTGCTACAGAATGACCCTCTGTGCAGCCTTCCTGAGCAAGTGCTTCCTTGAGATGCTCAGAAGCGGGCAGCTGGGTGCAGACACCTGCATTCTGTGGGGATTTCTTAAGCAATCCGGATGTCAAGGAGACTCAGTTGCATCTACTTCACCCCGAGGCCTCTGCAGAGACAATGAGGCAGCACCATGGAAGCTTCCAGAAGGAAATGCACATGGATGGAGTACATCTATCTGGTCTCTGTAGGTATCTGTAATTCATCGTAGGCAGATGATAAAAAGAACTCTGTATCTTGTGATGATATTGGCAGTGTAGTTTTTCTTGCTCTAGTCAGAACACATTCAGAGTAAGTTTAAGGACTGGGATGATAGCTCGTGTGACATATTTGGTGAGAACTTTTTTGACCTTCACTATTGTCCTTACCAACCTCCTCCCAGAGCCCCTGAGGGCCTCCGTAGATCGGATGAGTGGGAAAGGATAGGCTACTCACTCTGTAAAGACAACCAACTCCAAACAACTTTCTAAGAAACTTCTGATAACATCTTAACTCTCCGCTCCACTAGTTTTTTCTCTCTCTCTCGTACACACAGAGCTCTTCCCAGACTTAAAGGGACTAGCTAGTATATCACTGCTTATCAAAAGACTTAGCCACAAACACAAGTTTTAAAGTCATTAATGATCACACACATGGGGTCACTTTGCTATTTTTTCCCCCTTACCCCATACAGTCTTCAGCTCAAATGATGGCCTCGTGCTGCACGGCAATCTCGAGGGTTCGTTTTTCCTTTTTCTATAATTAAACCTGAGGTCCTTCCACCTTTCGAAATTAACTTTGCTTCTCTTCCCAGGGCCCCGTGTGATGCCGTTGTTTTGACCACTGTCATGTCTTCGAGCTGTAATACTTGGGGCCTGAGAGGTTACCCTGGAGTGTGATGCCCAGGTGGCAATACACTACTGTGTTCTCCTGAGTGATCACCTGGGGATGGGTCCTCCTCTAAGATGCTGAAGATCTCAGAGCTACACCTGCCGAAGACCGGTGGTCTGGAATTCATACCCCAGGACAGCAGGCCCTGAAGATGTTTACCCTAGTCCGAGTTGGGACTTTGGCATCCTTCTGACACATCTGAATTTTCAAGAAGGCATCCGCTAAGGAGGTGAAAACTGGTCGTGGCAAGCTCCCAGACGTCTCACTCAAGTGAGACTGGAAGGCTGGGATCATGGTGGAAATAGACCTCTCCAACAGCAATCCTATTAGGTTCAAAGGAGGTTCAAAGCAGTAACTCTCTAAAGGGACGGTCCTCAGTACATTGTACTGACTGTCTGATACTCTCACCCCAGTGGGACACCAGTGCCTCCTGTTTGTGACAGAGGCAGTGAACACAGTCATCACAAAGCTTGGTGGGAATGCCTTTAAAATGCCAGGTTTTGAAAATTTCAGAGCTTTATCAGTCCCTTCAAGCCCTGAGTTTTCTCTGACAGAACCCTCCGGTACACCAAGAACCATCTATGGCTTTCTGTACGTAGAGGGTACAGCACGAATATTAGCCTTCCGCCCCCTCCCCAAGAGCTGGGCAGAGAAACATCCATAAAGAGTGAATACAATTTCACCCTTTTCAGATCGAACTATGTTTCACAGTATGTGCACAATGATGGTAATTAATCCCCATGTGTATTTCACCTTCTTTACATTAAGTAATATAAACGGGCGCTGTTGGAATGGACAGGCTTTGAGCTATGGTGTCAGCCGGTGGCAGCCGTTCAACACCCTGGGCAGCGGTGCTTGGGCTCCAGAAGGCCCCTGCTGAAGGGAACCCTGTTAGAGAATGTAATTACTGACCACAGTCCTGGCGGGAGTCATTTCACAGGCTCCTCCAGCCACAGCACTGTGCTCGCCCCTGAAGCCAGGGAGGCAGCAGAGCAGGAGAACAGCCAGGATATTCACAGGCCACGCTGGCTCCTGGGACTGCACCTTCCACTGCAGCACGGGGGATACGTGGAAATGTCCTACCTGAGCACCCAGACCTCAGTGCTTGATCATCACGGAATGATGCTTCAGGCAGAGGTGGCCATCCAGGGGTCTCAGAGTCGATGTTCGTGTCTTAAACAGTGAAAACGTCTCTCTTGCACACACATAGAAGCTGAGTACAACGGAGAGACGACATTGTGCCTCCCGAGAGGGTCATGCTCACCGCGTATGTATTTGAAAAGACACAGGCAAGTTCTCACCATAACTGTATGGATCAATTTATTCCCTTCCTTCCACAGCAAAAACTCTGCTCCATCAGCTGACACTGTCTGCTTGAGCTCTGCTAGTCCATAGGTATCACGGACCTGTTTCTGCTTCTGAAACACTTTCTTAGAACAGGGGCTTGCCCCCTATTCTCAGGAAGCCTGGAGCTCGTGGGCTTTCTCACCAGTGACTGTCTGTGGTACTCACTCCAAGGCTTGTGTTGTGGGTCATACGTAGTCTTGAAAAGCAGCTGTGATCAGTCTGTTTAGGGATTATTAAAATCGGTCCCCAAGTTCTCCCTTGATTTTGAACACGTGTGCTGCCTAATTTAATACGAAACATATAGCTTGGGTTCTTGGGTACATTCTAAGTATTTTAGAGGTCTAAAGCAAAACAACCTTCCATGATTCCATACCTTCAAAACAACCTTCCATGATTCCATAGCAAAGCCTCACATCATATTTCTTTGAGGAAACACATCAGAGGCACTGACCACGCCGCGTTTTTTCTTGAAAGCTAATTTGTGAGGGTAATGTCTTTTCATGTGCTTTTCTGAAGGAGCTCAGGGTGGGGAGCAGGGTAAGTCGCTCCTCACACTGTAATGATAGACAGAGGCTAGAAGAATGTGTTCGCGATCACATTCGTGTTTATTCTTTTGTTCTAAAAAACATTTGTAAAATATTTATTTATTTCCTTAGAGAGAGAGCAAGAGTGGGAGGGGTAGAGAGAGAGGGAGAGAGACTCTCGAGCATACTCCACACTGAATGCAGATCCTGACATGGGGCTTGGTGTGGGACCCGATCTCACCACCCCGAGCTCATTCCCGAGCCAAAACCGAGAGTTGGACACTTCACCCACTGAGCCCCTGGTGTTTATTCTTATAAATGACATGGCATTGGGCACAGATCTGAGTCAACCCAGAAACATCCCTATATTTCCCATTCTGTCATAACTATCAGAGTATAAAAGTCTCAAAACCAATTAAGCCATTGCTGACACCTCCAGGAAAGAAGTGTTCCCATTCACCACGGTCACGTGGGAGCCACATTCGAACGTTCTCTCCACCTCTCCGCTGTGTCACTCTCTGAAAAGAAGACCCCAGACCTTGTGATGTGCCCCTGCGGGGACACCGGTAGCATCTTCATCTTCTGTCGGAGTTGCATAAAGAGTGGGAGCAAAAATACACGTGAGCCTCCAAGTGTCGAAAATCTACAAGGTGCTGCTCATTTGATGAGTCATCTGAGGACAAAGAATAGATTGAAGATTTGCCTCCACCTTTCCCCTCTCGCTCTTTACCACCATCATGAAATCTTCACCATCTAAAACCAGCGAGGTCACGTTAGTCTGCTACAAGGAGTCTTACAGCATTCTGGCTTGTGCAAGGGCCGTGGCTATTGAACATCTCTTGACAGTTGGAGCTGGGTCTAAACCTCTAAGGCTCAGTTCTGCTGATGAGTTTGTGAAACTCCCAGGGGTTCTGTAAAAGATAGTGTCTGGTTTGGGGAAGGAATTTGTGATTCTATTCCACGCTATGAAAATGTCACATGGGAATTTTTGGTTTCTTTAAGAATGAAAATCTTTTAAACCTTACCTTTATTACTCTCAGCTGCTTTGGAATCCCTGCTCCAGAGCCTGCATGTTCTCAGGTCCCTGAAATTCGGATTCAGGTGCTTTCTCTGCACAAGGCTGGTCCCCAGAGTGTCTTAGGAAGGCTGGCCAGCCCCTGGCAGCTGGTGCAGCTGCAGGCTGTATCCATCTGAGAAATGATCTGTGTGATTCAGAGACACCCTCTTTGTTCTGATAGCTCAGGGCTCTGGGGGAGAAAAGAATAAAATAAAATAAAATAGCCAGCAGCTGTGCCCCAACCAAATCCTTGGGGCTCTTGGTCACACACTTCCCACATACTGTCATATTCATTTTTTAAAATATGTTATTTATTTACTTGACAGAGAGAGAGCACAAGAGAGGGGCGGGGAAGAGGAAGAAGCTCGATCCTGGGACTCCAGGATCATGATCTGAGCCAAAGGCAGACGCTTAACCAGCTGAGCCACCCAGGCACCCCATGCCATATTCTTAATAATCTGTGTTTCTAACTTCAATTCTCTTGTTGTAAGCATCCAAGCACTTCCTCCAAGATGGATAGATAGCCATTAACAGTACAGTGGCTGGGTTTTCTGGTTCTTTGTTTTTTGTTTTACTTTCTGCCATAGTACACCAATATTATAATCTACACACATGTGACATGTATGTATATATGGTATATGGACATATTTGTAATATTAAAATGTCCAATAACACATGATTGTGTCACAATTTCCAACTCTTAGCAGGCTTATCATTCGCACATTTTGGGGCACATCGCAGAGGGTTACAGGTGGTGTCGGCAACTGTTTTCCTGTCTTTATTACAGCTTCTCATACATTATATTCATACATTAACCATCACCACTATACAGAAGACAGGAACATTTGTCAAAAAACATAGTTTCTTTTTTAAAAAAAGTATACACAACCGATTTTAGACATATTTTCCTTCTGACCTTCAAAAACTAAATATTTTCACGTACCTTGTGTGTGAGGTATGATCAGACAGGGTGAAAAAGTACAACAAACCAACCTCCCACCATTTCCCATCATACAAGATTCAAGCACGTAAGAACTACCCCATATTCCCTCCCAAACATTTGCTTCATGGGCTCCCGGGTGGCTCAGTTGGTTAAGCACCCGGCTCTTGACTTCATCTCAGGTCACGATCTCAGCATCGTTAGATCAAGGCCTGTGTGGGGCTCCATGCTGAGCCTGCTTGAGATTCTCTCTCTCCCTCTCCCTCTGCCCCTCCCACCCTCCCATCCCACCTCAAATAATAAATACATATGTCTTTAAAAAAAAAATTGAGAGGCACATCTCTTCCTACAAAACGAGCTTAGTTACCAAATCTTTGTGAGTCTTGGCTAAGGTTGTCTCCTGCTGTAGCCTGAGGAATAAGGAAGGTCTGAGCAGTTGCTAGCCAGCAATGTGTCCATCGTTCTAATATCCCCAAATAAGATCATTGCCCCGTTCCCAAAGATCTATTTGGCTTCTGTTTTCTTTCTGAAGACTTAAATCCTATTGGAGTTGCCCTGTAAGATCCAGAGATAGAGCCCACTCAGAAAGCTTCTTTCTTAAACACTGCAGGAGAGACCAACATTAACCTCTCTGACTGCTAATCCAACTTATGGTCCTGATAACAAGGTCATTCCCTTAGTAACTGGTTAATAGGACACACTTTTGGAACTACTCTATCCATGAGAGTGCGGGCAAACCTTAATCCATTATTTTTTAAATCAAAGGATAGTATGTTCACATGCTAACAAGTTACCCTACATACAGTTGACAAAATACATTAATAAAAATTACTACTCCCACCCCAAGGTTGACAAAAACAGTACTTAGGATAGCAGAAATGAATCTGTTAGGAGTTATTTTAATCTTTCCCACAATAATATTGTTGGTGAAGTTGGTGGATTTCTATGTCAGGATCTTTAGATCCAAAGCCTTTCCTTCCAAAATCATGTCTAAAATGACCGATGTGTACGCTGACGGACTGTTTTGTTGGGTTGTCTCATTCTCCCTTTTTGAGAACATTTTAATTTTTTA
Source organism: Mustela nigripes (assembly GCF_022355385.1). NCBI lineage: Eukaryota > Metazoa > Chordata > Mammalia > Carnivora > Mustelidae > Mustela > Mustela nigripes. The sequence continues at coordinate 67,091,245 of NC_081557.1, read as the reverse complement.
GTGGTGCAGGAACAGGGGGGTACATGCTTGTATTACCCACTGTGGCCAGAATCATCAAAGGTTAGTGGCGAGAACTTTGAGCTTCACCTTGTGAGCATGTTATACTTTGAAAAAATTCAGTATGTTTTCTATATGGTAATTTATTTTAAAATACTTCAGTACTAACAGTATGGTATAAATCCATTTTCAGAATAACCTTGTATCAGTCAGAAAAATGTGTTTCCCGGAGAGTGTCACTCTTCCCAACAGCCTAACAGCAGAGCTTCCCCACTCCCTCAGCCCCACCGGGGAGAAGATTATCTTCAGAAGTTTGTCCGAGTCAGAGCCTGATTCCCTCTCTCTGCCAGGCCAGCAGCTAATTGCTGGTTTCCGCTTCTCCTAGTGTTTGAAGGCAGCTGTTCTCATTAGCAGTCACTCGCTGTGATGTGAGTCAGAGGCTAGAGCTCCATCTGTGTGCTCAGACGCTGGTAATGAAAGGGAAGAGTCACTCCACATTTCCAAAGGAGAGACATACCTTCTAGTAGAGTTCATAGGGAAGCAAAAAGTATTTTTCAGAATAGATAACACTCTTGGAATTAAAGACCTAGGACATCACGATAGGACTCTACACATCAGCTCTTATCTAGAGAGAAGAGAAACGTCCACCTGCTTTGTGGGCCTTCCCATTCACTAACAGCTTCAATGACCTTTATAATAATGACAACTCCAGATCTAGCCTCCTCAGCTGGAAATGCTCACCTGAGTTCCAGACAGGTCCACCTGCTGTCCACCAGCTCCGATGTCTCACACATGTTCATTACTCTGTCCCCAAGACCTGTTGCTTGCTGCTGCCCCCTTCCCCTGGGTCTGTCCCACCCAATGTATCATTAGATCACCTTCCATCTGGAACCCACACTCCATGTGTGTCCACACCACTAAAATGTGAACAGCTTAATTCAAGAGAATTTTTCTTTTTATTCATTGGGGGTGTGTGTCTCCTTTCTGTCCATCAAGGGCCAAGGCAAAGAGATGCCATTTTCATTGTGGCTTCCAAGGTCACTCTGTGCATGGATGTCCAGGCAGCCAACAAAGGCACAGAGAGTAGATGTGGCCTGCAACCTATGGTTTGCTGACCCTTGCCTGAGAATGTCGGCTCTATAAGGCAGGAGCCTTCTCTGTCTTGTTCATTCTATATCTCCTGTATTCAACATACAGACCTGCCGGGGGAAGAGAACATCTTCCTATTGGCTTGAACTAAAATCTGCTAGAGGTGCTCTTTATTTCAAGCAGGATGCAAAGAGAAAAATCTTCACCGGGATCTGATTTTTTCTTGTTAATGGAAGAAACCACTACATCTACGTAAAATAGTGAATTAATAGTAGATGTAGTGAGTGCATTTAAGACTTGCCATCAAAATCAATTTTCTTTAACAAATATATTCAACAATCTAAACAATTATTTTTCCCTAAAACAAATGTTAAACCCACTTTGTAGTTATAATGGATACCTGGTTAAGGTTTGTAGTCCTGTGAAAGTAAGTGAAATTTTTGTAGTTAAATAACTAAATATCTTGGAGAACCAACAATTTGCTTTTCAACACCCTGAGACTATTGGTGAGATAGAGATATTTTAATCAAAAGAGATAACTTATATTTGTGGATATCAGAAAGCATTAAAAAGGACAAATAATGTGGCCAAAAGATTATGTAGTCCAACTTTCCTTCCAACTCTAAAAATTTCACATAAGTCATGCATCAAAGAAGAAATCATAACAGAAATTAGAAAATGTTTTATACTGAAAATTAACAAAATTCAATGTATCCAGCTTGAGATGCAGTTAAAACAAAGATTCAAAGGAAAATGTATCCTTTTCCTGTGTGTATAAGAAAAGAAGGGAAGCTGAAAAATTGAAGATCTAAGCATTCAAACAGCCCAAAGAAATTTTAAAAGGAGACGGTTAAATTCTAATAAAATAGAAAGCACACATATAACAGAAAGATTCTTTGTCAAACTAATAGAACTGACAAATTCCTAACGAGATTCATAAAATAAAAAAGGGAGATGGTACAAAAGAAGGAAATCTTGTCATTTGTAACGACACAGGTGGACTGTACTAAGTGGGTCAGACCGAGATGGTCAATAGCACATGATCTTCACTGATATGTGACATCGAAAAACAAACAACAACCCAAACTCACGGATACAAAGAATAGATGGGCGGTTGCCAGAGGCAGGGACTGGGGCAGGGGGAGCTAGGCAAAATGGCTAAAGGGGGGCAAAAAGTAACAAACTTCCTGCTATAAAGAAAAATGTGGTTTAGTGCAGGGAGAGATTAACAGGTCCATAAAACGGAGTAGAGAGCTCTGAAATAAATCTATTAATATGTGGGCAGAGAAACACGGACACCACAGAAAAGGTATTGTGGGTTCATGGGACAAGGTCAGTGTTTAGAGTGAATGGTGCTCAGACAACAAGATATTGTATATGGATAAAAATGGAGTTGACTTCCTATCTTATACCATACAAAGTTTATTCCATGGGGAAGGCAGGATTCTAAAGAATACAGGATGATTCTTTCAAGAGGTTAAAAAAAAAAAAAAGGTAATAATGGAGGAACAGTTTGATAAATTGGACCACATTAAATGAAGAACTTAAAAAAAAAAAAACCAGAAAACAAAACAAAACCAATAAATACCGTAAAGAGAATAAAAAGGCAAGCCACTGAGAGGAGAAAGCTACTCTTATCTCATAAAACCAGTAGCACAATAGAATGCAGAATATATGACAAACACGTATAAATCAATAAGGCAAGAGAACAACCTAAGAGAAGAGGAGAGAAAAATGCTCAGTAGGGCCTTTGCAAAAGAGAAGATCCAAATGCAGAATAAAAGGCTTATCCATCAACAAGTCAGTCTTTAGGGAAGTGCAAATTAAGGAGATAACATTGCATAGCCTCCCGACTGGCAAAATTAAGATATCTTACACTACCCAAAGGTAGCCAGGACAGGGAGTATAAATTGGCACCACTAACTGGGTAGTATTCAGTAAATTTGAAAGTGCCCATGAACCCAAGACCTCACAGCTCTGCTCCCAGCCATATTCTCTAGCAAAATATGCCCATGTGTGCCCCAGGATACATAGATGATCACGGCATGAAAAATGACATGCAGTATGATGCTTTCATAGTAGATTCTAAATAGGCAAAACTAAATAATGGTATTTGGTTATACCCATTGGTCATAAAACGATAAATGTAAACAAATGATTATTACACAATTTAATGCAGTAGTTAACTCTTTGGGTGGAGACATTCGTGATAGAGAATGGGCATGAGGAGAGCTTCTAGAGTGTTGACAAGATCTTTTTTTTCCTGACTAGAGTGGTAGTCACATGGGCATTTGCCTTGTAATTATAACCCAATCACGTTTGGGTACTGTATGTGCTGCTTCGTATGTTACATTTCACAATTGAAAGAGAAGCAGAGCTTGCAACGTTTTTGATTCGAGCAGTAAATTATATTCTCTATAAAATATTGTGGTAACATAATTTCCCTTAACATTTTTAAAGACTGATTCAAAGTCTAGGCTTATCATTTAGTTCTACATAGAGCAGGTGCTCAGATTTGTAGAACAGATGCATAGCCTGATGTGGGAAAAAAAGGCAGAAGAAAATTTTAAAATTTCCTTACTACCTGCAGCCCTTTGACAAGTCCTTGAAATGGGCAGAGTGACCTTCCTCTAGGGACTCAACTGCCTCGACTGTTGACACCCTGCTAAGGGCAAAAGGCCCACCTAGCCCAAACCGCCCCCCTCCTAGGATCCTGTAAGTCTACTTTAACATACGGAAATTCCACCAGAGACTTCCTTTATCTCTAAACCCCCAAGATACCTGTTGGCAACCATCCCCCAAGCATATGGCTCACTGACAGCCACCTGAAGGGTCTCCTGACTAAGGTCTTAGTAGATAGTAATAAAGGACCTTTTCCCAACAACAGCTAGCCCCCTCAAGGCCCTGGAAACCTTGCTTCCCAATTCCTTAGAGACTTACCCCTCCCAACTTGAAAGTATATAATGGGCCACTCCTCATGTCCCTAGTGCAGATCTTTCTGCCCAGGGATCCTGTTCCTGTGCTTTAATAAAATTACCTTTTTGCACCAAAAACATCTCAAGAATTCTTTCCTGGCCATTGGCTTCAAACCCTAACATCTCTCCTACATCATAGCCGATGCATATAATCCTTTTTTTTTTTTAATTTTTTTTTTAAGATTTTTTATTTATTTATTTGCCAGTGATAGAAGGAGAGAGAGCAAGCAAGCACAGGCAGACAGAGTGGCACGCAGAGGCAGAGGGAGAAGCAGGCTCCCTGCCGAGCAAGGAGCCCGATGTGGGACTTGATCCCAGGACGCTGGGATCATGACCTGAGCCGAAGGCAGCTGCTTAACCAACTGAGCCACCCAGGTGTCCCATATAATCCTTTTTAGTAAGAAGAATCAATGTCTTTTTCTCTTCTAGAAATCCCCCCAGGATTTTAAGTAGCACCTGAAGCCTCTTTGCAAACTTGTAAAACTTGCTGAAAGTACTAGAAACCAGCTGAATTAATTCCACATTTTGTGCAGAGGAAGAAAGTGGATTATGCAAGCCTCTGACAGGTGTGGATCTTCCAAGCAATATTCTGGAGTTAAAGGTGAGCATATCTGCTTTTAGTATTCTTAACAAAACAGGATGTGATTATTTTCTTATAAAACTAAATACTAAACAAGACTTTTTTCCTCCTGAGTTCCCAGCATGAAATTTTCTCTCCCATTGTGATAAGAATTTTGTCACATCTCAAACAGCTTTGGGCTCAGCCATATCATCTATGAAAACCTTTACAGTCTGCATAATTGGATTTTATTTTCTGCCTCTGGTCAGTCCTCCTATTCTGCTTTAAAACTCTTGGGCCCTGCTTAATAGTGCTTATTTGTGCCTTACCATTATGTTGTAGGTTTTCCATATAAGATATCCCAAATCCGTAGTAAAACAAGACAAGGAAGAGAGAGGAAGGCAGGGAACATAAACTTGGAAGAGAAAACCCAATCATGGGGCGCCTGGGTGGCTCAGTGGGTTAAAACCTCTGCCTTTGGCTGGTGTCATGATCCCAGGGTCCTGGGATCGAGCCCTGAGTCAGGCTCTTTGCTCAGTGAGGAGACTGATTCCTCATCTCTCTCTCTCTCTCTGCCAGTCTCTCTGCCTACTTGTGATCTCCCTCTCTCTGTCAAATAAATAAAATCTTAAAAAAAAAGAAAACCTCATGATAAGTTTTGGCATAGTTTCCTTAAATTACAAGTGATGGAGGACAAATTTAATGTCTTTCTTTAACAAAGGAATTAGGTTGAACCAATAGATAAGGAGGGTAGGAGGTAGAGGTACCTCTTTTGGGCAAGACCCTCCATGAAGTGCCACCACCCCTTCCTACTCAACATGGAGAAATCTATAGGAAAAGCAAAGCACCAGGGAGGTTCATACCGTGGCTAGGCTAATATGGTGACCTGGAGGAAGCTTCCGAGTAATAGGGCTTGTGCTCAGTCCCAGGCGCTGGCCCCAGGCTCATGACCTCCATTAGCGGCTTGAGTGAAGATGTCAAAGGCATCCTCATCGAAGCGGCTAATGCAATGTATTATAATCTGATCAAGGCATGGGCTGGAAGTGAAACACAATGGTGTCAAACTCTGCCTCTAGCATGTCATCTCAGGTGAGCCACTGCTTAGCCTGAGTTTCATAGCCTATCAAATGAAGATGTTAGTAATACTTACCTTTGGGCTTGTTATGAAATTAAGGGTGATCCACAAAGTACCTGGCATGGAGTAGACACTCAATAGATGTTGAATATTTATTGCAGAATTGAGATCGGGGAAGATTCAGCAGGCTGGAGAGGAATCAGATCTAATAAAATAATACAAGGTGATTTTATTGTAACATTTTGTTTCTTCTTTGTTTCTTTCTTTTTTTTTTTTTTTAGATTTTATTTATTTATTAGATAGACAGAGATCACAAGTAGGCAGAGAGGCAGGCAGAGAGAGAGAGAGAGGAGGAAACAGGCTCCCTGCTGAGCAAAGATCCCAATGCAGGGCTCAATCCCAGTACCCTGAGATCATGACCTGAGCCGAAGGGTGGAGGCTTAACCCACTGAGCCACCCAGGTGCCCCTTATTTTATAATTTTGAATTTGGCTTAAACAAATAAAGAATAAATGAACAAAAATAAATTGCAAGAGCCCAGGGAGGAGACGCTGCGGGACTAGCTCTCTCTACGAACCCATCTGCACCAGACTCCAGCGTTCATGTTGCGCATGCCTTTTCGCCAAACTCGGAAACTGAGAGCTTTTAGGCAGAAGCAAGGCCCCCATGTGTCACTGTGTGACCTTACACTGTCCCCAACAACATGAGCCGGTGGTGTTTCTGCTCTAGCAGTCACTAAATGGCAACGTTCCAGTGGCAGATCCCACGATCCTACACAGGTTTTTACAGCCCCTACTCCTCCCCCACCCCCAAGGAATAGGAAATACTCTGTTTTTCCTAAATCCATCTCTTCCATCCTTTGAGCCTATGTGAAAAAAATTCTGGCCCTCTTTTAAAGAAGTAGAACTTACTCTTCATGAGGACCGAAGATCTTTTAGATTCTTCTTGTACCTTGGAGGATTAACGACAGCCCCCCAAGCATAAAGAAAAGAATACAAATAATCTCTTGAATGTCCTTCTTTAGGCCTGGAGAGGCTAGGAGGGACAAGAGTTTTCCACCGCGTCTCAGGAGAAACGGTAAGTCGATTCTTGATTCCCTAGATGGACCCATACAGTCAACAGAACTGGGTGAGAAGCTACCAAATATCGGGTTCTCTGTTTTTGGTTCCTCGACTGTCATGAGTCAGTCTTGCCAGCGGCCACAGACATCCCTTAAAAAGTTACTGCTCATCCCTGAATGCTGGCTCACTGCCTCCAAGCTCCTCTTCCCTCCATCGGCTGTGCTATCACACGGCGGAAATTCTCCACCTGCTCGATTTTTAACCCTCACCCCGTCTCATCTTGGGCCATAGCTTGGGTCCAGACCGAGTCATAGCTTAGGCCCAGACTGCTACCTAGGCTGCGGGCCGGAAGCCCACAGAAGGTCACATGTCGTGGTTGCCTCCCCATCCTGCACACGTCCCACAGGCCAGCTGAGGCGGGACCTGGGTCCTTGCAGGTCCAGCCGGCACTTCCCCACCCCCTCTTCCTCCCAGGAAGGGACAAGGGGTATACTTGGGGGGGATTTGTCCACTTGCAAGGCCCTCGCCCCCCCTGCCCATCCCACAGCCAGCACCACCTGAAGGCCTCCCCCCACACCTCCCGGAAAGGACCCCCACGTGTGGAGCAGGTGGTCTCTCTGAACTCCCCTGGGGAAATCATCTATGCAAATGCACAGTGATTTAATGGTGGGGGGAACAGTATTCTGGGACCTGAGTGACACAGGGAACCTGTTGGATCCCCGCTTGTCTTCAGCTGCTGTCTGATGGACGACAAGCCTGTGCCCGCCGCCTTCAAAGGCAGCCTCGCTTTTGCTCTTGACATCCCACAGCTTGGCAGCTCAGCTAACTAATGGTCCACACAGCTGGGGCCCCGGCTTCTGGGTGACTTCCACTGTGAGCAAGCGACAGCAGCATATGCTCCTGCTAGAGCTAAGGAGTCCTTCATAGGAACTCCAACTGCGCCTGCTTTTCACAGCAATGAACCGCTCTGTCATTAACATAACTCATCAGAAACGAGGGCACCTGGGTGGTTCAGATGGTTAAGTGCCTGCCTTCAGCTCAGGTCGTTGTTCTGGGATGCTGGGATCGAGTCCCACATCAGGCTCCTTGCTCCTAGAAGAGCCTGCTTCTCCCTCTGCTTCTGCCTCTGCCTTCTCTCTCTCTCTCTTTCTCTCTCTGTCGCTCATGAATAAATAAATAAAATCTTTAAAAAAAATGAGAGTGTTATTTTCTGGGCTGGGATGTTTCCATTAAGAGAAACTGCCGAATGTGGCCAAAAGAACTCTGAACTGAGGGGTGAAAATGAAAATTTGCTGAGCATCTAGTCTTCTCCACTAAACTTTTTTTTTTTTTTTAAGATTTTATTTATTTATTTGACAGACAGAGATCACAAGTAGGCAGAGAGGCAGGCAGAGAGAGAAAGAGAGGAGGAAGCAGGTTTCCCGCTGAGCAGAGAGCCCGATGTGGGGCTCGATCCCAGGACCCTGATATCATGACCTGAGCCAAAGGCAGAGGCTTTAACCAACTGAGCCACCCAGATGCCCCTTTTCCACTAACTTTTATCAAACCCAATTAACTAAATACTTTTATCTTCATTTCATGGCTTAAGAAACTCAGAAAATTAAAAAATACACCCCACGCCCAGTGGTGGATAAATGGCAAAAGCAGGATTCACACCCAGGTCCATCTGGAAAGCCCATGCACCTGCTATACCAACGGCCGCCTGGGAGCAAAGGCCCGCTGTGGTCCCTTGCTGTGCTCAGCCCCTTCTCTCTCAAATGGGAGTGCCTGACCTCAAGGTAGACGTGATAATCAGATGCGGAAGTGGAGGTGAAGGCGTTTTGACAACTCTGAGGTGCTCGGGCCAAGGAGATTAGCACAAGGAACCTGCATATGCCTTTATGGGCTGGGAAGTGGGACACAGTTTAGAATTGAAAGGCAAGTTCCTGGGCACCTGGGTGGCTCAGTTGATCAAACGTCTGCCTTCGGCTCAGGTCATGATCTCAGGGTCCTGGGAGTGAGCCCTCCGTCGGGCTCCCTGCTCTGCCTGGAGTCTGCTTCTCCCTCTCCCATTGCTGCTCCCCATGCTTATAATCTCAATCTCTTATAATCTCAATCTCTCACAAATGAATAAATAAAATCATTCTGAAAAGGGGGAAAAGATGGCCCTGTAATCTTTAGGAGAGGGCAGTGGCAGTGGTGAAGGCCAATGTCACTGACAGGGTCAGTGGGCAAAACCAGCAGGAGCTCCTTCCCTGCAGAAGCCAGGAATCACAGTGGTCCAGGAGAGCGGACGTCAGGATGAGGGTGTTCCAGGAGCAGTGGAGGAAGAAGTAAGAGTAGGGGGAAACCTAGGAACCCCGCTAGGGACTCCCACAAAGGGATCTTTGAGACCCAGCAGTGTCTGGGGCAAGAGCACAGGAAGGACTGAAGGGTCACCTTTGGATTGGACTGTCCAGCTGAACTATGCAGAAGAAATTCTACTTATTAGGGTTGGTTAGGACTCACCCATACGTTAATTTGTTGGGGAAACTGGACTTGTTTTTTTAACCACACCAGGTTCACTTTATGTCTACACTTCATATTCTGGACATGAATGAGGTCAACCTGACTTTTCTTGTGAGGGCAGAAACCAGTTTACATACAAGTATACGACACCAAAATGAAACAGCACGGCCATCTTTTCAAAACAATAACCTTGTGCCAGCATGAAAACAGAATGCTGTGTATGCATTCTAGATCACCAAAAAACACTTCTGGGTTTCTACCTGACATAAATGTGCAAATTTGCACTTTTAATGACCCCTCTCTTTCCTTTAATGGTTGGTTAAAACTCCTGGACTGGAGGAAAATTATGGTCAACTACCAATGGGTGTTTTTGTCAGGCTTCTTTTTTCCCATTATTAACCTTATTTTGTTGTCTTTTCCTGTGTCTCCCAGACTGGTGCCAAGATTCCTTCACTTCCAGCTGATAGATGATCCCTCCTACTCAAGAAGTTTCACATACGTCCTCTGTGTTGGATTCAGCTGTCTTCCCCTTTCATAACTCCCCTATATGTTCCCCATCTGACCAATATTGACCTGTATGTAGGGACCTCTCTATGCCCCTATTCAGCAGGAAGACATCACAGAAGATGAGACCTTCCACCTTCAGTGACCTTAAGGATTTAAGGGTCAAAATTGTTCAGGGGGCAAATGAGGAGGGAGCCGGAAGCTAGCTGAAGACAAAGCATAAGCTGCCACCCTGACACCTTCCCCCACACTCCCAGTTCTGGGTGGGACATGTGTGCTATTCCTCCAGGAAGCTCCCAAACTAATGTTACTGCTTTGCTAGAGGGAAAAACAACCTGAGCTTGACAATGGCAAGTATCTTGTAGGTCCTCTTTAGCATATGAAAGTTATTTTGAAAACCTCCTTTTTAGGGGCGCCTGGGTGGCTCAGTGGGTTAAGACTTTGCCTTCGGCTCAGGTCATGATCTCAGGGTCCTGAGATCGAGCCCCGCATTGGGCTCTCTGCTCAGCAGGGAATCTTCTTTCCCCTCTCTCTCTGCCTACCCCTCTGCCTACTTATGATCTCTCCCTGTCAAATCAATAAATAAAATCTTAAAAAAAAAAAAAACCCTCCCTTTTCCCTTTCTCCCCCAACCCCATAGTGTATAATCAGTTGCTCCTCACAACCCCAGTATGGCCCCTTCTGCCCATGGGTTCTATCCCTATGCTTTAATAAACCACCTTTATGCACCAAAACCAAAAACGATAACCCCTTTTTCCCGTTATAACAAAGTCAATGCACATTCATTGAAGAAAACTGGGAAATGCAGACAAATAAAAAGAAGGAAAAACTGGGAAATGCAGACAAATAAAAAGAAGGAAAAAATATCCACTATTCAATGACCCAGAAATAGCCCCATGGTGGAATTTCTTGTGGAATTATCCTTCCACATATTTTTTTAACATACATTTTCTAAAAATAAGATCACGCTACTCCTGGTGATTTATTATCTGCTTTTTATTTACTTGGCTAGGGTTTTTCTTCTTTTTAAAGTTTTTTTTTAATTTTTTAAAAGATTTCTTTAATTTATTTGTCAGAGAGAGAGAACAAGAGAGTGTGCACAAGCAAGGAGAACAGCAGGCAGAGGCAGAAGCAGGCTTCCTGCTGAGCAAGGATCCTGATGTGGAACTCGGTCCCAGGACCCCGGGATCATGACCTGAGTCAAAGGCAGACGCTTAACCGACTGAGCCACCCAGGAATCCCTCATTTGGGTAGGTTTTTAAAAAATACTGATGATACTCCAACCCAGAGGAGCTGAGAGCTCGAGGCCCCACTCCTCAGTGTGTACTCAGAGAAAAGCGCTCAATCATTCCTGTCTCCCTGGTCTCCGGCCGCGCTCCAAGGTCACCCGGCCTGTGACCATGACTTTCTGTCTCTGGCGCATGGTCCTGTTTGGAGTCTTCAAACCCAGCAGATTCCTGCCGCACTGCTCCTCCAGAGGAGAAAGCCACAGAGCACTTGAAAACTCAAACACGTGAGAGAAATAAGAGAGAAGGAGAAGGGACTGCAGTCTTGATGTGCCCTGAGTACGCACAACCAGATAAGATCAAAGGAGAGTCTATTTTGAGATGAAGGCTAAGGAAATGCAGAATAATCTCAAGGCCCTGAGATCATGACCAGAGCTGAAACCAAGAGTCAGATGCCCAGACAACTGAGCCCCCCAGGCACCCCTATCTGCAAAGTCTTAAAAAAAGGAAAATAATAACCTTTAGTTTAAAAAAAAATACTGATTATATTCATATCCAACATCATTTTTGATGGTAAAATAGTATTTCATAGTATTGATATAACTTAATGATTCTTTCAGTGCTTGAATATTTAGATAGTTGACAATTGAATTTTATAATTTGGGGAGCATATTTAAAATAGATCTAAAAATATAAAGAGTGACACAAAAATATCCATGTAAAAATTGCATTTGACTACAATAAAAAAGATGGATAAAAATCTTGTAGTTCTTTAAAAAAAAAAAAAATGGGTCACCTGGGTGGTAGAGTTGGCTAAGCGTTAGACTCTAAGATTCAGCTCTGGTTGTGATCCCAGGGGATCATGAGATAGAACCCCATGTCTGGATCTGCACTCAGGGTGGCATCTGCATGAGATTCCTTCTCCCTCTCTCTCTTCCCCTCCCCCTGTGCTCTCTTCCTTTCTAAAATAAATCTTTTTTAAAAAAAATTCCCATAGGGGGCACCTGGGTGGCTCAGTGGGTTAAGCCTCTGCCTTCAGCTCAGGTCATGATCTCAGGATCCCGGGATCGAGCCCCACATCAGGCTCTTTGCTCGGCAGGGAGCCTGCTTCCCTCTCTCTCTCTGCCTGCCTCTCTCTCTGATCTCTCTCTCTCTCTCTGTCAAATAAATAAATAAATAAATAAAATCTTAAAAAAAAAATTCCCATAGTTTCATCTTTGTGCTTATCTCTAGTTACATCACTAGGATAAATCCTTGGAAGGTAATTACTGGCTCAAGCTGCATGCACATTTCCTCCCAAATTTTTATTTTAAAAATATTCCGATGTATAAAAAAACCAAAGTAGGGGCACCTGGGTGGCTCAGTTGGTTGAGCGTCTGCCTTCAGCTCAGATCATGATCCCAGCGGCCTGGGATCGAGTCCTGCATCAGGCTCCCTCCTCAGTGGGGAGTCTGCTTCTTCCTCTCTTTCTGCCCCTCCCCCTCACTCATGGGCTCTCTCTCGCTCACTCTCTCAAATACAATCTTTTAAAAAAGTATTAAAAGACCCCAAAGGAATAGAATAATAAACATATAATCTTCACCAAAATTCATTAAGTCACATTTGCTTTATCTTTTTCCATAAATTTATATTGAAAAGTATTAAATACTACAAACATGACATTTCACCTAACTAGTCCAGCTTGCATCTCCTGAGAACAAAGTCATTAACCCCCTTAACCATAGTGCCATCAGCACACCCCAAAACTTAAATGTTAATTCAAAAATGTTATCCAAATTTCCCCAGTCATCTTCCAAATAAAAATCCTGTCAGCAATGTCCCCCCTTCCAGGATTCAGTGAAAAGCAATACCTTACCCTTGGTTGCCATGTTCCTTTAGTTCTCCTTTAATCTGGAATCATCCTTTTGCCTTTTTTTGGTTTGTTTTTCATGATGTATTAGTCATCTATTGTTGTCTAATAAAATAATAAATTGCTATCTAACCACAAAACTTAGTGGCTGAAAACAGCTATAAACATTTATTATCGCATAGCTGCTGCAGATTAGGAATTTGAGAACCGCTTAGTCGTGCGGTTCTGATTTGAGGTCCATCATAGGGTAGTCAATAGTTCACCTGAGAATTCAGTTATCTGAAGGCTTGCTTGAGGCTGGGGAATCACTTTCAAGGTGGCTTTCTCACATGGCTGACAAGATGGTTCTAGATTCTGGCAGGAGAGTTACTCCCCAGTCGACCTCTCCACAGGAATATTTATGTGTCCTTCTCAGGTCATGATGATTAGCTTTCTCCAGAGCAACTGATCCAGGAAGGTACAAGGCAGACTCCAAAATGTCCTTTATGACTGAGCCTCAGAATCCAGACACAGTTCATTCCACTATACCCTAATCGATGTGGGAGGGTGCTACATAAGGGGATGACCAAGAGGCTAGGATCATTGTGGGATGACCTTGGAAGGTAGCTACCACACTTGTACTGATGTTTTTGAAAAGATCAGGCCAGGTGTCTTGTAGGATGCCCAGGCTCTGGATTCTTCTTATTGTTTCCTACTAACTAGATGCAGATAATGAGTATTTCCCATTGAGTTATGCCAAGAGGGGTATCTTGTCGGTTTGGTCCATTACTGGTCATGCTAAGTTCAGCCACTTATTTCAGGTAGTCTGGTTCACATACCAAGTCTTGGATTCACTATTATCACATGTCAAGGCCAGAGATAATTTCTTCAGAGAAAAATGGAAGGTTTTATTGTAGTTTTACGCTCCTAGTCTCTTAGCGACGACAGCTATGTTTGTGTGTCTGTGTGTGTACGCACATTTGGCGTTGATACTGATAGACATTCTGAACACAAGAATGCAAATTCAATAGGCAGGAGGGAAAGGGCATGCAAAGGGATGAACTCCTTGAGAACAAAAACTGTTTTATTCTTCTATGTGTTCTGATTGCCTTCACAATGTGGAACCAATAATAGGCATTTAAAAAATAGGGGTTGAATAAATGAAAGAAAAATGAAAAAGGGAAGAAAGCCAGAAAAGTAGAGGGGCACATTCTGATTTATAAAAATGTAGAAATCAAAATGCCACTTTCTACCAGAATAAATGAGTAAGTCCCTGGGAATCTCCTGCCTTCCCAGTCCCCGCGCTGGGTAGCCTCGGGGCTTCCGGTCCTGTTGTCCTCGGGTCCTGCCACCACAAGGCTCCTGATCAAAATCTCCAGTCTCCTTGCTTCCTTAGAAAGCTGAATCTTCCTCTTTGCTACCATGATGATAACCTGCTTGCCTGATGACTTGAGCCTCGCTCATGCACTCAGTCATTCTGGGAAGGAAGCGAAGTCTGGAGGAGTGATGTTTTGCTGATGCACGGGCCGTGCTAAATGGAATTGCCTGAGCTAATCTGAGGGCACTTCCATGTAGCCTCTCACATTCAATTTCATCTTTACTTTGTTTGCTCTCTACCATATTGATTGATGAGCCATCCCTCTGAGATGCATACAACTGTGGTAATGTGTCCCCTGGAGAACAATAATTAAAACGATGGGTCTCATTCTTTAACTGCTTTTTCTAATATAGCAAAAGGGCTTGGAAAAGCGTTGGGCACCATCGAGGTAAATGCCTCCCTCTTCAAGCCTGCCTCAGTGAATACCCTCATCCCGCTAGATAAGGAATGAGTAAGAAGAGGAAAGAAAAAGGAGGGTGGGAGGGGGATTTATTGAGAGCCCACTGTGGCCGGTAATGGGCCAAGCACTGTCCTACCCATAGCCAGGAAGTGTTGGGTGGGATTCTAAAGCTGGGTGACATAAGCTTGATACAGACAAAAAGCCTGCATGATCTCACTTATCCATGGAACGTAAAATAGTCAAACTCATAGAAGTAAAGAGTAGAGCAGTGGTTACCAGAGGTTACTGAAAGTTTATATTTATTTTTTATTCTATGTTGTCCACTTTGTTTACACATATAGAAGTCTTCCCTACCCACTGGTACATCAAATAATGCCATGCCTTGGCAGAGAGAGGGGAAATTGAAAGATGGTACAGAAATAGGTCAGTGAAATTAAGTATGCATACATATTGATGTTTCAATATGTATGTATACCAAAAAAAAGCCTGTTTAACAGATTCAGAAGGATATATGTGTGAGGTTTATATGTCAAATTGCTTATAGCAGTGGGATGTAAAGCAACTAGGTGCCTATTGCTAGAACAGATAAAGGTGATCTGTGTATACCAAGGAATACTAAGCAGTGCTTGGAAGTAAGTTAGGTTTACATGAAAACAGGACTACCTCACTTAAGAACAGTGTTATGAGGACAAAGAAACTACTTACTGTTAACCTAACCTAGTTGATGTACCAGCTTGTGCTTTTCCTTAGTAATAGATCTTGGAGATCATTCCAACTCAGATTATAAAGAGCCTTCTCTCTCTCTCTCTTTTTTAAGATTTTATTTTCTCATGACAGAGAGAGATAGGGAGAAAGGGAACACAAGCAGGAAGGAGTTAGAGGAAGAAGCAGGCTCCCTGCTGAGCAGGGAGCCCAATATGGGGTTTGATCCCTGGACATCAGGATCATGACCTGAGCCAAAGGCAGATGCTTAACAACTGAACCACCCAGAAACCCCCAAGCCTTCTCATTCTTTCATGGCACCATAGTGTGCATTGTGCGACTCTGTCAAAGTTATTTGCCTACCCCTTATGACATATACTTCAACTCTTTCCAATAGTTGGCTAGCACAAACTATGCTACAATGATTGACCTGCTACAGTTTGCACAAAGATGAGCCGTATCTCTAGGACAACTTCCTAAAAGATGAATTGCTCAGTTATGCACAGGTGCATTTGTGATTGTGATTGATCTGCCCAGTTGTCCTCAACAGGGCTTGGACCAGCCTCCACTCCAACCAGAAGACCTGAAAGGGCTTGTTTCCAACACTGTTACCCACACAGTATCATATGCATCTTTTAATGGCTGACAGTCTGATAGTCATAGAATCAGACTATGCGTTCCAGGCTTCTATGCCTTTCCTTTGCATTTAAGTCTGCCGTATCCACCCTCCTCCCTCTGACCAGGGACCTTCTAACTAATCATACCACTGCCTGAAGGCTTTGTTTCTAGGAGACATCTACAATCCCATAAGCTTACAAAATGTTCCCACAGCACTTTGATCTTGCTGGGTTACTGTACCTTCCACATTCTCTGTTCAGATGTCTATCTCCTGACCATGAACCTCTCTAGACCAGAATCTTGACTTACTCATTTTGGTGTCCTCAAACCCCAGCAGGCCTGACAGGTATGTACCTGTTTAATGAATTTGAAAAATAACTCGGTCGCATATCCACTGGTAACAAAATTAGAAAACTAGATTTTAGCAATCTGAAGGAATTTTTCCCCTCTGACATACTTGGGTGATGCCCTGCTCCCTGAAATCTAAGTCAGGACGCTTCTCTGCCTTGACACGGAGCACCCATTCCTTGCAGAGAACAGGGAGACGGTGACTGGGAAAGAACTGCGGACTTGATCATCAGATGGGACTCTGTACTTCCTGGGGATGGTCTGGCTTTGACTTCAGCGTGCACTTGAGCCAGGCTGGAAGAATACCGAATCCCCTGCTGTCATGTGTGCCAAGCCTCAAGGGAGCTCATTCCATCCAGGACTTAACTAGAAAGTGCTAATGCTTTAATATCTCAGCCATCAAAAACTTCCCCTGATTTTCCTCACAAATTTGTGTTGCTAAAATAAAGGATTTTATTATTGCCAGACAGAACAAGCCACATTGTTTTAAAATGAAAGCATGGAGCTTGTTTGTACCCTAAACATGAATTTTAGGTTCATGAGAACAACTCTCGACAACTGTGAAGAGGAAATGAATGCAAATGTATTACCAACCCTGCCCATTTTTCTCATTTATGAGATACGTCTTCCTCTGGGCCACCTCTCAGCTGGATTAAATGAGGAGGAATGATGATGTATCACATCTACTTTCCTTAATTTCATTGTTTCTCATCATAAGCAATTTATATGAGGACTGACATTAATTAATTCAGCTTCATCTATCATGTAGTTCAACATTTAACCTAGTCCCGTGCATCAGATAAGAATATAGTATTCTGAATTCTGGAGTTCTTACCTTGAGTGAAAAAAGAGGTCATAAATCTAAGACAGCATTGGTGTCTCTTCATTTTGCTTGCTCCTCCATCAATTACAGATAGATACTGGCTTCCGGAAAGATCAGGAGAGAGAATTGCCAAGATCGATGGGCTTAGACCTAACGTGGAAATGTGCGACCCATCTCTCAACGCCTAATAACCCTCAAAATAAGAAGCCATTTCTGAGGAGTATTTATCAGAAATTCTAGAAATCTTCAGTTTGAGTCAGCACTAGTTCTAATATTTCTTCAGATTATGTTGTGACATCCTATTTTCGATCCCCAGTCTAGACCAATACATTCTGATTGTACAGCTTTGGAGAGTCAGCTCGGGGGCCAATGTCCACAGCACTTTCTTAGTTATCCAGAATGGCACTAACACTGGCCTGTTTGCTCTCTCCACAGTCTTCTTACCCCGAGGTCAGAACAGGTGGCTGTCTGATGTAGGTCCGGCCCGGCCCTCCACACGGGTCAGTGGTCATGCAATATGTGAATAAATAACTTACCACTGTTCTAAAACTGGGGTCTGCCTTTCTCTTTATGGGCCCATAACTGTGGCCTTGTCACACCCTCTGACTCAGGTTGACGTGCGTACTCAGAAGGTTCTCCTTCGTTCTTGCAATCTACCATGGCTTCACCCTAGGGCCTGAGGGGCACCCCCTGCACTCCAGGCTTTTGGATAGGCCTCCGATTCCTCCTTCCAGCCACATTCCAGGTTTCTTTCCTAGTCTTCCACCTGGGAAGAGGAGGGGAGAGGATACCCTGTAAATCTCTGAGACCATAGACACTGGCTATTAGCCTAGACCTGTATCTCTCACCATTGTCCCTGAACACCTGATTTTACATGTTGGGTCTCCTTCTTCCCAATCTTTTCAATGCAACAATATCTGCCTTGGCCTGTCCCTTGCTAGCACCAATAGCCTCGGAAAGTTCATCCAGACCCTCTTCTGTTCATCTTCTTTTGTTGTGGTTAAGCCACCTTTGTTCAGTGACATAGTGATAGATGACAAGCTAGTGGGACACTTACAGAAATTTTTATTTTTAACTGTTATTTCCCCAAATAAGACATGTTAAATTGGAAAGAAAAAAACAGAAAGAAGTAGATAAAATAAAACATGGAAGGTCTCTTCCTACAATCACAGTCCATCCCTTTCCCCAAAGGTAAAAGTTAGGTAACAGAATATAAATAGGTGAACATACGTACCCAGAAGATATAATATGGGGGATCTTCAGTGTGTAGGTTCTCACTTACCTATGTAATAGTCCATGAACACCAGCACAGTATCCCATAATTTCTATACTGCTTTCTATGTGACCATGATTCTGTTGATATATACCTAAACTGAATCCAATTTATCAGCACAAGAAATAGGGATGTGTTATACATTATTTTACTAAATGGTACAGATAGTTTCACAAGTTAAACTCTTAGGTATATATGTATAAAATTTTGATGAGCACTAAAAAATTATTTTACAAATATTTTATGAAAACCTGCTTTTCTAAAATAACAAATGACAATGTTCGTATCCTTGCCAATATTCAATACCTTCAATCTTTGATTCAGTTTGCCAATCTAGTGAGTGAAAAAATGATACCACATTGGCATTTTTAATAATTTTTGGTTGAATATTTTTTCAAATGTTTAAAAGTCATTTCTATTTCTTCCTCTGTGCATTATGTCTATTTGACCTTTTGTTTTTACATTTTTATATTGTACATTTTTAAATAAATTATAATTTAGATATCACTGCTTTTTTAAGGTATTGCAAATATTTTCTGCTCATCTATTGTTTGCTTTCTAAAAATTTATTCATAATATATTTTGCCATCTAGTGGCTTTAGATTTCTATGTAGCTAAATCTGTCAGTCTTCATTTAAGGCTTCTGGATTTCATACCATTCTTTAGAAAAGCCCTCCCTGCCCCAAATTATAAAAATGTTCTTTATTTCCTCTAGACCTCATAGTTTTGTTGCATTTTTAGTTCCATAGTTCATCTCTGTATATGGTGTGAGTAAGGGATCTTTCTTTACTTTCTGCAAAATGAAGAGATAGCTATCCAAGTACAATTTACAAATACACCATTTCCTTATTGATTTGTAATAACAGATTTTGTATTCTAAATTCCAAATATATATGACTCTATCTTTGGATTTGTTTCTGGTCCATGGATCTACTCACATATTACTGCAGTGAGCTTTATGTGAACCCAAGATTAAATGGTTCATGCTGTATTAAGAGATATTAAGGTTGTCCTTCATTTGTATTTGTATCATACTAATGAATATAACTATAGTGCTCTGTAACAATTTTTAAAAGAGGGTTTGAAAGTGGCTTTCCTTAACAGTGGTCCTTTGGGATCTATACTACCTTCAGTTGGGCATAAAGAAAAGGAGTTACGTGAATCTAAAATTTGAGGACAACTTAAAAGATTTCTTCTCCAGATGTCCTAGAGTCTATCAAAAGATCCTCAAGAGTTCTGTTCATTCATTCATTCATTCATTCAGTTGACATATATTTATATTGCACACTTACTATGTACCGTGTATACTGTATTAAGCATAGGAAAGACAAAACTAGACAAAGACCCTGTCCCCAAGCCATTTACAGCCTCATTAGGGGACACAGAAATATGAACAAGTGTTGGTTTAAAAGGTATAATGAAGGGTAAATACAAGATAGAGTGTTGACCCAAAGTGAGGGTGGATGAGCCCAGGGGAGGGGACGGGATACATAGCTGCGTCCTGAAGGGTGAACATGAGCTCAGCAGGTGGCCAAAGGCAGGACAGGTGATCCAGGAGAGCCAGCACAGACACCAGGACAAGCCACTGGAGCGCTGAGGTAATGGCTGGAGGAGAGACAAAGAGTGGGATGAAGCAGGGGATGGTGCTGCTGGAGAGAAAAGCAGAGATAAAAATCAGGAAGGGCTTTTCAACTTCAACAATATAAAGAAATACGAGAATTATTTTCCCAGGAAGATGAAAGTGCCATTTTTACATTTTGAAAAAATCACTTTGGTTGAAGTATAGCAAAGAGATTGGACAAGAGTGAGATTAGAACCACAGAGACATTTAAGAGGTCGTCATAACATCCAGGCTATTGTGGAATAGACAGACAGACAGATAGATAGATTTGTGATGTATCTATGTATAAAATGGTGTGTGGATATATATGGTTTATCTACACATGTATCTGTGGAGAGTTGTTTACACATCATCTAATGGGTTAAATAGCCATGTTATTTTTCCATCAAGCCACCTTAATAATGATTCATTATTTGAAAAGGAAAAATAATTAATCCATACCTACTCTGATAGCCTATTAAGATATTTTTATTAATAATGGGGTAAACCAGCCAATAGAGTATATAC
Organism: Mustela nigripes; assembly: GCF_022355385.1. Taxonomy (NCBI): domain Eukaryota; kingdom Metazoa; phylum Chordata; class Mammalia; order Carnivora; family Mustelidae; genus Mustela; species Mustela nigripes. The sequence continues at coordinate 67,070,775 of NC_081557.1, read as the reverse complement.
ATGAACAGAAAGTTGGGGCAATAAAAGGGGCTTACAAATAAATTCCAAGAAAGATTTCTCTGAGTCATTAAAATAAGGGAGACTAAACCTTGCACTACGTTTAAAGTCTATCTTCTCCCTGATTAAAATTTTGAGAAAGACCCTCTATCCTTTTGAGACCCAAAACCAATTTTAGGTCTAACCAATTCCAAGAGAGGGGTCTAACTATGGTATAGGGTATCTGGTAAGGTTAACAGTACTCTTCAAGTACTCTTGAAAGGAACCCCAATTCGATGGGGGTAGGGGGTGTTCCCCACTTACACAGCAGAGGTCTGGAGGTCAAGACGTTTAGAAAGAGTTTGTCCCTATTTCCCTTGGGACACAACCCACTGCCTGTCTGCATTTCCTACTGTCTTAGAGTGCTCGTTTCAGTAGCACATATACTAAAATCCTATTGTCTTAGAAATTTTCACCGTTGCCTTTATCCAAATTTATATTTTATATTCATTTAATATCAAGCTGATCAGTTAATATTTGGAGAGGATCAAAGTAACACCCCTGATCTGGTCGTAACATGTAGAAGAAAGCTCGGATCTTGCTGGGAAGTCTTTAGTGATCCACGGGTGGGTATCATCTATCTCAAGATACAGAAGCTCACAGAAAGAGACTGAGACTGGAAATTCTAGGCTAAACTCAATGGGAGAGTCACTGGGTATGTCTGGTTCTTCTGTCTTTCGCAATGATGGCTCGGTCCCTTGTCATAGGGTGTGGTTGTGAGAGTGACAGGGTCTTCCCTGTCCCTGGCTCTCAGGCATTCTTGCTGAGTCTGTCCCATGGTGTCTGACATTGTACTCACTGGATGGTTTTTCTCTCAAGGTCTGTCATTTCCCTGATGCTCTCTCACTTCCACGATGAAGCAATCCATCCATCTTTGTCTGTTTATGCCTAAGCTTTAATTAGAAACACGGTATCTGTGCAAAATAAGGAATCCATCTGGATACTGGTGGCATGCTGTCCCCTGTTCTCCCCCAGCCACTCTCCCCCAGTAGGACATCCAATCCTGCCCTCCACACAGGCAGGATCCTCATGATGTACACAGAGCACCCAGCACAGTGCGTGGGACGTGTTCCTAGTAGGATCTAAGATAAGGGAAAGAAGTAGATAAAGATCTAAAAACACAAAACCAAAGATACAGAAGACAGAAGAGAGAAAGAAGATAGTTGTACCAACAGGAAAGGGCAGTCCCAGTACCCGGAAGCTAACATGCTTGATGTCTGTGCATGTGCGCATGTGCATACACGTGTGCACGTGTGTGTGTAAGCAGTACGAAAGAGACCAAAAAGTAATCATCTGGTACTCTGAAAAGAACTAGAAGGAGCCTATTTTGTAAAGCCGAAACAACTCTGAATTATCCCAGAGATCTTGGTTTTAGAGTTTTGCCTTAAAGGAAAAAAATTAAGATTTTGCATTTCCTTTGACTTGTTCTCCTTAAATGCTTTGGATTTCAAAACACTTTTAAAATGAGCTTGGTGATTCCCGGTCATGGGCAAGGCACAGGATTGGCATCTTTCCCTGAAATTCAGAGGGTGCCACAATCAGCAATAAAACAAATACGTAATACAGCTCTAATATGAGGCAAAGGAAAGTAAGTAACCCCAAGAGCGTGGGGGGAGATGGGGGCAGGTGGTCAGAGCAGGGAGTGGTCTCACAGCTGGAGGCCAACAGGTGTGTCGTGCATGACCATGGTCTCCGAGCAAGCAGGCAGCGCAGACAGAACAGGGGGAATCGGGTGTGGCTGTGGACTTCAGGTTGGTGGCTTTGCCTTGACACTGTCAGCTCTGCAGAAGATCCGCAGAGGGTCTCTGGGCCCAAGTTAGGTTCACAAGGTTGTCTGCAGTAAGGGAGAACTCCTACTGGGTCTTGGTAGGGTCTCAGACGGGGGAGGTCAGGGAGGGCATTTGCAAGGGGTGGGGGTCTGGTTTTAAGTGGTTTAGGGACAAATGATTTCCGGTAATAAGTTTTACGACATAGTAGTTTAGAATTAGCAGTTCTTGAGAGGTAAACTGGGCTAGTGAGAAGCCGTTTATCCAGATGAGCAAAATCTATCCTTCTCAGAGCTGTTTGCCTAGATGAACACACTCTTGGCCTTAAACCAATCAGTTTATCAGCGTTTAAGAATTTCCAGAAGCATACAGTGAAACGCGATATGGGCATAAACCTTACCCTCCCGCGCAAGCATTTTCACGGAACAAATAAATTTGTATGGACGCTGGTGGGCTCATCTCTGTGCTTCATGCGTAAGCCAAGACGAGTCAGGTGGTCAGGTTGCTAGTTGGCATTTGGGATGGGCTGAAAGATATTGGGACTGAAACCTGATGGTGGGTTGTCCCAGCTCACAATGACGCAACTTCTGGTGGCAGAAGGAACTTGTTACAGCCTATTTGAAATCTGTAGATGTGATCCCTGCCATGTTGCTCGTGTTGAACACCTGCTCTCTATTTACATGGCACAACCCCTCTTTTTTTTTCTCTGCTTTTCCTGGAATTAGAGCTTTTTAAATGGTCCCTGCCCTCTAGGCTTTCTCTTCCACACATCCGACTGGAACACCCAGATGATTAATTTTGTCAACATACAGCTTGGGCCATGTCACCCGTCCCTTATCCCCTCAACTCTGGTTCTTAACACACAGCTATTGAACTCCAGTAAGTAACCTCTACTAGGTCCTGACCCTCCCCACCTCCTGCAACACCCTAGGCGTCCACACGCACCTGTCATGCCTTTGGACCTTACTCTGAGATCTGACCTCCAGCCTTCAGACACAGTGAAGCCTCAGAGCTGGGGGACACTGTAGACAGGGCCTGGCCTCCAAGGTAAGAGGAAGGGTGTAATTTACAAAAGCACATGCTACCAAAGTTTGTGAAAGAGTCTGAAACAGAAATCAATGCATGATGCTTAGGGTTTAGTGAACTTGAGATTCTATGTGGTTTTTTTTTTTTTTTAAGATTGTATTTATTAGAGAGAGAGTTTGTGTGTATGTGCACACACAAGACTGGGGTAGAAAGCGGGGGAGGGCCAGAGGCAGAGGGAGAAGCAGACTCCCTGCTGAGTGGGGAGCCCGACTGGGACTCGATCCCAGGACCTTGAGATCATGCCCTGAGCTGAAGGCAGACTTTTAACCAACTGAACCACCCAGGCAACCCGGATTTTGTTTTCTTTAAAAGTGGCTTTTAAAGCCATGTGTTCAATGTATTTAAAACAACAACAACCTGCTTTCAAGAAAGACTGTGAAGTTCATGAATTTTCTTTGGATCTCACCTACCTCAGTTTCTCCCTCAGCATACATGAAATTTTCGGGACGTGACCACTACTTCGCTGAACAAGAACTTTGCACCGGCTGCTTGACGACGCACAGTCATTCAGCACCCCCTGGGACCCGTAGAGGTGGCTCTTACCCTCTGCGTGTCACAAATAGGGAGCCCGGGAGTCCGAGAATTTAGACAGTGAGGCCAAGTTCTCACTGCTGCTAAGCGACAGGTTGGTGTTTGATTTCAGGCGTATGATGGCCGTGCCCTGCCGCCTTTGGGAAGCTACACTGACAAACCCAGACTGCAGGGGGCCCCAGGGGCTCTCCACCTCACTCCATAGCAACTTGCCCCCATCCTCTTGTTCCTGCTCCTTCCTCGGGGGACAAGCTGGCTCGTGTTGACCAGCTATGGTGCCGTGGGGAGGCCTTCCATTCGTTCACAGCTCTTCGCCCACAGCACAGAAGTTTCCCCATCAGATTGTAACACACTGCTGAGACTGTCCCTCTCTCTCTCGCCACCACCACCTCCGGCCACAGTGATGAATGCCTTCCCTGGCTCAGGCTCAGCGAAGCGCTCAACAAACACGACATTGAATGTTCGCAGCAAGCCTTGCGCGTATGGCGCTGGTGAGGCATTTATAGATGTATTTCCGTCTAATGGCTTGCATTCTTCCATTTTTCTTGCAAGCATTTGGCTTCCTGTGCACAAGAGGAGTTTTCTCCTGGCTTTGAAGTCCCTCCCCCTGGACGGTGAGCTGCCCAGAGGGCAGGAACCCCATGTGACCCTGTCACAAGCCCAGGTAAGGCAGCCCGTGAAAGGATCGCTGAGCGCAGCTGACTCAGTATGTGGCAGATCAATGCCACCGTCCCTCCCTCTGGCTTGGCCTGTCGTTTGGCTGTGCACACTGGCCACCCAAAGCAGGTCATGGGCCGACTCCTTCAGTTAGCCAGGCTCTTTGTTGACCTTGCTTAGGGCGGAATCAGCCATCATGCACAGTTATGGCTTCATCCGAGAGCATGTCAAGTTCCTTGCCCATCTCCAAGCTATACCTTACTACTATAAAAGAAATTACACTGATGCTTTATGGGTATATTTCAGATCATTTTTCAGATTTCAGATAACAGTTTGTGACCATGAACTCTCCCAAAGAGAAGAGACAGACAACTGTATTACTAGTTACAATCTTCTCCGTTGCCCCAAACTGGAAAAAAGCAAAGAATCATTATTACTTTGTCTGCTTTAGAAAAACAGAAGTGCATTTTTGAAAATTTTATATTTAACCCCTTGAACTTATTTCCTGAGGAAATTAGGCCAGCCAATAGATTTTTTACCTTTACTGGCCCTCTGCTGGGTCTCTAAACAAGTAGGCAAACATTTGTCAGGAAACACTCTAAACTGCAGACATTCAAATGTGCATTATTCTTCACAGTAGTCCTCTCTAGTCACTGGATACGGGTTCCTACAACCCTGTGGTCCCAAGGATGGATGGAAATTCCTCTTTGGGATCACTTTTAGAAGTCAATCTATAAATTGCACAAGAAAATCAACCTCAATTCCAACCTTAGTTTTCAACTCTGTTTGCACCTCAGATCGGCTAAAGAGTTTTAAAACCCAAACTGGAGGCACCTGGAGGGCTCAGTCGGTTAAGCGTCTGCCTTTGGCTCAGGTCATGATCTTGGGGTCCTGGGCTCGAGCCCCACATCCAGCTCCCTTATTCAGCAGGGAGTTTTCTTCTCCCTCTGCCTCTCCCCACCCCTGCTTGTGTTCTTTCTCTCTCAAATAAATAAATAAAATCTTTTTAAAAAAAAGATTAAGTACTTAAAAAACAAAACAAACCAAAATCAAGGACTATCTCACTGCAAAGCAATTAAGTAAGCATGGTTGGGCACTCACAGCTTTTTAAAATTTCTTAGATGATACTTATATGTGGCAAGGATTAAAAATTACATCTTTTCTTTTAACCCAGCTTCTCTTTGAATGATTTTTCTCACTTCCAAAATTTAAATCTATCATCAGAAGACAGAAATGTATATCTTTGACAATGCCCCCTCCCCAAAAAAGTGCTATAGTTTCCCAAAGCAACTCCCAAATTGTTTGGAACCATGGGATCTTATTAGAATAAACATGTACCTTCTTAGGGGACCATTTAGAAAAATACAAAAGTTGTCACTTGCTCATTCATTCTTCCATTAATGAGCATTTGGGTTGTTAAGATTTTGGTAATTGTAAATAAAGCTGCTATAAACATTTGCGTGCAAGTCTTTGTGCAGACATGTTTTCATTTATTTTGCATGATTACCTAGGGAGAGAATAGTTGAGTCATAAGACCAATTATAATAAAAAAAAATAAAAGCTATGTGTAATAATGTAGGATTACAAGGAACTGTCAAATGGTTCTCTAAAACTTAATCTTACACTCCATCCTGTAACGTATGAGAGTTTCAGGAGCTCTACTTCCTTGACAACGTTAGATACTTTTCAGGCTTTTTGATTTAAGCCACTCCAAAAGGTATAAAATTTGATGTGATTATGGTTCAAATTTACATTTCTGTGATGATTAATAATACTGAACAGTTTTTCTTGTTTTTATAGGCCATTCATCTATCTTCTTTTGCAAAGTGACCGAATCTTTTGCTCATTTTTTTTTTTTAGGTAAACTTTTATTTTGAGACGATTGTAGATTCACATGCAGTTGTAAGAAAGAATACAGACATTGTGTGTATCTTTTACCTAGTGTATCCCTTGGTAACATCTTGTAAAACTGTAGTACAACATCATAGCCAGATACCGACATTGCTATAGTCCATCCATCACATTCAGATTTACTCCCTGTCCATATATTCATTTGTGTGTATGTACTAGCTGGGCATGATTTTATGACATGCATGGGTTCCTGAATCCACTGTCACAGTCAAGACCCACAACAGTTCCATCATCATGAGGATCTCTCACAACCCTATCCACCCATCCCTAAACTCTGCAACCACAAAGCTGTCTCCACTTATAAAATTTGTCATTTAAAAAATGTTGTGAAAATGGAATCACACAGTATATAATCTTTGGGGTGATTTTTTTCACTCAGCATAATTCCCCAGAGATTCATTCCAATTGTTGTTTGTCTTGATCGTTCATTCATTTTTTTTTGGTAAGTGGCATTCCATGGTGTGGACGTACTACAGTGTGTTTAACCATTTGCCCACTGAAAGACATCAGGGTTGTTTACAGTTTTCACTATTATTTACAAAGCTGAATGAATGATCATTCATGTACAGGTTTTTTTGCTGGGTCAGGGGGTCATTGCATGGCTAGTTTATAAGGAACTGTAAACTGCTTCCCAGTGTGGTGGTACCATTTTACATTCTCACTAGCAATGCATATGGGATCCAATTTCTCTGCACATTCACTGACATTTGGCGCTATTTTTTATTTTAACTATTCTGATAGGTATATAGTGACATATAATTGTGGTTTTATTTCATTTCTCAATGGCTAATAATGTTGAAAATTTTTTTTTCATGTGCTTATTTGCCATCTGTATATCCTCCTTAGTGAAATTTCTGTTTTGTTCCCCCCCCCCCATGTTTTAATTGAAATGTTTAGGCTTTTGCTGTTGAGTTTTTTAAATTCTTTATATATGTCCTAGATACTAGCTCTTTGTCAGATATGTGATTTGCAAATATTTTCTCCCAGTCTATAGCTTTTCTTTTTATCCTCTTAACAAGGTCTGTTACAGAGCAAAATGTTTTCACTTCAATGAGGTCCAAATAATCCATTTTTTTCTTTTATAGATTGTGCTTTTGTTGTCAAATCTAAGAACTCTTAACTTAGCCCAACATCTCAAATATTTTCTGTTTTTTTTCCCCCAAAACAGTTTTACATTATACACTTAAATGTGTGATCAATTTTGACTCAATTTTTATATAAGTAATGTAGTTTAAGTCAAGATTGTTTTCTTTTGTCTGTTTTTTGAATTGTTCATTATTTTGTTGTTGAATTGTATGTGTTCTTTATGTGTTTGGATACAACTCTCCTGTTAGATATATGTATTGTGAATACTTTCCCCAATCTATTTTTTAACAGTATCTTTTGATGAACAGAAAATTTTAATTTCAGGTACAGAGGTACTTCGATGAAGACTATGGTTAGTTCTTTCATATTTCAGCTAAGAAGTCTTTGCTTACTACAAGGGCATGAAGACATTCTCCTAAGTAGTTTTCTAGAATATTTATCATTATGTCTTTTATATTTAAGGCTATAATCTATTTTGAATTATTTTTGAGTATGGAGTAAGGGAGGGATTGAAGAGAGTTTTCCCCTCCTTTTGATATCCAGTTTTTCCAGCACCATTTGTTAAGATTAGTCTACTTTCCTGAATTATTTTTCTTATAATTGTTTATTTATTTGAGAGAGAGAGCAGGAGAGGGGCAGAGGGAGAGGGAGAGAATCTCAAGCAGACCTCCCACTGAGTGCAGAGCCTGACATGGGGCTCAAACTCACAACCCTAAGATCATGACACAAACCAAACCAGAGTTGGACACTTAACCCAGTGAGCCACCCAGGTGCCCCAAACTTGTCTACTTTCCCAGTGAACTGATGTGTTGGCTTGGTTCAAAGTCAATTGACCACATATGTATGGGTTTATTTCTTGATTCTAGTCTGTTCTGCTGATTATTTGCTTATCCTTATGCCAAAACCACACTGCCTCTATTAACGTAGCTTTATAATATATCTTGAAATAGTTCTTGTTAGTTCTCCAACTTAATTCATTTTCAAGATTATTTTGGTTTCCACCTCATCTGCATTTATATATAAGTTTTATAAACAGATTTCCAGTATCTTCAAAAAATATTGCTGGAATTTTGATTGGGATTTCATGGAATCCATAGATGAATTTAGGAAAATATGCATTTTAATAAAATATTTTTCTAATCCATGACATGGTATTTCTCTTCACTGGTTTTGGTCTTCTTTTGTTTCTCTTTGCAGTCTTTTGTAATGTTCAGTATAGAGGCTTTGCCTATCTTTTGGTTGATTAATTCTATATTTGGTTATTTTTGTGGTATTGGTATTGTTCAATTTTATTTTAAATTTGTTATTACTAGTGTTACAGAAAAATGATAGATTTTTAAAAATGTATCCTACAGCCTATGATTTTACTAAATTCACTTCCTAATTCCAGTAGCTTTTTTGTTGTTGTTGCTTTTTAAGATTTTATAGGATTTTCTACATACTGGTTCACACAATATGAGAATAAAGAGAGTTTTACTTTTCATTTTTTTCAATATGTGTTCTTTGTTTCTTTTTCTTAACTTCTTAACATCCAGTAAAATATTGAAGGAAATGGTGGGAGCAAACATCTTTTTCTCATCTCAGAGAAAAAAAAAAAAATCCTGATTTCACCATTAAATATGCTATCATTTGTAGGTTTTTCAGATCTATTCTTTACCAGACTGGGGAAATTTACTCCTATTCCTAGTTTCCCCCAATTTTTTTTTTTTTATCATGAATGAATGTTGAATGGTATAAAATGATTTTTTTTACACATATTAAAATGATTTTTCTCTCTTATTCTGTTAAAGTTATAAATTACAGGGGTGCCTCTATGGTTCAGTTGGTTAAGCATCTGAGTCTTGATTTCGCCTTTCATGATCTCAGGGTCATGAGATAGAGCCCCATGCTTAACACAGAGCCTGCTTGGGATTCTCTCCTCTCCGTGCACACCCTCTGCCCCCACCAGTTCATGCTCTCTAAATAAATAAATAAATAAATAATAACACTGATCCAATTTTCAAATATAAAATTAACCTTATAGTCCCAGGGAACCACCCTCTCCCACTGTGGTCATGATACAGAATCCTTTTGGCATATTTTTAGAATCAATTTGCTAATATATCATTCTGGATTTTTGCAACTTTGTAAGAGACATGATTTTCGTGTGTGTGTGATTTTTTCTTTTGTTTAGATGACATTGCAGTGCTATAAGGAAAGGTTATGCTGATATGACAAAATACATTGAGAAGTGTTTTTTTCCTTCCGCTATTTTCTGAGTGTGTGTAAAGTCAGTATTAATTCTTCCTTAAATGTTTGATAAGACTCACAAGTTAAATTATGTGATTATCTTTGTTTGGAAGCTATCTTTGTGGGAAGTTATCTTTGTAGGAGTAGGTATCTTTGTGGGAGTATTTATCTTTGTGGGAAGATTTTTCATTACAAATTCAAGTTTTTTAGTAGATATAGAGCAAGGAAGTAGAGGATGGATAGAGTTCCTATAATACTGCAGCAAAATTGTCTTAATTTAAAATCAAGGCCTGCAGCGTGAGGCTACTCCATATGAGCATATACATGGCCCAATGTCTAGAGTTCTCTCTCTCCATGTCCAATGCCTAGAGTTTCTGCCCTTTCATTCTGTTGCTTCCTGGATTACTACCAAAACCTCTGGAAACAAGATAAGATCCCAGTTAGTGAATTGTCAGAATTGGCAAATCAGGTAACATCCGTGGGTCCAGCACACTGAAGACAGCTTTTGTTTCTTCAATCTGTATTTACTGAGCCTTTACCAATGCACTCAGCTTAGAGTTAACAGATGGAAATAAGGGGAGCAGTGGGTGACACCCCATTGCCTCTGAGTCAAGAATGAAAGGGAGGGCACCTGGGTGGTTCAGTGGGTTAAGCCTCTGCCTTCTGCTCAGGTCATGATCTCAGGGTCCTGGGATCAAGCCCTGCATCAGGCTCTCTGATCAGTGGGGAGCCTGCTTCCCCCTCTCTCTCTGCCTGCCTCTCTGCCTACTTGTGATTTCTCTCTCTCTCTCTGTCAAATAAATAAATAAAATCTTGGGAAAAAAAAAAAAAAGAATGAAAGGCGAATCCCTATAGTTGGTGTCTGGGGAGAGAAGGCAGAGAGACCAGAAAGCAAACATGTGCCTGACCTGATGAGCTCAGGTTCCGCTCAGACTCCAGAGAAATGGCCAAAGTTCAGGGAGAAGCCCTAGGTCTCCTGTGTTTCCCTCTCAGAGACCTTCCTGGATCAGACTCAACACCCAGGAACGGGATCCCAACAGGCAGGCAACAAGGGCTGAAACCCCTGCATTCCTAACAGTTTGGTAAAGGACTTCCAGGGTCAGAATCAGATTCCCAGGCCCTTCTGCGATCTCCACACTCAAAACGTTCTCAGTGGAGCCAAGAGTGCATGCATGTTTAACAAGCTCCCGGGTGACAAAATGACTGGGCACATCACTCCATCTAAGAACTCAAATGACAAGGGGAGAGAGAGCATTCAGAACGCCGAGAGGTCAGTGTTCCAGGCTCTTGGTTCTGCAATGCAGCTAGCTGGCTGAGATAACTTTTCTCTCTTCTGGGAACCCCTCCTGGCACCCTAGGTACTTGGGGTCCTTACCGTCCTCCACTTTGTTCCTTCCACACATTCTAAGGTGGGGGGTGAGGGGCAGAAATGGGGTGTTGCCATCAGACAGACTTGGGCTCTGTGAACTCGGGAAATCATTTAACTTCTTTGAGTTTTAGTTTCTTACTACAAATGTAGATAAAGATTCATTTTCAAAGAATTTTGCAAGGATTACATGAGATAATGTGAATCAAGCATTGACCACAGGATCTGGTCCAAAGCGAACATCCAGAGACTGTCAGCTGACACCATTCAGTAACTGACTGTGATCTCCAAGAGGGCAGGCAACATGCCTTTTGTTTCTCCTGCTGGACCTGGTTACAGACTAGTCAGTCATGCTCGTGGAGCTGAAGAAGGAAGCTCAATCTGTCGGTGCTGAAAGAAGACCTGAGGCACCTGCAAAATAGGTACACGTGCCCTTCCCCCCCACACACACAACCTTCCTCACTCGCTTCCCCCTACTTCCTGTCTTTGCGCGTCACCCCTTCTCTCCGTCAAGATTATCTCTCATTTTGTGTAGTGAGAAGAATAATACAGTTTGTGATTACTGAGGGCTAGCCCCGGGGCCGGCACTGTCCTCAGCTCTTCAGCTGTATTATCCCAGCGAATCCTCACCACGGCCCTGGGAGGCAGCCCCTGGCGAGATCTCCATGGCAAGGTAAGTCAGCCTCAGAAGACAGAGGTCACGGGCCTGCCTCAAGTCACACAACTTCAACGTGGTGGAGAAGCCAGGCCGACTTCGTGCCCCAGAGGCCTGAGGACTGTGTGTGTGTGTGTGTGTGTGTGTGTGTGTGTTGGAGGTATGTGTATATGTGGCTGTGGAGGTAGGTGGGGGTGTGTGTGCTTGTGTGTGTGTGCGTAGGGAGAGTCTGTGGGGGAGAGTACATAACACGTGCCCTCTGAGCCATGCCAGCCCCCTGCAACCCCCTCAGAGCTACCTAGAGCTCCCAGCACTGTAGAGCTCGTGCTTTCATTCTTGTCAACAGGAAGACATCCGTTCCTACCGCCCTTTGGGGAAGAGAGAAGAAGAAGCAAGGAGTCCCAAGTAGGAGGAGAGAGCAGCTCATAGGAAGTCATTGGCTTCTTTGACCCCAAACCTGTCCTCGTTCTGTCCCTTCCTTGGCTGACGAAGGCGCCAAGCGCCCAGCGCACTGACAGAGCATCTGCGGGAGCCGATGCTGGGACACGCCTCCCTGTAGCTATTGGCCTCCTTTGACCAGCCTGAACCTGTGGTGCTGACAGGCTTCTTGTCCACACGATGATGTTTCACAAGCTGTATGCCGTCACGTCGACAGGACGGCGTAGCCCGGAATGCTGCCCGATCTCCCCCTTGGGGCAGATCTCCTCCTACCGCTTCACGAATCTGGTGTCTAGCCGGTGATCCAGGCTAGAGAGTGTCTAACCGGACTGGGTGCTGGGCTTTCCCCAAAGGGGGAGTTTGGCTGCCCTTGGAAGCATCCTGAACGCAGCGCCGGGGGTTCCAGAGGGCCGAGACAATCCTCCTGTATTCCCTGCAGAAGTTCTGGTTCAGGAGCCCATAGACGACGGCATTAAGGTAGCTGTTGAAATAAGCCAGGAAGTAGCTAGCCACGAAGAGCCCCTCTGGGACCCAGGGAGCTATTGCCTCCGGGTCGATGGCCACCATGAGGCCGATGCCGTTCAGCGGGGCCCAGCAGATGGTGAAGACCACAAACACCACGAACATGGTCAGAAAGCCCCGGACGTCGCCGGGCTGCAGGCGCAGCTTGGTGTCCGGCTTGGCCCTCCTGCGGGCCTGGAGCACCAGCACCCAGATGCGCGGGTAACAGAAGGACATGACCACGACGGGGAGGAGGAAGTGAACGATCATCACCGCCATCATGTACCGGGCTCTGGCCATCTGAATGAAGGTGCAGGAGTAGATGCCCGGGTCGTATGCCAGGGACCCCGCGAAAAAGTTGGCCACCAAGGTCCCCACAGTGAGGAGCCAGATGAGGCAGACATAGAGGGGCATGTGCCAGGGCCAGCAGATCTGGTGGTAGGCCACGCTGTGGCAGATGTGCAGTAGCAGTTAAGGGCAATGGCAGTGCTGTTGAAGACGGAGCCAATGGCACTCAGGCCCATCACGAAGGCACTGGCCTTGCAGGGCACCTCCCCCAGGGCCCAGCCATCTTGGAAGATGGCCGCAAGGACTAGCGGGTGCGGGTACAAGGCCGCCGCCAGGTCAGCCGATGCCAGACTCACCAAGAACAAATTGCCTGGAGCAGGAGAGAGGGAGCAAGAGTCAGCAAGAGACCCCACAGCTCCTAGCCTGGAGAACATTCTACTCTTCAACCAGTCGCTTAAAATGAACTATGTCACTGTTAGTATTGGGGTTGGGAACCTAGTGGCTTTTAGGGACATGAAATTCAGGCTCAGACTGTGTTTCCTTCACACATTGTGCGGCTTAGGCAACTTACCCAAGTGCCCCAACGCCTCAAGCCTCATTTTCCTCATTTGTAGAATGGGAATAGTGATTCCTACTTTATACTATAGTTGTGAGGATCAAATGATGGGGCAAAGTCCTGGGGGCACCATGGGTGCTCACTGATGATGACTGTTTTCACCACAAGCACAGATCCTTTGGAGCTCTGCATCACTGACGCTCCGGCAAGGGTTCTAAGGGAGAAGTATCTGAATATCCAGAAAGTGGCTTCACTAGCACCAGTCCCCACCCACACTCCCACCTTCCCACAAGTGTCTCTGGTAGAGTCTCCTTTTGTTCCTTCTCCAGCACTGGTCAACAGGCTACTTTCTAAGTGTCTTTACCTCAGTTTTCTAAATGTGAATTGCATCTTGCAGGTGGGATCGAAGAAAGTTCTGGGAGTAGGAACCATGTGCTCTGGCGTTCCCCTGCCTGCCTCATCTGGGGCCTACACTCACAGTCAGGCGGCCTTGTTGGCGGAGAGTCCCATCCTGTGAGGTCTCGTGGCTTCCAGTGGCCTCCCTGCATTGCCCACACCTTCTCCAGCTCTCTGAACTGCCTTCCTCCTCTGAATGCAGAATTCTCTAGCCCAAGAGAGCCTCAGGAGTCATCGAGAGAGCCTCTGGAAACCACAACATCCATTGAGTGATATGCTTCAGGCATGTTCTGGGCCAGGATCCTAGGGAAGACCTGGGGCTAAAGCCAAAATGAGAAATCCAATATTTCTATTTCTCAAGCATTTGGAGTCTAAAGCAAACACTGACTCATGAAGAAGGCACCAAGAGTTCAGAAGGGTGGCCAAAACAGAGCTCAGAGCACGAGAAGCTCCATCCTTGATGTGACTTGTTCCATTCACCAAGTGTACGGTTTTAGCACCTACTGCATGCCCAGGAGCTGATATCCTTTCCTGGCATGCAGTAGGTACTAGTGTCATCTTCCAAGTCCTCTGGCCTCTTGCCATGTGGTGAAGTGCAAGCTGCCAGCCCTACAGTGGCTAGACACAGAGAGAGGATGGAACGATTGCAAGAGGGAATTCTCGAGGAGCTAAGGGTGCTCACTCCACCATGACCACACGTGTGCTCTGTGTGCTGCAGAGGCTGATATAACCTTCTCGGGGATGCAAAAGCTTCGGGCAGATGGAAAGGGTCCAAAAGATGCAGCAATCAGAGAGGCCAGTCTGCAGTCTGGCTTCAAGAGGGTAGGGGGAAAGGGAGGCTCAGAACCACCCGGCTGGGGTTCCCCTCTCCCCAAGTCAGACCCTTCAGGTGAGGGAAACTCCACTATTATAGTTATAAACCCACAAGGCAGAGAAAGGGCTGCTTCCAGGCTTCCCCTGTTCCCACCCACATTCATTCAGCACACCTCCAAGAAAATTCCACAGGATGCACTCCATGTGGGTGTGGGAATATGGAATACCCCCAGGCAGCCTTCGTTTGGATGATTAAAATGCTTACAAGGTGGTGAGCTCTCCCGTCTCTCCAGACATTCATGGAGATATGGGGTGTAAAGCGGTCTGGCCTCGGCTTGAACTGCTGGCTTCCTTCTCCTTCAACTCTGTTAGGGATCTATTTATTCAGTGGGGTAAATTCTGCCTGGTACAGCCTGACAAGAAATGCACATCTGAGGACCTATTCCAGGGGCGGAGAAGGTCTCCTCCTTTTCCATTTAATTCCCAGTTTTGTTTGCGTTCTCCACTGGTGGATGTCAGCCTCTGACTCTCCTAGGCAGACCTCACCTGGTCTCAAGACAGTGAGGCATTTCCCCTCTCAGAGTTCTTGTTCTCAGCTGTATCAGTTGTCCTCCTCTCTTCCCAGAATCCTAAGTGTCTTTTTGGCATTGGGAGGTGGTGCTGGAGGGTGGGATGACCTGGGGAATCTGTTTTGCAGCTTTGAAGTTGGGCAACCTCCTGAAACTTCTTTCTCCATGACTGTTCTTTTGCCGGTTCCCCCCTATTCTTTAGAGGCCCCCCTTCCTTTTCTTTACACGCACTTGGTTGCTTCTGGGAAGAAAATCGCTTCTTTCTGACACAGGGATATTGGTCCCTGCAGGGCCCTCTGGGGTCCCAGCAGAGCCGCAAACAAGCTTTTGGCACTTGCAAGCACGTGCGGAGAAAGTCAAGGGCTGCTGGGAGCGGCTGCCAGCTCAGCCAGCTGTTTCCCCCCAAAGCCAGTCAAGCTCCGCGGTGTTAATGTGGCTCATCCCCTAATAATGCCCCGGAGGCTGGCGAACAGCTTGTAAATAGTGGGAAGAACACATTCAACTCCACAGAGAGAGTGATTCAATTACTCTCCCCTATTACTCGGGCTGTTCCTGAAAGGCTGAAATCAACCAGTTCCTGCTGTAGGTTCACCCGCCCAGACGTCGTACTGTCTTCCAGATTTCTTGACATCCTTCCAAATTAGGCAAATAAAATTCTTGTTTTGTCTCCCATCTGTAAGAAGCCAGGTCCTGTCTGGATGGTAGTCAAGGGAGACCTAGTCGTCTATCCGTCTCTTCCCCAGACAGGTGAGAAATCCATCAGGATACGCACAGCACCGCTCAGCCCGCTCTGCGCAGGCGTCTAATGAATATTCATATCACACATCCTGGCGTGACTTCTTTCCATCTGCCTCCACCAGACAGGGTGTGTGAGTGGAGACAGACTTCAACAGCAGACCTTTGTTCACTAATATGGAATTCCCTTTTAACGATCATAGGAAAAGCACATCCCTCCACAATCCACTCCTGCTTCCTCTTCCCTTTTTTCCAAGAAATCTATTTTTCTTTTTTTTTTCTTTTTTAAGATTTTTAAATTTATTTATTTGACAGAGAGAGAGAGAGAGAGAGACCACAGGTAGACAGAGAGGCAGGCAGAGAGAGAGAGGGAAGCAGGCTCACTGCTGAGCTGAGAGCCCAGTGCAGGACTTGATCCCAGGACCCTGAGATCATGACCTGAGCCCAAGACAGACGCTTAACCGACTGAGCCACCCAGCTGCCCCAAGAAATCTATTTCTTAAGAAGGATCTGGTAACCCTGGGGAAAAAAGCCAGCAAGCCTTGAGTGATCAAGTCTTCAACAGATAGGAGAGTTCCAGAAGGTCAAGCCACCTCCATCCCTTACCCCTTCTCCCTGTGACCACCCAACAGGCCCAAAGAGTTTGTTAAATTTAAATTGTCCTTGGTCACTGAGCTAAAAGCCAGTGTAGAAATAGATAGTCATGGAGTCATTTCCTCAACAGATATTTCTGAGTATCTACTAGGGAAGAGCTTTGCCTTTGCCAAGGCCAAGGGAAGCATGGCGAGCGAGAGAGGCATGCCTCCTCCCCTTACAAAGCTGGTGGTCTCAGAGAAGAAAATAAAAAATAAAAACAAGATGTGCAAAGGTTAAAATAGGGAATTCAACAGAGAAGCTATCATTTTTAACAGGGCTGAATTTCCTGTGACTTGAGGCTTTTTTCCATGCATTAACTATTCAAGCATACAATATACTTGCTGAGTGCCTACCCCATCTGTCTTGCAGGGCACAGGGATGGGTCAAAGACATGGCCCCCGCTGGGGAGATGCCAACAGGGCTGTTGGGCTGAGAAACAGAGAAACAGCAGGCACACAGCCCTTCAGTGTGCTGAAAGCCAAGAGGGAGCCCAGGATAAGGGAACAGTGAGGAAGAGCTAAGATGGCCTGGAGATGGGGCTGACCAGGCAGGAAAATTCACCAAGGAGTTGAAGAAAATCACAAAGACCTTTGCCACTGGCCTACTTCCTTCCAAGAATGGCTGTTTTCCTCAAAAGGGATCTGTATGGGAAAGGAAGGACATAGGAAACACTAGTAGTCTCGAAATGAATGCGAAATATTTTCATCAGCTACTCTCTGGAGATAAGCATTGGAAGTCAATAGGCAGATTATTTGTTAAAAACCTGATTTCCTTACAAATACTTAAACAAGGCATTTTTATATTATAGTAAGCTCTTAATTTGATTCCCAAGTTCCTTGAGGGCAGAGATTGTTTTCCACTAAAATCACATTATTTTTGAAAATCTTAGAGAGTGTGGATGAATCATAAAAGGGGCAAGTTGAAATGTAACTGTGCTTTAATTAAAAACAAAGAGGCCGGCTAAGTAAGCTTATCGTGTAAACAAAAGCGGGATGGGGGTATTTCAACCACTTAAAGGAAGAGAACATATTTAAGAGCATAAGCATCTATTTTTTTTTTTTAACTGAGATGCCTATTACAAAACATCCTTCCATAAGCATCACCAGAGATCATTTGGAAACTCTTTCGATAGCATTTTATGACTTCAATTACACTTAATACTCACAACAAAACCACAATTGGTATAGCACCTTCAAGTTTATAATGTGCCTTTACATAAATTGACTCAATTGTATCTCAAAAGAATCCTTTAGGGTTGATTTCATGATTTCCATTTCTAGAAACTGGCACTCAGATTATGTGACTTGCCCAGGGCCATAACAGTGAAAGAGTGAGAAAGAAGAGAAACAGGAGGAAATCAGGAAAAAGAAATGTCAAGGGCAACCAAAGTGAGAAAGAACAGGAAAGCAAGCCCATTTAACCCAGCAGTTAGGAAGTCAGACTCCTCTGACTATTCACAAGGGCACGGTTCTGTCCAATGTTGGAAAATAAACTTTAGTACCGTGGGTTGTTCTCCCAGTCAGCTTTGGCTTTAAGAGAAGAAAGAATCGGAGTGATACTTGCAAAAGGATATCCCTTTGGTGGGGGGGTTGTACAGGGTTTTTTTCTTTTTCTTCTAAATGGGAGAGATTTTATCTGGCATGTAGTGAGCACACAGTAATAGCAGCTATTTTTTATTATGGCGGCTTTTATATTATTAGTGGTGTCAAAAGAACAAGAAAGAGACTCCAAACATTGGACTACAATCCCTAGGAGATAAGATAGGAGAAGTCACAGTGCGGGAGGACAGTGACCGGCGGGAACTCCCTAAGCACTGGGGACTCCAATTCTCCACTCGCTAAATTCTACTCTTTCAGCAAGAAGTATTTTAAAGCATAAGACCTAATCCAGGCATTGGTATGTCCAGAGTTTTGTGATGTCTCGGGCTAAATACAGACCCGCAATTTCGGCAGGTGGGGTTGGGGGGGATAAAGCAGTCAAACACGAAAGTTTTCATACCCCTGGGCTACTGGGAGCTACACGGGAGGAATTAAAAAGGATTATGAGCTTTCCTGATTGTTCAGCTAAAGACATAATTATGGGATTTAAAATGTGTTTGTCTTTGCTTGGTGAAGAGATAAGAAAGTATTCAGAGCAGAAACCCGAAGTTGGAGAACTCAAGTCCCATCAGGGAGGGAGTCCAAGTTTAAGTCCAGTTTGGTGTTCAGCTGATAATAGGCACTTCAAACCCGTGCAGGCTGAGCGGGTCAAAAGACACCCGTCACCAAGTGGCATCTCCGTGAGTGGTCAGAAGCAGCATAAAACCGGGATGAAGTGGGTTCCACCTTACCCTACAATGCCTGGAGTGCAGGGACTGTGGGTCTATTAAGTATTTCCTCCAAGCCTTCCAACGGCCTTTATCCAGAACTAGTCTATCTACTCATTCATCATCTACACCCTCAGTCAGCAAGTGGGGGGGAAAGGTGGGCTCAGCTCCCCCCTGACTAGGGATGCAAAACACCTGTCAGGCTGAAAATGCCAATCAGGAAGCCTGCAGTGCAGTCAGTCCCTATGTCTGGTTAAAAGATGTCGTGGACTGAGCATCTGTGGGTGCCCGGAGGACAGGGCAGACTCTAGAGGAGGGCCTGTGTGTTCAGCAACCAAATCCTCCACGTTTTCCTGGGCAATTCCAATGTCAATTTCATATCCCTTCTCTTTACATATCACCCAACTGTCCTAGATACAGATTCGTGTCCACTCATTCACAACTCCTCCCAGAGAGCCCGGGAAATCAGGCACTGTGCCCATGGGCCAGGAATACCTGATACCCTTTGGGCTTTCCCCCCTGTTATCGGAGATTACCTTGACCTTCCAGTAAGGACATGTTTCTCTCAGCTCTCTTCTGGGGAGTCAACTGTCTGGATGGTGAAATTAATGGCGGGAGGCTCACATTTTAGGGGCAGCCTGATGGCGGGCAATCTCAAGACAGACCAGCAGGGGGAAAACTCCCTAAAGAGGCAGGGAGGCATAACCTGGGGGAGGCCAGGCGGCATTGGAGACCGCTAGCCACACAGGAGCAGCGGGAGCAGGCACACCTCTGAGCGGATGGTGCCAGTGAGGTGGACTATGGGCTTTTTGTGCTGGAAGCCATTCAGTTCCACAAAAACTGTACCGGTGGCATGAGCAAGGCTGAGTGCTGTCACTGAGTCCCCCCTACCTTGTGACACAAAATCTATTCCTTCTGTCCCACTGCTCTCCTGATGTCTTGTCCATTTTCAATTCATTTCAACAGACAGGTGTTTTTGTCTTACTGTGTACTCAGCTCTGTGGACAGAAAGGGAGTACAAGTCTCCGTTCTCAACAGATTCGCAGTGCCCTGGGGAGAGCGGGACATGGACAACAGCACGGTGCGGTGGGTGCTGTCTGGGGAGGGCATGTGGCAGCCAGAGGAGGGAGACCAGCCCCACACCCTGCTTGGTATTAATAAGCAACATCAACCACCACAGAGGGAAGCTGAAGAGGGGTCTGAAGAAGTTAGATGGCAGAAGAGAGGCAGGGAGCTCTCCAAGATGAGGCAGTGCACAGGAGTCTGGCGGCATGGGAGCAGCAGTGGCTCACAAGCTGGATGGGAGGAGGGAGGCAAGGCTGTCTTGTTAGACGGGTTAGAGGGAGAAGGGCTGTGTGGGCAGAGTCTGATGCTGTACAGACAGGGCAGCCACTGACGGGATGGCATGCCTCTGCCAGCGGGGTCAGCCATCGGAGGAGGGAGCCTGCCAATCTGTCTGGACACTACAGACGTAATTTGTTCCAGGGATGGTGAGCATGGGCCGTGACTGGTCAGCTCAGGTGGTTAAGTGTCTGCCTTTGGCGCAGGTCATGACCTGCATCAGGCTCCCTGCTCAGCGGGAAGTCTGCTTCTCCCTCTCCCTCTGCTGCCCCCCTATTTGTGCTCTCTCTTTTTCTCTGTGTCAAATAATTTTTTTTTTTTTTTAAAGATGATGAACGTGTAAAAAGAGGCAGTGAGAGGACGGAGGGCCGGAAAGGGGAATATTGAGAAATATTAGAAGACAAAAATCATGGGAGCTTGGGGAATGAAGGAACCAGGAATGACACCCAGAGATCAGGTGTCTGGGAGAGGAAAAGAAGGAGATCCAAAGAACTAGCATGAGGTAAGCCGAAGGAATGAAAGTTTTCAAGGAGTGCGTAGGCTTGAGAGTCACACACTGCACAGGCGGGCATTTCAGAGGCCAGTCTCCAGAACCCTGAAGAGGGAATGGGAAGCCACGAGGTAGCCAGTGCATGGAAATTGATGTCTGGCTGTGAAGGGAAGGAGAGAGTAGTGATGGATTCAGAAACAGGCATAAAATCAGGGCACCTGGATGGCTCAGTCAGTTAAGCGGCTGCCTTTCTGCTCATTCCAGTTGTGATCTCAGGGTCCTGGGATTGAGTCCCAAACCGAGCTCCCTGCTCAGCGGGGAGTCTGCTCTTCCGGTCTCCTCACTCCCTCTCTCTCCCCTATCTCCCCCTCCATCCTGCTGCCCAGTGCTCCCTAGCTAATGCTCTCTCTCTTTCTCTCTCAAATAAATAATGAAAATCTTAAAAAAAGGGAAAAAGGACGTAGAGGCACCTAGGTGACTCAGTGGGTTAAGACTCTGCCTTCAGGTCAGATCATGATCACAGGGTCCTGAGATCAAGCCCTGCAGCAGACTCCCTGCTCAACAGGGAACCCACTTCCCTCCCTCCCGCCTCTCTGCCTGCTTGTGATCGCTTGACAAATAAATAAAATCTTTAAAAAAAAAAAAAAAGAACATAAAATCAAGGGAGGATTTTTTTTTTCCCTAACACCGAAGACCCTTGTGTGTACATGCCTGCATGTGTGGGTGCATGTGTGGGTGCATGTGTGGGCTAAAGGGAAAGAGACAAACACTGAAAACACAGAAGAGGGAGAAAGAACTTGATGGGGGAAGGTTCCAGAAAAGCAGAGAAAGGAAGAGATGAAAACTGAAAACACAGAGATTATTATTGGCAAAGTCTAGACCAAGGCATGCATGGCCATGGCAGGCACAGGAATGTCCTCAGCCCTAAATAGGACAGGTCCCCAGGAAGCACGCACTCAAGTGTGAAATGCACACATAGTCTTACCTTCCAAGTTGGGTCAATGTTCTGGATCTGTCTCCCACCTTCCCTCCATCCCTCCCTCTCTTTCTCTAGTGCCATCTCTGAAAAAGTCAACCCAACACATGCAGCCAGGGGGGGTCCAGCAGCATGATCCTGGGAAAAAAGGATAATTCAGCTAACCACTCAACCTGCTCTCAGGATCACTGCTGTGATGGATGATAAAAAGAGCTGCCCTTGCAGCAGTCACATGAAAGATACGGATGTCTGCTGAGAAAGGTCTGTGATCGTAATATGGGCTGTGTGGCTTGGTTATGGGACCTATAAGTGTTTTCATCGCCACGGTCCTATCTTCTTAATAGCAGTGAATTAAGGAACCAGACTTAATTATAGAAAGGTCTGAGATGAGGGTTTCTTTTTCTTTTTATTATTATTATGTTCAATTAGCCAGCATATAGTACATCATTAGTGGCTGATGTAGTGTTCAACGATTCATTAGTTGCGTATAACACCCAGCGCTCATCACCACACGTGCCCTCCTTAATACCCATCATCCGGTGACCCCATCCCCCCACCCTCCCTCCCTCCTTTCTGTAACCCTCAGTTCGGTTCCTGGAGTCCAGAGTCTGAGATGAGGGTTTCTTAAAGTCACCCTAAACTCTGAGTAGAGAGACTCGATTCCTAGAGGAAAGAGGACAAATTCTAAGTGCCATCGGTTTTTAAGCACCTTCCGAAATCTCACTGTGCCAAGGGTTAATGGAAGTCAATAGCAGATTTTTCAAGGCTGTTACCAATAAAGCCAGTGCTCAAATAAAAGCTGGTTAAATTGCGAGGCTGGAGCAGACACCAGCGTATCAGGAATTCATGTCATTTAGCTATGATGTTAGCATTTGCTTCTGGTGCTGGGCTATAGCCTACTTAACAGAGTAGAGGAGGGAGAGAACAGGGAATGGACCGCCAGCTGAAAGCCCAGTACCCACCTCCAGCCATGCTCCCCCAATCAGTAAGGTTTCTGTGAGCCCGGCAAGGAGAGCAGAAGAGGCCAGCCCTCCTTGGGATGAGGAAGAGGAGAAGATGCCTGTCTGCTTCATGTAAAAGGAAGCCACACTCCCCCTACTCAGCCACCCCTCCAACCTCAGGCAGCTCAAATTACTGACCACGGACCAATAGCCCACCCCACCAGGTTAGTCAGGGAGAGAACTGGGTCAGAGTCAGAACCTGGAGGGCCCAGCCCTGCCTCCTTCCTGCCTTGGTGCAGGAGATGCATGTTTGTGACGGCTGAAAAGGGACGATATAATAAAAAATATCAAATACATCTCTTCCCCCAGCATGACTTGCTCTTTCCTAATATATAAGCTTTTAGTCAAAGGACATGACAACATCTTGAAAAAGGTATTCCAGATGATTCTAACCATCACTGAGTCAGAAAGCTTGTTTCTACTTAACAGCGTTGTTTCCCATATTATAAACAGAAGCTCCTATTTTTATTTTTTGTTTGTTCTGTAGATAAAAATACTGGAGCCAGAACACAAAATATATATACCCTCGGGGCACCTGGATGGCTCAGTGGGTTAAAGCCTCCGCCTTCGGCTGGGATCATGATTCCGGGATGGAGCCGGTATTGGGCTCTCTGCTCAGCGGGGAGTCTGCTTCCCTTCCTCTCTCTGCCTGCCTCTCTGCCTACCTGTGATCTCTGTCAAATAAATAAATAAAATCTTAAAAAAATAATTATATATATATATATATATATATATATATATATATGTATATATATACACACACACCCATTTACTACAACTGGCCTTCTGGATAGTCTGCCTTCTTAGGAAAGTGTGGTTAAAGGACATGCCTGGCTTTCTGCTGTTGTCTTTTCATTGTAATTCACTCAAATTGGAGTAACGCCCATATTAGGAAATTACAAATTGACAACCAGGCCGTGAGCTTTCCCCGGTGAAATGGTCAGCATGTTCCAGTGACCTCTCAGGGTCAGAGTTCAGAGTTCCCCCTGGTTTTATTCCCTTGCAGACCTAAGGAATGCCTGCACCCCAAGTCATCCTCCCAAACCTACATTTTCTCCGCCCCTGCCCACGCCTAATTACTCCGTCTAGGTCCCTCTCTACTGGTCAGGGCACACTTGGGGATGGCAAGAACTCCCGGCGCCGCGGCGACATCGGCTCCCTCCAAATTTTCCCTCCAGGAAAAACTGAAATGAGAGTGAACAGAAGGGAAAACATACTTTTCCCCATTGCAACACTACTTTGCCGAATCGCTGTTTTAATCTTCATTTAATCCCACGAATTCCCTATCTGCAGAAAAGAACACGTTATCCCAAAGTAATGTAGTTCCACCGAAGCAGAGCCTGCAGATTTCTGCAACTGCACTCTCTGGGTTGGAAATAGGTCTTCAGATGACCTGGAGAGAAGTTTCTGACACAAAACTTCCCCAACCCCACCCCACCCCTGGGCTTCCTTGTCTCACCACCCACTGCAGGGGACGGAGAGAGGTGTTAAAAATCCGGAGATTCTTGTGGTCGGATACAGGCAGCCTCTGGACCCCTACAAACTGGGGCGCCCTGGATGACAGAAGCTTCCAGCCACGTGGATTCCCACAGAGCGGGCGCCCAGCCGAAAAGTGCACAAGAAAAGCTTTGCTCAGTTCACGCGGCACAGATGTGCCCAGTGCGCTCCCGGCAGCGGCGAGAGGTGGGCGCCAGAACCACACGGGGAAAGGCAGCAGCTCCCCCACCTTTTGAACACAGGGCTCAACTTGGGGATGAGGTTAGAGAAAAGGGAACGGGGCGCCGGGGACCCATGAAGGGGTGAGGATGGAGATCCGACTTCAGGGAAGGGTCCGCCCTAGACGCGGGCGTGACGCTCACCCGCGTTCCGCAGCTTGCGGTTCCTGAGCACGGAGAGGATGACCAGGAGGTTGCCCACGACGTCCCCCGCGGTGGTGACGATGAGCACTGCAGAAAAAGTGGGTGCCACCCAGGGAGGACGGGCGGTCCCGGAGGGCCGCGCGCTGCCCTCCCCCGGCCAGCCCGGGCGCCGGGCCAGCTCGCCCGCCTCGCAGCAGTTGGAGAGAGAGCCGTTCTCCAGCATCGTGGACCGTCTGGCGCCGCGCGCCAGCCACCGCGCCACGCGCTGTCACCCACTGGAGGGAGCGCGATGTCGCGGCGGCGCCGGGAGTTCTTGCCACCCCCAAGTGGGCCCGGACCCGTAGGGAGGGGCCTAGAGGGAGCAATTAAGCATGGGCACGGAGCAGAGAAAATGTAGGAATGGGAGGAGGACTTGGGGTGCAGGCATTGCCAAAAGGAGTGCGTCCCTCCCTCTCCTTCCCTTGGGGGCCGGCTCAGGGGCACCTGAGTCCTAGAGCCCAGAACTGCTTGGCCCGGTTCAGGCCTCAATTCCTGAGCGCACCTCCACACTCAGATCCCAGATTCCCTCAGCCCTTCCACCCCCAAGAGAAGCTGTATCCAGGAAAAGCAGCCAAATTTGTGGATTGGAGAAGGTGCTGGTGGTGGGGACCTGCCCTCCTGTTGTCCCAAGGGTCAGGTTTGAGGCCCCCACGGTGGGTGGGTGGGTGGGGTTAGCTCCAAAGAGAGCACAGTCTCCAGGGTAAGGGGACAGATCCCAGGGCAAAGTGGGGTAGAGGGTTACATTCCAGGCAGCAGCAGGAGAAAAGCAAACCCCTGCTATATTGAGCACTTATTTATTCTGGGAGACATTGATGATGACTCTGCCCTGTCCTCTTTATAAAGCCAAGACGTCTATTATTATATGAACATCTATTTAAATATGTCAATACTTAACTAGACACATGGTCGATGCTGAGGGGGTTATTATAGTATGGTTTTGGACAGATTTTGAACAAAGAGTGAAATATGACTCCTGGAAAGAAGGAACTTAGATGCCCTTTATTTAAAACGTTTGAGCACTTTCTCTGATAGCAGCAACAGCTTAACCTCTTCCAAGGGTGAATTTTACGCCAAGTGCTGTCAGTGCCTTTCACATCACTGGAACCACTAAAATCAAAATGATGGACCATTTTAAATTAGAGGAGGCCGGGAAGCATCTGGATACATTGCTTCCATGAGTATGCAAAATGGTCCAGCCACTTGAAAGAGCTGGTTGGTAGTTTCTTAAAGAGTTAAACATAAACCAACCTACAACCAGAAATGAGACAGAAATGAAACATATGTCCACGGAAAAGACTCGTGTGGAATGCCCAGGGCAATCTTATGGATAGTAGCCCAATCAGGGAAACAGCCCAAATATCCAGAAATAGGTAAACAAATTGTGATATATTCCTACAGGGAATACCACCTGACAATAAAAACTGCTGAGCCGCACAATGAAAAATACTTCATTGAACAAACAAAGCCAGACCCAAAAGAGTATATACCATACAATTCATTTATATGAAGTCAAAAAGTGGGAAAAAAATTAATCTACGGTGATAGAAAATTAGAGAACAATGGTTGACCATGGGGGTGAGGATGGACCAGGACAGAGCGCAAAATAAATTTCTGGGGTGTTATTTGCATGTTGTTTTATATAAATATGATTCTGTATTTCATGTAAATCATACTGTCCCACTTGTGTCCTACCCTAGCTCCCAAGAAACAAAAGCAAAGGAAGAGTGCGGTAGAAAGGGGTGATGATTCCGGAGAAGAATGTGAGAGTTGGACAGCAGCCGCCCTGAGCAGTGAGCCCATCCCGAGCCCAGAGAAGGAACAGCAGGGAGAGGCTTCGTTCCTACAGTAGAAGAAAAGCAGAAGCCAGGTGTTCGAAGTGTTTCTAGACTGGGATGAACACATGAGGGACCTGCCTTGTGTCTGCTTTAATCTCAAGGAATTTGAGGCTACCTCATTGGCCGGGACTGGGGGAAAGAATGTGGGAGGTCTGAAGACAGGAGAAGGTACTGTACGTCGATAAGTTGTTTCAGAAAATAGGTACACTGACTAGGATCAGAAGCAGGTTTGTGAGGAGAGGGAGTACCCCTGAGCGGCTTCAGATGTCGCTTTAAGGGAAGACAGTCAGCCTCATGGGGTGCTTCTTAATCAGCAACTTGGATCTGCTCAGGACAGGCACTGAGGAGGATGGGGGAGGATCTTCAGGAGGATCAGGTTTGCTGGGGAGGAGTAAATAGCAGGAGGAAGTGCGATTCGTGATGGGAAAACGGATCCCGGGAGCTACAGTATATGAGGGATGCTGGGCTGATGGGCCATGACACAGAGATGGGATCAAGGGCTCAGAGGGGCTGAATTCAAAGACTTGTGGTGGGTGAATGTGAACAAGTAGGCTGTGCTATTGAGAGAGTGACTGCATGGAAGCTTGTTTGGAGATTTCTTAGGAGTGCAGCTTCTTTCTGCCGAAGGGAGGTCTCTGAGTGGGATGACAGGAGTGGGTGATCGGAGGAAGGCGAGGGAACGTTAACTGGAAATGAGGAGGTCAAGGAACTGAGAAACCCAGGTACAGGTACTGTGGTGGTGAGAGAAAAGAGAAACTGAGTCAGGGGGCAAATCCCAGTGAGGGGGCAGAATGACCAGCCAGGTGGTGAGAGAGAGGCAGGCAAGAGGAGGAGCAGAGACCTCAGGATGGGAGGAAAATGTCACAGGCTGTTTTCAAAGAAGGGGCAACCTGGGCAACCTTCCTTGTTCAGACAATGCAATATTATTCCTCCCTAAGAAGAAATGCTCCGAAAAAGCCACAAAAAGATATAGAAGAACCTTAACGACATATGCCTAAGGGAAAGAAGTAAACCGAAAAAGGCTCCATACAATAGGATTCCAACGACACAACATTCTGGAAAAGGCAAAACTATGGAGACAGTAAAAAGATCAGTGGTTGCTGGAGATAAGGGGAGATAGATGAACAGGCAGAACACAAAGGATAGTTAGGGCAGTGAAACAACTCTGTATGATACTGTATGGTGAACTGGTGTCATTATACATTTATTCAAAGTCATATAACACCAAGAGTGAACCCTAATCTAAACCATGGGCTTTGGGGGATGACAATGTATCAATCACTTTAAGTTCATCAATTGCAACAAATGTACCACTCTGGGGAGGAGGCAGATATTGACAGTGGGGGAAGTCCCTGCATATACAGGCAACATATGGGAACTCTTTGTGCTTTCCCCTCAATTTTGCTCCGAACCTAAAACTCCTCTAAAAAATAGTCTATTTAAAAGGGGGAGAGGGGTGCCTGGGTGGCACAGTGGGTCAAAGCCTCTGCTTTCGGCTCCGGTCATGATCCCAAGGGTCCTGGGATCAAGCCCTGCATCATCACATCCCATTGGGCTCTCTGCTCCGCAGGGAGCCTGCTTCCCTTTCTCTCTCTCTGCCTGCCTCTCTGCCTGCTTGTGATCTCTGTCTGTCAAATAAATAAATAAAATCTTTAAAAAAAATAAAAAAGTTAAAAGGGGGAGGAAAGGGAAAGAAGGAGCGTTGTCAGGGACGGTGAAAATGCCCCCAAGGATCATACCACTTCAGCAAAAATAGAATCCACACCACTGAATAGCAGCAAGACCAACTAAAGCAAACCCAGAGAGCAAAATCTTGATGGTAAAGAAGTTGTAGCTAGGACACCCGCGGTGATGGGGGGGGGGTGGTGGAGCGGGGGGGGGATGGAGGGGAGATTCAAGCGAGAGGGTATCACATTGCAGAAACAGAGAAGACATCCATAAGGAGTGAACTCAGGGCAGAGAGGCTAGACGAGCCTGGAGAATTGGGCAGGAACTGGACTAGGTAAGCATCAAAGCCAGGAATCTAAGACTGGACTTTTCCCCTTACAGAGGAGACTGTTGAGGACTGAGACATTTATCTGTGCTCTGCCCTCCTTTGCAGGCTGCCCTTCCAAGGCAGAGCGGATGTCTGCCGCAGAACAGTTCCCACGCCAACTCCTCCGACTCCTTGGAGGGTAGAAGAGCGGTGATTGCTTCAGCGTTCCATGCTGATGGCCTCTAAACGCGAGCAGATTCTTTTCACAATAGGTGAAACCCACAGTGGCTGCCGACAGTGAAATGAAACTATATGGGAGGAAAAATTACACCCTGGAGGAGGAAGGGGAGAGAAACAAAGGAGAGAGGTTCAAGATTCCTAGCTGGTTTCTCAACAAAATAAATCAACACGCTGAACCTAAGGAGAGTTCTAGTGTTACAAAAATGAGGACTGGTGTCCCTTACACCTGTCCCCAGTTCCAAATGCAAATCAAAATATGCTCAAAGCAGCCCAGCCTCCTGCAGTTCACCAATAATACCTTTCAATCTGGATAATACTTGAAACCCTTCCCAAACCACTTCACCCGCGGCCATCTCGTGTCCCCTTTCAACAGCTCAGTGAGACTGGGAGGCACGTATGATGGGTCCATCTGGAAAAGAGAGGACAGGCTTTCAGGGATAAGTTGCCTGCCAAGGCTGGTGGCCGATGAGTGGCCAAGATGAGTCTCTAAACCTGCTGTCTAGCAGAATCCGTTTCTTTTACTGAATTACAATGGTTTTTCCTCCCTCAGTATGAAATATACAAAGATCATAATCAAATTTTTCTGTAGGTCGTCAGTTTGCCATGGGAGTAAAACAACCCCTTGCCCTTTTAATAATACTATACATGCTAGGATCGCAGCCCCAGCTAATAGGGAGTGTTTGCCGGACACACGAGTCATATGGATTCCTCATTTAACTCTCACACCTCTAAGAGATGGATATTTACCGCTATGTATGCACTGTGAAGGAGTGGAGACTCAGAGAGGTTAAGCAACTGGCCTCACATTGCCCAGCTAGTGGATCTAAGAGTTAAAATTAGGATCGAGGCTGATTCCTACACCAGGTGCAGTCTTGCTATGGCATCAGGAAATATTAAAGCCTCTGGACTGTTCTCCCCCTCAAGAGAAGGATGGGGAAGCTTGATGTCATTGGGCAGGTTGAACCTTGGGAGAGAATAGATCTGTCAGTTTTGAAAAAGATGGTTTTTATATAGATTACTTAGAAGATATCCATTGTCTAGCATTGGGAAGCTGTCCCATCTTTTCCTGATGAAGAATAGTCTGGAAAGGAGATATTGTGCAAGAAAAAAAGTATAAAATAAACAACAACAACAACAAAAACCATCCTCTGGGCAATCTTTGTCCTGTTACCAGCATGCAGAACCCGTAGGGGACCCAGTGACCTCGCAGGGCCAGGCAGTCAGAGCCTCAAATTCTCTCTACTGCGGGTCGCACGATCTTTACCTTTTCTGACTTTTTCATTCCCTTCAGAGGAAACCTCAGAGTGAGAGTTAGTGCCCTGGTTATTTCAGATGTGGATCTGATCTAATAGTTCAATGTTCAAGCAGAAGGGGCTGACCCTTTCCTCAGAATCTGCTGAACAGCAGTTTAGGGCTTTTTTATTATTGTACCTGTCCAGAATAGATTATTTAAGGGGGAAATTTATATATATATATGAAATACATGCAATACTATATATATTTATATATACAGCTAAAAGTTTTTGCTTTATTAGAAGTTTTTTATTGATGATTTACAGTTTACCAGAACACTATACTTTCCTAGTAATTGCATAATGTAATTATATTTTATATAAAATATATATTATATACTACACAAAATATATAATTTATAATTATACTGCATAAATTTAAATTAATATAAATTATATATAATATATGCAATATAATACACAGCATATAACATATAATATTATATAATATATAAAATAGATAATATATAATATTATATATTATATAATTACATAATTATAAGCTGCAAATCATAAGAAAGGTTCGGGGTAAGAGCTGGACCAAAGTTGTGATGGTTTTAACTTTTATAGAGGAAATTTGTTTTGGAATCTTAGTGCTTGTTTTTAAAACCTGGGGATGAGAGGACCCAGTCATGGGGAAATCAGTCCAAAGACAAGCTGTTTGTGGGGGGAGGCTCTGGCCAGACCAGTCTGGTCCAGGGGCCAATGGGCACTGTGTCCCCGGGGTGGAGGGCGCTCCACATAGTCCTGGAGCCTCAGCTGGAC
The DNA here is from genome assembly GCF_022355385.1 of Mustela nigripes. Taxonomy (NCBI): domain Eukaryota; kingdom Metazoa; phylum Chordata; class Mammalia; order Carnivora; family Mustelidae; genus Mustela; species Mustela nigripes. Next base: position 67,040,402 of record NC_081557.1, on the reverse strand, counting down.
GGGATAGGTACCCAGCCTCCTGCCTCTCGGGAGCACGTTCATTACCAAGAATAGCCAGTGCCCCGCCGAGATGCTGGTATCAGCCCAAGCACTCTCTGGGGAAGAGGCCTCTGTCCCCTCGGTCAATAATGTATCACTTTTGTTGTTAAGGCCAATAAGTAATAAACTCGGCCTAGGACAGAATTTTATTTATCGTTTTTTTGTTTGTTTATTTATTTATTTAATTATTAGAGATGGAGTGGAGAGAGGCAGAGGGTGAGGGAGAGAGAGAATCTTTTTTTAAAGATTTTATTTTATTTTATTTTTATCTTATTATTATTTTTTTTTATTGAGATGGAGTGGGGAGAGGCAGAGGGCAAAGGGGAGAGAATTTTTTTTTCTAAGACTTTATTTATTTATTTGACAGAGAGAGACACAGTGAGAGAGGATGTAACTTCCTCTGCATTACCTCAAAACAATCCTCGAAGGTCAATAAAGTCAGGATCCTTGTCTTAGAGTTGAGGAACCAGGCATAGAGACATTTACTGACTTTCCCAAGACCAGAGAGCTAAGAAGGGGGTTTGTCTGATGGCTCTTGACCACGACTGTCTTCCTGGTAGTAGCATCTCTGAGACACATGATGTAGTAGTTAACACGGAAGCCAGATTACTAGATGTGTGACCCTGGGCCCTCTGCTTAACCTTCCTGTTACTTAGTTCCTTGATGGGCAAAATAGGGATAATAATGCTGAAGTCACAAAGATGTTGTGAGGATGAAATGAAGCAAGATAGTGCCTGGTTCGTAAGTTAGCACTAAGTATATTTCGGGTATTATTGTTCTGTCTTCAAAGATGTTCACATCTATATCTCATTGCTTCTTCAGATACAGAGACAGGAACGTTCTCATTTTACACTCCCGGAGAGGAGTTGGCCTGCCCAGCCCTTGACAGCTGGTGGGGAACCCAGAGGCAAAACCAGATTTCCAGACCCTTCTGCTGGACCTCTCCTTTCTCACCTTTGGGAGTGCACCAAGATGGGTGGCCCGCTCTGAGTTCAAAAACATCTCCTCAGAATCCAACATGTGCATCTGCCATGTGCCAGGTTCACAAGATAACCAGCTCAGCAAAACAGGTTGGCTCCTGCATCTGAGAAAGTATAACCAGTGACGTAACAGATGCCGATGGCACACATAAAAATGTTTCTGGAATCCAAACCTTGGAGCGACCTTGTTGGATGTGATATTGAGAGTCTTGCCTACAGTAGGTCCCCCTTCTCACCTGGAAAGAAGACATATTCTCAGCATAAAGCTTCTGCTGACCTCCCACCATGCACCTGCTGGGCTGGGCCAGGAAGCACCTCCCCACTTCTCAGTGAGCTCTTCTTGCTACAAAATCCAATTCTCAGACCTAGATTTTCCATGACACTCTTTATGGTCAAAAATATCTTATCCTGGGCACCCACCTGGGTGGACCTGGTTAAGTGTCTGCTTTTGGCTCAGGTCATGATCCCGGGGTCGTGGGATCAAGACCCGAGTCAGGCTTCTTGCTCAGCAGGGAGCCTGCTTCTCTCTCTGCCTGCCACGCCCCCTGCTTGTGTTCTTTCTCTCTCTCTCTCTCTGACAAATAAATAAAAATCTTTAAAAACCAAATAAATGAGGGCAGGGCAATTGGGGAGGGAAATCGTGTGGGTGTTGAAATGGCTGTAAGTTGATCACTATTGAAGTTGAATAATACACAGGAGTTCAGTATACTACTCTTTCTACACCTATACGTGTTTGAAACTTTCCATAATGAAATGTACAAAAGAAAAAATTCTTAAGCATTTTCAGAGAAAGGGAGGATGACAGAAGGAAGGTGGAAAAAGAGGAAGGGAAGGTGGTCTGTGAAGACACTGAAAATGGGCCTGGCTGGGTCCTCCAAGGAAAACTGGGCAAGAGGCATTTCATTTGCTTTTATAAATTTTATAAGGCTAATGCCATATCTAAAACATCTGGGGGGCTAATGGCGCTTTCCTCTGAAATACTTACGGGAACGTTGTCAGAACACAGGAAATTGTTGCCAGGAAAAAAAGAAGGGAAAGTATAATTTGATCTCCATTATATTGCAAGATTATTAACACATATGTAAGGAACAAAACATGTGTCAAGCCATTTCACCTACATTGTCATCATAGTCACAAGAACTCTGATTATCATGATGCCATTATCATGATTTCTCCATTATCATGATTCTCTAAATATTCTCTAAACAAAAAATCCAAGTGATTAGCCAGACATCACTCAGTCAAAGGCAAAGACAAGATTTAACCCTCTTATCTGGCTCTCAACCCAAATCTCTTTCTTGTGGGGTTTGCAGTTAGTAAACCGTCCTTGAGTCAAATAGGGTCCACAGAAGACCATTAGGCACTTTTTCAGTGACTCTGTCCTAACAAGATGCCTTCAACACATCGCTGGGAGCTGATCTTGCTGACCCAATGCTATGATGCTTAAATGGAGAAAATGGTTACTGAGAAAAGAGCTTCGGTGTGAAGCTCTTGACTCAAATCTATCACATCTTAAAGGGCACAGAGCCTCTGGAATGATCACTGCTGTCATTACAAGGAACACGTGCAACCCTCAGATGCAAGGACTTCTCAACTTGGGGCCCTGTTTTAAAACAAAAAAAGAAAACCAAAATGCTTGACTAGACCATGTTCTCAAGAGCAAAAACGATTTTATTCACCTACATCTTGCCAGTGCCTGGCACAGGGCATGGCATATAAAAGAAGCTTAAGTATCTGTGAGATAATTACAACGACAGCATGCCTGTGTTTAAAAACATGAGAAGCAATTAACTTCTCCAGAGTTGTTGAAGACAAACGCAAATATTTGCATAAAGATTCCTGCATATGAGCAGTGTCTCTGCATTTCCGGAGAGGCATGGGACATAGAATCATTAAGAGCAATGACCTACAAAAAGTCTGCTCCAGGCAATCTACAATTTCTCTCAAATCCTTCCAATCTCCATCCCCTGCCTACTTTTCTACTTCTCTGGGAAGTAGAAAGTCACCCCCTATTTTTTAGGTACCCACATCTCTGTCAGCTACCTGGGGCTGCCCAGCAATTTTGTCATAACATCGACGTTTTACAATAACATCTGATTACGGCACTGTTTCAGCGGGGCAAGCGTCAAGTGTAATAGGCTGGTGTCTCCTACTTGGGATTTCTCACAAGGCTGTGGGAGAGATGCCAACTGGAGTTGTGGTCATGTCAAGGCTCACAGGGGAAGACCTGCTGCCAAACTCACGTGCATGCTTGTTGACGGAACTTGGTTCTTCAGCTGTGCCCAGAGGCCACGGGTCCTTGCTGCCCAGTCTGCCCTGTAGAGCAGCCCACAACCTGGCAGCTTGCTTCCTTCAAAGCCAAAGAGTCAGAGAGCAAGAAAGGGTGCTCAAGACACAAGGGACAGCCTTTTGGTACCTAATCTTGAAAGTGAGTCCCCATTACTTTTTCCATGTTCACTTTTTTAAAAGATTTTTTTTTTTTTTTTTTAATTTATGAGAGGCAGGGGTGCAGAGGGAGAGAAAGAATCTCAAGCAGACTCCCTGTTGAGCCTGGAGCTTGACGCAGGACTCGATCTCATGACCCTGAGATCATCACCTGAGCTGAAATCAAGATTGGAGGCTTAAGCGACTGAGCCACCCAGGCGCTCTTTTTTTTTTTTTTCCCCCATATTCTGTTTATTAGAAGTGAGTCACTAGGACTAGCCTGCACTCAAGGGGTGGGGGGGTGACACAAAGTCATGGACAGCAGAAGATGGACTCACGGGCGGCCATCTTCCACAAACACGGTCTTACCATACATACCTTCCTTCCTTTCTGTCTCCTGACTTCCTCCATTCCCTCCCCACTTCTTTCTATCATTCACTGTGTGCCTACCAGGGCCCGGGAGCTACACCAAGCACTGAGGTCCCAGACTAGTGGAGGAGAAAGGTCCAGTAAAATAAAGGTTTCCCATCGTTCAGTTACTTACCCTTTTGCCACAGACAGATTTCTTAAACCTTTTCTTACTCCGAGTTTTTTAGTCTATTTGCCTCTAAAATATGACCTCATCCTAAGCCAGTTCTTAGCCCTGGTTTCCCATTAGCAGCCCAGAAGGAGGCCATTCATCCTGTAGGGAAAGGAGATGTGGTTAAGGTCATACTCTGCGTGTGTGGAGTTCTTCCCACTGCCCTACAGGGGCTTTATCAATATCCCCAAGCGGTCATCAGGTAGCAGGTGGCAGCTTCCCAGGGAGGAGACCTCAGCTCCAGCCCTGTGGCTTGAAGCTCCGCCTCCTTGTAATTTCCCCTTCCCACTCCCATCCCCACCCAAAGGACCCCGACCCTCTCCCATTAACACAGAGGCGGAATGACCTAGCTTCGGGGAAAAGGTAACCTCTGCTTTCTTGAAAGGAGACGGAGCATTATTGTGGGTACTTGTGACCCCCAGTGGTAGAGAAGGGAAATACACGCGGTGAGATCCGGTAGGCGGAACAAAGAGCTCTCGCCAAAGCCTCAGTGGCAGGGCTTACACTATAGGCAAAACCGTATCTACAGGGCGACATATAACGATAAGACACCTCTGCATCTCACCTCATGTCCCGGGGAGTTTTAATCACATCGAAGCAGTCAGCACCTCCACCAGTACAACAATGCCCAGAAGACACAAATGCCCCCCTCGCTGTCTTTGCATTTTGTCCCTCAGATGCTGGTGCATGATGCAAAAGGAACTTCTCAAACTTCCTGAGGGCTAATCTCTGTCCTCCCTGGGAGCCTGGGGGGATGGTCCTTAGCTGCAGCAGCAAAGGCAAAATTGTTCTGTTGAAAGCTTCATGTTTTATTCTAAACACTTACATGAACACTACACACCAATGCGCTATTACCACTATGTTTAACATAAACATATTTTATTCAAATCTCTGAATAAAATCAACTCTTTAGAAGGATACCCCATTTTTATGCAGAGCACCTTAGCCAGTACCCCTGAACCTACAGGTCCCTTCCCCCAAGGCAGGGAGACTGTGGTCACCACCATGGGGCGGGACTCAACAGCTTCCAATCCCAGCTCTCCTGTTTCCTGTGTGACGTCGGCAAATGAATTTACTGCTCTGAGACAGTTTTCTTACCGGTAATGCAATGGTACCCTGCGAGCTCTGGGGACAGTCAGAACTTCTGACAAAGGTAACACTGTTGTTATTATCAGTAGAGTGTTTTGCAAAATGCCAAGCAGTTCCTTGTGCTACTTTATTTGACAAGGCACCTCGATGTGGGAAAAGAGAACAAGCTTTGGAAGCCAGAAACTTCAGCATCCACTCAGCTCGCCCACAGAGCGCCTCTGTGCACTGGTGCGAGTGACTTAACCTTCGAGGACATCTGCAGGCTCACTCAAGAAAGAGACGTGATGCTGATGTCGCAGGACACTGGGATAATTAAGCATAATTATTATAAGGTGGGCAGTCCACAATACGGGGCACATTTCCCTGGTGGCTGGAGGCCGCTGCGGTGGGTGGGTGAGCACACCAGTTCTGCGTTCAGACTGGATCAGCCCCTTTTTTTTTCTTTTCAAATTTGTGTTTAAATTCTAGTTAGTTGACATATAGTGTAATTTTGGTTTTAGGAGTAGAATTTAGTGATTCATCACTTTCATACAACACCCAGTGCTCATCAGAACAAGTGACCTCCTTTTAATTTTTTAAAGATTTATTTATTTGAGAGAGAGAATGAGCATGAGAGAGAGAATGAATGGGAGAGGAGGGGAAGAGGGAGAGAGAGAATCTTTCTCACTGTCACCTCCAATTCAACATGGCTTGCCCCATGAGCCATGCGCCACCCACCCAGTTGCTAAGCGGGACACTTGAAATTCATCTTGGATGTTTCCTCTGCTTTACCTCGGCATTTACTTAGCTCCATGCCTTGAAGCCTTCCACCTCTCTCTACATCCTCTAGAAGCCAGCAACGTGTTTGCGCCAGTTTCCCAAATAGCTCACAATGTGCACCCCTGCCCACCTCCCCAGCATCAAATCATCCTGCTTAAAAACCTTACGTGCCCCTCCCCCACTTCTAGATAGGTCCTTACAAAACAAAATTCCTCTCATACCCTGAAATGTCTCCATCCTTCCTATGTCTCCCATCTTTTGCCATTCCTTCTCCATGTTTCTCTGCCCCCTAGATATACTAAGCTTCTTCAGTTCCTTCCTACTTCAGGGTCTTTGCACGTGACGCTTCCTTTGCCTAGAAGAATCTCCCATGTCCTTCAGCTCCCGGCTTTTGGAGATTCCCAGGAAAACCTCCCACAAACCCCAGAGGAAGTAAGTCAGAGCTCTCTCTCCACATGCCCACAACACCTTGGGTTTCTCTTTCATGGCATTGTCCCAAGTGGAGCAATTATTTAAATAGTTATTCAACTACTATTGTTAAATTGTTGTTTAATTATTAAGCAGTTGCTTATTCATCTTATCTGCTCCATACCAGGTCTTCTCACCGTGGTATCTCCAGGGTCAAGGGCAATGCAGGCAGCAATGAGAGGCTTTACTAAGCAGTACCATCCTTAGATGCAAACCAGAGGCTCCTCCCTGGCATGTGTTCCCACCCTCCTCCAGTGATGCCTCTTCCTACAGGATAAGGAGTCTACTGGGCCACAGGAATTGTTTATCCTAGACGACACCCTCCTTCTAGATGCCCAGGACCTGGGTTTTTCTATTCCAGTGGTCCAGGATTCACTTCCATTGCCTACCTGCACCCCTTTCCTGGGTCTCTCCTCACAAGGGGGGTTGAGGCTGTCAGGGTGAGCAACCTGGGGTGCGTGCCACTGGGACATGCAAGCTAGAGCACCCATGTGCTTGTGCGTGAGGACGCAGGGGGAGGAACTGAACTGGTCTGGGAAGAGCAGGTGTCAGGTGATGGGCAGGGCTGGCCATCCTCACACTGACACATTTGGGCCCAGAACTTGGAAACTTCCAAGAATCCTCAACTCGAACCTGGCTTTCTGGGTCATCTTAAAAGTGAATTTGTCAATGTGAGAAAGCCTAATTTATGCAATAACTTGTGACCTTGATTTATGAATATTAAATGTTTAGACACATGGTATGCGGACCTCTATGGCCACTTTAGCCCAGAGCCTGATGAGTATTTAATGAATTAATAAATGAATAGATTTTATCCCTAGACCTCAGCATTTACCGCATGGAGTGACCACATGAAAAACATGTCCATAGTTCATGCAAATTGACCCCCTCAATAGCATATGCATTTTGTTTACTCAAAGTGAAGATCTAGCTGTCAGGTCAAGTCTGCCCACGAAGGATGAAATATTTTTTCTCAAGGCAGCTTGGACTTGGTGCATCCTTTCTACAGTTCAATGACAATTAGAAGTAAGCCCAATAGCAGACATTCATTGGGCACTTATGTTCAGACACTGTCTTAAGCCCTTTATGTGGATTAATTCATACGATATTCATGATCCTAAGAGAGAGGGACTATTATCACCCTCATTTTACAGATGAGGAAATTGAGACTCAGAAAAGTTAAGTGACTTGACCAAGGTCACACAGCTACTAGGTAGCAAAGCGTGAGTTCTCAGGCAGTCTGTGCTCAAGATGTTGTGTTACTGTGTGGGCAGAAACCCTGGCCCTCCTGTGCCTCCCCTTCGGTTATCGACCTCTGGGGGCTCTTGGAGAATGAACCTGGATCTGTCGGAGTCAGAGCCACACCCCCAATGCTGAATTGCCCTTGCAATGGATGAGAAACAATAAGGGATTAAATTTGAAGTTTTGTCGGCAGGGAAGCATTCTGTCCAATTTCTACATTCACTATCTCCTTGTGTAGCCATACAGGAAGGTAGAGATAAGACAAAGACCAACTCACTGTAAAGAAAGTTATTGGATTTTCATTTATGAATCATGACATCAGGGAGCCTGGTGGGCAAAAAAAAAAAAAAAAAAAAACATAACCCCTTAATGGTGAATTTTTTACATGCTGTAAAGTTCTATTGGTAAGAATATTGACCCTCTCTAAAAACTCTAGGCCCACTGGGTAGGTTTCCAAAGTTAGGCTGGGAAAGCCCAAATCCCAAAGTGAAAGTAGAGAATCCCCTTCCTATTCCCAAGCCAGAGGTTTGCCAGCAGGAGCTCCAAGGACTCCAAGGACCCCAGGGCTGGGCTAAGTGAGATCAAGGTTGGGGAGTGAGATAATTAGCATGGGGGAAAGACAAGGCAGAAGGGACTGGGCACAGACTCCAGGTTCTGGAGCTCCCAGAATGTTACATCTCCAGGTACACATTTTCAGTAGATGCTCAGGGTCTCCTTTGTGTGGGAGGAAAATGGGTCCATTGCCAAGGTCAGGCTCAGTATCAGAATGATACACACTTTCCCCGGGGGTCGTTCAGAAGTCATTAGAGGAATACAGACTAGTTTCAGGCAGTGTCAATGTTAATCAACAATTTAGATCAATATTTTTACATGACAAAATGTTTATTATTTCAGCGTCATTCTCTGCAGTATATTTCAGAATAGCAAAAATGGGAAACACATTTGAATTCTGTAACCGGCACTCAACTCAGTTCTCTCTTCCTCTTCCCTTCTCATCCTGATCTTCCACTTCCAGATTTACAAACCCATAGTCCATACGGTTGATATGAAAATAAATTGAGATGAAACATTTAACCCTTCCACACAATTGCCATTTACTAGTAATGATGGTAGAGTGAAATGGTGTCATGGGAAAGTTTCCGACACATGGCAAAGGTTTAACACATTTGCTCAGGGACACCTGGGCGGCTCAGTCAGTTGAGTCTCTGCCTTTGGCTCAGGTCATGATCCCAGGGTTCTGGGATCGAGTCCTGCCTCAGGCTTCCTTCTCAGTGGGGGGCCTGCTTCTCCCTCTGCTGCCCCCGACCCTCCCACCTCCCTACCCACTGTGGTCTCTCTCTCTCTTTCTCTGACCAATAAAAAAATAAAATCTTAAAAAAAAAATAGCACCTTTGCTAAAACCAAACCAAATCAAACAAAAATGGTTGGAAATTGGCTCAACTGGAAAGGCTGACACTCTCCCCTTCCAGGCTTCCACAGATGGGTCCCGAACCACTCAGTGGAAATAAACCAGGCTGCGAACTTGGGGTATCCCCAATGACTTCAAAGCAGGTAATGAAATCCAGGCATTGGCATCAGGTCTCCTAAAATGCAAATAGCACAAAATTCTCAGAAGAGTCACTTGCAGCCCATAGAGAAATTACCTACATTCTCTCATGTCATTCAGAAGTCGTATTTGTCCTGTACTAGCAAGCACTTTGAGTTTCCACTCCCAGTGGCTGTTTCCATGACTGAATCTGATCTATTCCTTGGCACAGTCACCTCGCCTTTCCAGACTCGTTCTCAGATTTGTTGAGGAGAAAGGCATAATAAAATTATCATTTATTCAGAGTTTAATATATGCTAGAACCATCTTATGGATTCTTCCTTGAAAGCATCAAAGCAAATGTAAGGGGGTAGGCAACAGTATTATTTCAACTTTATGGTACAAACCAAGGCTTCTGAAGTTCCAGTTCAAAATCATTTAGCTAGGAAGTAGTAGAGTGAGGTTTTTGCCCAGCTTGTCTGATGCCTCCAACTTCTAACAATTCTGCCCCACAATCTTGAGACCACAAGGACATCTCACCCTTTTCCCACCATCATTGTAAAGTACTAAGTCCCCTCATCTCTTTCTTTTATATATTTAAAATATTGCTTTCTTTTTCTTTATCTTTTTTTCCCCTAAAGATTGTATTTATTTATTTATTTATTTGACAGAGAGACAGTGAGGGAGGAATACACGCGGGAGAGTGGGATAGGGAGAAGCAGACTGCCCAGCAGGGAGCCCAGTGAGGGGCTCGATCCCAGGACCCTGGGTTCATGACCTGAGCCTAAGGCAGATGCTTAAGGACTGAGCCACCCAGAGGCCCAGATTTATTTTTCCATATTCATTTAAAATTTTCTTTTTTCTCCTACTACTGGGATTTAAGGTATTTTCTCCTTCTTTTGTTATGACCTTGAACTTGAAATCATTTTATCAGGGTGCCTGGGTGGCTCAGTCGCTTAAGCATCTTTCTTTGGCTTAGGTCATGATCCCAAGACTCTAGGATGGAGCCAGGCATGGGGAAATCCTTACTCAGCGGGGAGCCTGCTTCTCCCTCCTCCTGTGTCTCCTGCTGGTTGTGGTCTCTCTCGTTCTCTGACAAATAAATAAATAAAATCTTAAAAAAAAAAAAAAGAAGAGAAAGAAGTCATTTGTCAGTTCTGTGTCATGAATTGATGAAAGTATTAGAGGGCAGAGGGCTATTTTTTTTTTTTTAGAAGATTTTATTTATTTATTTGACAGAGAGAGGGCTAGAGAGGGAACAAAAGTAGGGCAAGTGGGAAGAGAGAGAAGTAGGCTTCCCACGGAGCGGGGACCCCAATGTGGGGTTCAATCCTAGGACCCTGGGATCATGACCTGAGCTGAAGGCAGACGCTTAACCGGCTGAGCCACCCAGGCACCCCAAGGAGAGAGGACTATTGAGATAGTTTCCAAACTTGGCTTGGTGACATTCATTTCAAGCTCAGTGGGTCTTTTAAATCTCCTTTTGCTTAGAGTCCTGATCTGTCCATTATGATTAAAAATATCCAGTGTTCTTCTTAGGTGCCTGGGTGGCTCAGTTGGTTAAATGTCTGCCTTTGGCTCAGGTCATGATCCTAGAGTCCCGGGATCAAGTCTTGCATCAGGCTCCCAGCTTCATGTGGAGTCTTCTTCTCCCTCTGACCTTTTTCTCTCTCTTGCTCTCTCTCTCAAATAAATAAATAAAATCTTTAAAAAAATATATCCAATGTTCTCTCCTGTACCAAGAAGAAATTACACATCTACCGTAAAGATTCGGAATTTAAGGTCTGGGGACATCTCTTTTGATTAATGCCAAAGATAAACAGGTGCATGACTTACTTACTTTCTTTCATTTTCTTTCTTTCTTTTAAGATTTTATTTATTTATCTGAGAGAAAGAGAGCAAGCACAGGGAGGGGGTGATTTGTTTTTGATGAGAACTATGGCCACCTTGGGACCACTCTTCTGTCCTATTTTTTATGTGCTAAACAAGTATTTTCTAAAACACCTTTCTCAGCACATCGGTTCCATGAGTGGTTAATAGTGTGCTCCTAAAAATGGGCTCTGCAACCAAATGTACGTGGTGAACTCCAAGATGAGTTTTCTTTCTCTAAAACTGATTCTTATAGAACCTAGAATGGCATGCTCTCTTCATACCACTGACAATGCTGCTGCTCTATCCACACTAATGAAGACACGATTTTCCCAAGATTACATTTTTATTAGCTTCTCAGGCACTTAAAACCTACAGATTATTGCTCAGTTGGGGTTACTTCTCCAGTACATTAACTTCCCCTATTACTAGTGAATTTTCGTATCCTTTCTTCTCTTCCAGTTTCACTTTCTGAGGGTTAGAAAAACAGATTTTTCACCACGCGCTCATGGTAGCCTCAACCCTCCTCCCTAACCTTTGTCCTTGCCAAGTCTTCGGACTTCTTCAAGGCCTCATCAAATGCTGTGACCTTGACCTTTTCCACTTCATGACCATCTCCCTGCCCTCATTCTCTGCATGGAGGCCACAAATGTTCATGAGCCTTGTTAGAATGCCATGTCATTCATTCATTTGGATGTTAAACACTGAGGACCTACGTTGAGCTCAGCATTGTGTCAGGATCTGATTGAAAGGCTCAGTAAATGAATAAATTTACTCATCCCTGGGAGCTGGGAAGATGTGTTAAACAATACACGGCTAGGTATGCTTATCTTTTGGGGAGAAGAGGGATCTATAAATCCGGGAACTGTTCGAGCTTTTACAGGCTGGTCCCATGAAAAATGGTATAAGCAGTTTTCACTATGCTACAAACCCTGATAATTTGCATTTCTATAGCACATCATTGGCACAACAACTCTGTCCCTTTGAGTAGCTTCATTGAAAGTTGTTTTGCTTTCATTATCTCTCACAGAGCTACCATGAAATGATTGTAAAACAGCTCTCAAGTATGTGTGTTATCCATAAATGCTAAATAACAGTTAAATTATCAACACTGCACAGTGGAATCTGATGTTCCTCGGGATAATATTTTAATAGTTCAGCCGATGTGTTGTCAACCCTGGAGTCGGGGAATCAGTGTGGGAGGAGGGGAGGGCGAGAGGTGTACTGAACTTACAAGTTTCCCAGAGGAAGGAGAACCTTGTTTTGCCTTATAATTTTTTTCCCTGTCTCTTACTCTCTCTCAATAGACCAAATAAAATTTACTTCCAAAAGCAAACCAAAGTATTCATAAATCATGCATGTGTTCATCGGCTAATAGCATGAGTTCAGATGTATAAGTGCTTTAGATGGAACCAAAGTATGGACACTGAATAGACATTCTGAGCACTTCACTGATCCTTCATGAATGGACTATGTGAAAATCACCGTGAGTGGCATCTTGGAAATAGCGATGAATAAGTCTGCCGTGATCCCTGAGCATCCATCAAAGGAGGTCCCTGGTCATAATTACATAATCACTTTTCTCCTCCAGTGCTCTGGGTATGATGTCTATTCTTCCCAGCACAGCAGAGTCAATGTCAAAGCTCTCGGTCTCTACTCATTTTGATTCTAGTTGCTCTTTGGGTCCCTCATGGAGCCCATGGGTTCACTCCCAACCGCTTGTCTGATTCTCCTAAGGACTGGTAGAGGGAGGGGGCAGGGATGGTTATCAGTCCTGTTCTTCTGGTGAAGAGCCCACCACTCAGTGGCTGGGTGGCTTATGGAAAGTCACAGTGATCGATGAAAGGCAGAAACTGAACTGAAATCTCTAGAATCAAAGGTAGAAAGGGTGCAGAAAAAGATGGGGTATCTACAAACTGATTTCCCCCCCATCATACACTTTATAATGAAAAAAGGTACGACTGGAAATATGTACTTACCCATTGCTACATGGATGAATGAATGAATGAATGAATGAATAGGCAATCCTATGTTCACTTGCCTTTACTGACTTCCCAGACACTTGCTGTTTTCAGAGTGAAAACTCTCAAGACACTTAATTTTAACTGTGTCCTTAGCATCCTTAATTTTAACTGTGTCCTTAGCATCCTACTAACCACCTACTACCACCCTCTTCTCATCCTTCTTCCTTCTCTATCCGTTGAAACGCAAAGGAAAGGAGCCTCTCCTTTGCTCCAGTCCTTCCCCTGAAAGATTATTCTCCAAGCTGACTCTGGGGCTGGAGGACGGGCTGCCTTGACAGTTTTAGTCACCATCCTGGGCCCTGCCCTGCCTCTGGACTGAAGTTCAAAATCTACTCACTTTTGGATTTATGTTTCTACCTGGCCTATAATCCAATGTGAATAGAGATTGGGAGCCTTAAAATTAACCATGGTCCTGGCAGAAAGAGATGTTAACTCCAGAGCACCAGAAGAGGAAAGTAATCATGTAACTATTACCAGGGGCTTTCTTTGTTGGATGGACGTTGGCTCCGGCGAGGCACCTAGGGTTAAGTGAATCAGCAGGGTCTCCTGAAGGCTTGTGTTTCCCCTTCCAAGGACAGATCTCTGTATTGTGAGAGCCTACAGAGTGTTGGTGGGAGGGCATCACTGTAGCTGGCCTGGGATTTTCCAGAAGCATGGTTCCTCCTTGCTCAGTGCCTCTCACATAAATGATTATGGTCTCAAATCAGATTAAAACATCCTTACCCCGAGCCTCATCAAAGATGAAGGTACCATACTAGAACAATGTATAGGGGACTTCCAAAGAGGCAGCATATCCCAGCTGGGGTAAGAATGGTATTTTTAAAAGGAATAGTTTGGTTGGTTTAAATGTCACACCCCCACACCCCCACACTCCCACCTACAAACTAGTTATGTGGTTTAGACAATTCGTTTTACTTCTCTGGGCCATTCCTAAAGGAAGGTTCAGCAAAAATACCCATCCACGGCACTGGCGGGGTGGTGGTGGGGGTCCAACAGCACAAATGCTCAAGAAATTTTTGTTTAAAAAATTATGCTTGGATAGTTCACAGGAAAAACTCTCTGCTTGGCCAGAACTTCCACAATGCTATGTTCCCTGGAAGTGGTCACGCTCTGGCACATAAAGGAAAGGACCCTCTTCCTTTGTCTCCGTTCCAGACCTGAGCAAGACTTATTTGAGCAGAAAGATCACCAAATTAGAGTCACTACAACATTAAGGGCTTTGTTTCATCTAGAGTTTTGACTTTGTGCAGCTCCTGGGTGCAATGGGATCTGAGCCTGTTGAGTCAGTGGGAGCAGATCATCAAGGTCTATCTCCTATTCCAAGACTGCCTGAGAAAAGGCATTTTATAAATATTCATTCCAAAGAAGTAAGTAAGTCCTTCCTACTTATTTGATTTCCTACTTCTGCGGGTCTATAAACTAGAATTCTCTTTATTGAGGCAATCAGATCCTGGGAACAAGTTGGCTCTATCTACTTGTTCACACATTTGAAAACCGGGCTGAACTAAGTCAAAACAACTGTGAAGTTGGGAAAATTCCATTTTATAAATAAGAATACCAGGAGCTTGGTCAGTAGAAGGAATCAGAAAAGGAGTCTTCCCCATATCCACCTCAACCCAACCCCTTATGGAAGACACCCATAATCTTACTGAAGCTTCCCCCAGAGAGAATGGCTTTGTACCTACCAGGGACACAGAAGATAGGTCTATGGTGCAGTGAATCCATTTTGTTCAAATCAGATCTAATCCAGCAGCCGACCAAAACCAAAGTGCTGGTGGCTCTTCTGACTTGTCGGTACGAGGTGTTAAACTTCGATCTTTTAAAGCTCCCCATTGCTAACTCTGGTTCATTTCATTTGTTTGTCAATGTCCTGGTGCCATAAACAGACTTGGTCTATGTCTGCAATGCGTTCTGTGCCTAGAAACTCAGACAAAGTAGTGGAATCTGATAGCTATACCTCTGCTCACTAGCTCTAGAGACCAAGGGGCTTTGGTTAATAGTTATCTAGAGAGAGAAATTACTTGACGAATGTATTTACTTCATATGCTAAAATTGGAGATATCTTTTAGTTAGTCCTTTAGGAATTAACCCTCTCGGCGTGGTGCTCCCCAAAGTCACCTCTCTCCATTTTTATGCAGCTGCCCAGCAAGTGTATCTTGACCGTGTCACTCCATTTATCTCAGCATTTCCTCACTGCCTTGGCTTGTCCATCTAAATGATCTTATTTCATCCCGTCCAAAGCCTGCATGATAGTCACTATAGACTCATTTCTAATTTGTAACCATCCCATTCCAGAAACTCTGATGCCTTAGTGTTTATGAATTGTAAATACTATTTCCAATAAACAGATAATGAATGGCTGGGTCCCTTCAAAATTGTAAATGGTGGGGATATTTCCCCTAGCAACAGCCAATTATACTAGGCAGGAAAAGTCATTCTATCAGGAACATTTACCCTTCAGTTTATTTCAAAGTCAGAAAACCTCTTAATTCTCATTATTCCTCCAGTTCTGAGTCAGCCAAGACCACAGAGATACAATGTAAGTGGCTCAAATGGAAGAAGTGTAACAATAATTCTTAATGAGGAGACAGTCTGGCTCAGAAGAAGCCTGGAAGCCCAGGGACTGAGAGGTAGCCTCCTGTTTCTTCATTAATGTAGTCTGTGACCTTGGGCAGATCGTTTTTTCTATACAGGAGTGCTTCCCCTCTCAGTCAGAGGAGTCTGGCCACACAAGACAGGGAGAGGAAGACGAGCTAGTAGGTACCCATTATTTATCACCTGCCATGGGCCATGTGCCATGTGCCAGTGGGCAGAATGATCTCACATAATCCATCCAAGAAGCAGGAGGTAGATATGCTCCCTACTTTACTGATAAGGAAACTGAAGCAGAGAAAGGCTAGTTCACATACCTCGTATGAGTAGGGGAAGCAGCATTTAGATTCAGGTCTGACTCTGAAGTGAATTTGTCTTATTTGCTCAATTTGCCTCTGCGTGACTTTGACAAGGCTGAAATGAGATGTCATTACGGTTTCACGTTAAACCTGGGGAATTTCACTCAGGGAGGGATCAGTTCAATTGCACGTGTGCATGGGATGCAGAGCCGGGGAGAGGTCTAGACTCCAATTCCTTAGAGCTCACAGCACAGTTCTCCAGGAGCTGGGAGCTGCTTCAAGGGTTTGAGCCTGACTCAGGGAGGAGGGAGAAGACATTGCGCTCCCCATCTTGATGACAAGGGCCCCATGAGCACTCCTGGTCTCCCTCGCTGGCTTCTGATTCCCTTTCCACTTACATCCAGTGCACATCCGTGGCTCGGCGTGGCTAGGGTCCCACCACCTCACTCCAGGACTCCTGCATTAGGCTCCTAAGGGGCCCCCTGCCTCCAGTCTCAGTTTCATGTAATGAACGGGTAATTTTCCCCCTGAGGGCAATAAAGAGTAATCAAGAGATTTAAGCAGGGGGATTATATAATTAGATTTACAGTGGAGGAAAATTAAATGCTGAGGAGTTAATGTATAATCTTTCCCTCTTCATCTTTTTAGCTACCATTTTCTCCAATCCGTTCCCTGCCCTCTGGGCAAATGGAGTGTAGCCATCGTGCTCAGCAGACGCCTTTGCCTGGCGAGTGGCCCTCCCCACTCCCCCCCACCATGGGCCCCAACATGCTCACTGTCTAAGACCCAATGAAGTCCCTCCTCTGTGAAGTCGTCCTCACCTCCTCATATGCCTGGGACTCTCCTAAACCAGCCGGCCCCACTGACGGCCCTCCTAGTCCTATATCCTTACATCAAAAGAGCTTTGTGGGGTCCAGAGTGTGAATCCCTCTAACAGTCACAGGGGAGTATCTCCGCTCCCAGGGCAGAGGAAGCAGGACTACTCCTAGATGTTAGAGGAATGGACAAATGGGCTCTGCCTCTTTTCTTCTAGAAGGTGTATGGATGAGGGGAACATAGTGACAGTGCTGAACAAGGAGTTGCTGAATCTTTGAAGAAGCGTTTTATCACCTGAGACCTTAGTTGCTTCTGCAACAAAGGGAAGATTTCGATGTTTCCTAAGGCCCTCATGTCTCTGACACTCTAGTTTCTTGGTGCTTTAAAAAATGACATGTGGGCAATACTCAGGGATGTGGGCTTCCATGGGACCAGGAACCTGGAAAGTCCAGATGCCCCCCAGACCTCCCATCCTCCTGGGCCCAAGCAGGAGCTGGGGCAAGCGGCTGGGGAAACAAGGAAGCATTTACTGTGTGTGACAGAGCTCTGCCAAGGACCTCCCAGGGGAAGGATGAGGACATACCTGGCCTCGGAGAAGGCTCCAAACAGCCACAGCCGGTCTTAATGCAATCCAAGCAGCCCCCTCTTTAAGTGATTCTGGACTGCTGACTTGGAGGAGACCCAGAAGGGACTGCCATCTTTCTCTCCAGGGGCCCAAAAGCTTCTCAAAAGAAAGGCCATGAGTGCTTCCTAATTTGGGGGTCCTCATTCTTCTGAACAGTGTTGGATGCTGTACTCCTCAATAAATGCTGAATGAATGAATGAATGAATGAATGAAAAGCCATGACCACTCTGCCCTTAGTCTTGAGGGAGCACCTGCACAAGTCTGGTCCTATGCACCTGTATTGTCTATTTTCTTTTTTCTCATATCCAGCCTTCCCCCCATCCCACTCCACATGCTCAGCAAGTCTACTTAAAAAAGCACCTCACCCACACTTTCTTCATCCAAACACCCAATCAGTCAAGGTCAAAGTCTCCCAAATTGGGCCTGGGGTTAGGGAGTGGCATTTTCTAAGCGGTTAGCTGTGGTTTCAGATTTGGTGGGATCCAGAAGGAGGGTCCGGTGAGAGCTTTACAAAAGCAAGATGCAAGATGTTCTCTGCCTTCGCAGCTACTGTCATTCTTGCTGGTCCCTGGATCAAGCTTGCCTCTTTTTCTTTAAGGTGAGGACTAAAGGGGATTAGCTGCAAACCAGAGAGCATCAGGGTCTCTTGCACTAGAAGTGAGCCAGAGGGGGTGGGGTGGGATTGGAGGTGTAGAGATTGACTGAGACTTGGTATTCTAGGGAAGGCCCACATAGGAGAAAGGATGAGGTAGAACAGCTTGGAAATGCCCAGCAGGGCCCTGGGACTCATCCCCGCATGTAAGCCTAGGCGGGGTCAGTGTTACTTGTCAGCTTACACCTGCCACCCTGTCCTGGACTCTGGGCTAGGCTTTGAGGTGGAAAAGGGTACTGGACCCAAGCAGTGTGGAGGGAAATAAACTAAAAAGGAGGCAGGCTTGGAATGCTTTGGCCTCATCCACTCCCATTATCTGTCCAGCAGGGACTCGGGAAGCCTCAGCCATGGGCAAAGAGGAGACCCATTTCAATATTGTTGTCATTGACAACAATGTGACTCCGGCAAGTCCACCACCACTGGGCGCCTTGTCGACAAGTGTGGGGTTATTGATAAGAGAACCATGGAAAAGTTTGAGAAGGAGACCGCTGAGGTAAGGCACCCACTCTGGCTAGGAATAGCAGGGGTTGGGGTCCGTCCCCTATCTGGGTGGGTCTCGTTGCAGAGTGCAGAAAGCAGGGTGCACGCTGCAACTCAAGGTGCCTGGAAGTTGGCTGTGAGTGACTTGTCTGCTTGCCATCCATGCACGCTACCCCTCCCCAGATGGGCAAGGGCTCCTTCAAATATGGCTGGGTGCTGGGCAAGCTGAGGGCAGAGAGAGCGGCATCACCCTCAACATCTCGGTTCTGGAACTTTTGAGACTTTGAGACTGGCGAGTACTGATCACCATCATCGATGGCCCAAGCCACAGGGACTTCAAGAACATGATCTCTGGCACATCCCAGGTAAAGCAGTCTGCCCCCAGGAGCCTCCTTGGGCTCCAGGAAGGACTAGAAGCTCATTTGTGGAACTAGAGGAGAATTTCACTAGGAGGCAGGACCCCTGGGCATGGCCAGGCTGGGCAAGGGGACACTGTTCACTCCGGAATGAGGAAAGGTTAGGAAAGAGCTCTGGTGTGTGATGGCCAGGGTTCGCATCCCGACTTGAATCCACAGCTTCTGAGCTAGGATTCGAGGTCTAAGAGCACCTGGCATTTTCCAACTTAGGTCATTTAAATGCTTCCCAGTCCATTTGGTGCTTCATACCGGCTCTGTAGGTGGTCCTTTGTCCTTGAATGCAGAACCAAGGGACCTCTGGAGAAGTCAGTTCTCTGGGGGCAGAGGTGTGTGGGACAACTCTGATTTCTCTGGGATGGGCATTGGCACCATGTCTGTGGACTTCATGGAGACAAGCTTCCTGAAACCTGGCACGTTGGTCACCTTTGCCCCCACGAACCTCACCACAGAGGTCAAGTCGGGAGATGGCATCGTGAGGCCCTGCCCAGTGACAACGTGGGTTTCAATGTGAAGAATGTGTCCATAAAGGACATTCACCGTGGATTCGTGCCGGAATGGCAAGAACGATCCAACCCGCTCCCCCCAACCCCCTTCCCCCTCCACCCCACACGGAGGCTGCCAGCTTTCTAGCACAGGTGATTGTCTTAACACCCGGGAAGATCCACAATGGCTCTAGTCCCCTGCCGGACCGCCATACAGCTCACATCTCCTGCCAGTTTGCCGAACTGAGGCAAAGATTGACCAGTGCTCGGGCAGGAAGCTCGAGGACAACTCCAAGGCCCTGAAGTCCATCGTGACTGACGCCATCGTGCAGGTGGTCCCTGGCAAGGCCATGTGCGCAGAGACCTTCTCGGAGTCCCCACCTCTAGGTGAGTCAGGTTACTACTGAGTCACGGGAAAAAAGCATTGTCTCCTTTAGGCGAGGCACGGGCTAAGGAGCATCTCCTTCCATACCACTTTCCAGAAACCTCATTCTTCCTCTTCTAGGCTTTGCCATGTGGGGCAGGAGAACAACAGTGGCCGTGGGAGTTATTAAGTTATTAAGGCGGTGAAGTCCTCTAGGGCTGGCAAGGTCACCAAGTCCATGGTAAAGGCCAGCAAGAAATGAAGCATGCAGTTGCTATAGCAATCTTCCACCATAAAAATAGAATTTTGTGTACCTACTGAATAAGATTAATAAAAACTGAAGTAACTGTCCTGGTTACTTATTTCTTCGAAAGAGGTAAATAGGGAACCTCTAGGTAGGCTAATGAGCTATGATTTAAAGCCCATTGTCTGCAAAGCGTTTATGCTCTGGGCTGTGATGATTCAGGACCCTCTACCTCATTCCCAGCCACGTCTCTATCCCAGCTTTTCTCATTTCCCTCAGACTTAGTCACTTCCGGCCTATCCTTCCTCTGGGGAGGTTAAATTGTTCTGGGATGTGAAAAGTATACTCACAATGGTGTAGGACAGGATCTCAGGAGTGCCTGTGGGTTAGTCCAGCCTTACTGTGTGGTTCCTGCTGCTAGGTGCTCTGTTAGGCAGACCCTGATAGGGCAGGACATGTCAAGATCACTCAGCCAAGAGTGGGGTGGGAACTCCAAGCAGCTCCGTTGGAAGCTTGGGCTCAAGCTGTTGCCCCACATAGTAGTCTAAGTCAGATGCCTGTAGGATGAGGAGTGAACAGATATAACTCAGTGGCCGTTGTTCCCTAACTTTTTACATGAAACAGGATAACATCTCATGGACCCTAAGCTAAATTTTATGCTCGTCCAACATACACTGGGAGTCAGGTCCCCAGGGTCTGCTGGTATGTTCCTTGTCCATTTATCCAATACCAGCACTTAGCATGAGCCAGATGCTGTTCTCACCCCATGGCCTTGACGTCGTTAGAGATAGAGGCAAACATCAAATGCCTGAAGAAAGTGAGTCAAGAGAATGGTAGAGGTGGGGAGGAGACCATGAAAGACAGCACAGTAGAGGCTGTTCCAACAATCCAAGCAAGTGGTGACTCAGACCAGGGGGTAGTTAAGTGGTGAGAAGTTCCAAATGTTTTGTAGAATTTCCAAAAATCTTTACAAACCGATGCATTCCTAAAGATTGCATGTATAGTATGTAGAAGTCAAAGCTGATATCTGGGTTTGGGGCCTGAGGATTTGGAATGGTAGATCTTCTGTGAAAGGTGGAATGGTAGAGCTTCTATGAAAGGCAGGGGCGGATTGCCAATTAAGCTCCTGGGGTGGAGAGAAGGGAGAGAGGCTCAAGTAATCAGGACATTCCTTAAAATATGGAAGCAGAATCCCTTGCCCATAAGCCTCTACTGGGAGGAGTCAGGACAAGCATATGGATCTTTCCTGCTGGAGGCTCATGAAATCAATTATGTGATTGCCATCAGTTATCTATTGGGAAAACCATTAGTTTTACACTTAAAATGTATCAGGGTCTGGGAGAACTGTGGAATCTTTTCCTATTTTAATTCCAGTATAGTTAACATGCTGTGTTATATTTCAGGTATACAATATGATTCAACACTTGCATACGTTACTCAGTGGTCATCGCAGTATATTACCATTAATCCCCTTCAGTTATTTCCCTCATTTTTCACCCCCGTCCCCTCTTGTAACCTCAGTTCTCTGAGGTTTAGAATATGTTTCTTAGTTTGTCTCTTCTTGGTTGGTTTTCTTTCTTAAATTCCATATAGGAGTGACATCCTGTGGTATTTACCTTCTCTCATGGACTTACTTCACTTAGCATTAAATTCTAGATCTGATTTTGAGTGTGGCAAAATTTCATTATTTTCTGTGGTTGAATGATATTCCATTATGTAGATGTATATACACCACATCTTTATCTATTCATCCGTTGATGGACACTTGGGCTGCTTCCATCATTTGGCTATTGTAAATAATGCTGCTATAAACAAAAGGCACAGGTATCTTTTTGAATTAGTATTTTCATATTCTTTGGGTAAGTATCCAGTGCTCGCATTACTGGATCAGAGGGTAGTTCTATTTTTAATTTTCTGGGAAACATCCATACTGTTTTCCACAGGGGCTGCACTGGTTTGCATTCCCACAAAGAACGCATGAGGGTTCCTACTTCTCCCATCCTCACCCACATTATTACTTCTTGTATTTTTTATTTTAAGTCATTCTGCCAGGTGTGAGGTGATATCTCATTGTGGTTTTGATTTGCATTTCCCTGATGATGAGTGAGGTTGAGCATCTTTTCATAAGTCTATTGGCCATATGATTGTCTTTGAAGAAATGTCTATTCATGTCTTCTGCCCATTTTTGAATTGCATTATTTGCTTTTTGGTGTTGAGTTGTATAAGTTCTTTATATACTTTGGATATTAACTCTTTACCAGATATGTCATTTGAAAATATCTTCTCCTATTCCATAGGTTGTCTTTTAGTTTTGTTGATTTTTTTTTTCCTTTGCTGTGCAGAAGCCTTTTATTTTGAGTCTCGATAGGTCATTTTTACATTTGTTTCCCTTGTCCCAGGAGACAGATCTAGAAAGAAGTTGGTATGGTCAATGTCAGAGAAGTTACTCCCTGTGCTCTCTTCTATGGTTTTAGGTCTCAGGTCCTTAATCCATTTTGAATTTATTTTTGTGTATGATGTAGGAAGTGGTTCAGTTTCATTCTTCTGCATGTTGCAGACCAGTGTTCCCAATACCACTAGTTAAGCAGACTTTCTTTTTCCTCTTGCATATTCTAGGCTTCTTTGCTGAAGATGAACCAACATGGGTATATTTCTGGGCTCTCTATTCTGTTCTATTGACCTATATGTCTATTTTTGTGTCAGTACCTTTTTTTTTTTTTTTTTTTTGTAGTGTATCTTAAAATCTGGGATTGTGATACCTCCAGTGTTCTTCTTTTTCAAGATTGCTTTGGCCATTCAGAGTCTTTTCTTCCACACAAATTTTAAGAGTCTTGTTCTAGTTCTATGAAAAATGCTGTTGGTACTTTGATGGGAATTGGATTAAATCTGGAGTTTGCTTCTGGGTAGCATTTTTACAGCATTTGCTCTTCTAATCCACGAGCATGGAATATCTTTCCATTCATTTGTGTCATCTTTATTTCTTTCATTAATGTTTTATAGTTTTCACAGGTCTTTCACCTCCTTGATTAAGTTTATTTCCAAGTATTTTATTATTTTTGTTGTAATTATAAATGGAATTGGTTTATGGATTTCTTTTTCTGCTGCTTTGTTAAAATATATGGAAATACAACAGATTTCCATGTGCTGATTTTGTATCCTGAGACCTTAGTGAATTCATTGATCAGTTCCAATACTTTTTTTTGGTGGAGTCTTGAGGGTTTTCTATATAGAGTATTGCATTGTCAGCAAACAGGGAAAGTTTTACTTCTTCCCATGCAGTCCTTTTTCTGAAGCCAGTTTGGGAAGATCACTTCCTGCCCTTTCCTGAGACTTTGATGTTCAATATTTAGACTAGGATCCGGTGGTCTCTTCTCACTGATCAATCACATTACCAGTCCGTGCCTGTAGAGTTGGCTCCCTCTTAATTGTGACTACCTAGGGAAACCCCAGACCCTGCACAAACCTAGAAATAATATCAGGATAGCCTACCAGAGCTGTCACCACATCAGGCATCAAGAAACTCAGCTATCTGTGAGGCTGGGGAAACCATCAAGTTCCAGCTATTGTCAGCACAGATCTGCCTGACGGGACCTGGAGCACCTCAAGCCAATCAGTGTCATCAAGGGCCATCCTTCCTGCCTTGGGGTGACAGGCTTGTCACAAAGCTTTGGTGGGGAGAGAGTGCAGATCACCTGCCTTGCCCTTCCCCACTCCCTCCTGTGACCATGCAAAATGACTAGTTCCTTTTGTCCTCAGAACTCTTTCTTAAGGATTCTGTAACTCGCCTCCACAGCTTTGCTGAAAGCGATTGGGGAACTGAGATCGTAACTTTGTTGGGTCTGGGTCCCTGATAAGTCCTCAATAAATATTTGTTGAATAGTGAATGAATGAGTGTCAACATGTGTGTTGAAGTCTGTGAATGAGGGTGAATGCCAACTTACTCTTCCTTCTCAAGAATGATCTCGGTTCTGAGGCTTGTTTCTTAAAAATGCTTTGAAAAATTCAATTTGAAAAAACTAGGGGCACCTGGGTGGCTCAGTGCTTAAAGCCTCTGCCTTTGGCTCAGGTCATGATCTCAGGGTCCTGGGATCGAGCCCTGGATCGGGCTCCATGCTGGACAGGGAGCCTGCTTTCCCTCCTATTCCCCCTCGTCTCTCTGCATGCCTCTCTGCCTACTTGTGATCTCTCTCTGTCAAATAAATAAATAAAATCTTTAAAAAGAAAAGAAAAGAAAAGAAAACTAAAAATATCTTTATTAACCCTCCCAAGTGCTGTGTTCTCTACTCAGTAATTCCTCACCAGGTTGGGCGGAAATGTGGCTGGTAGGAGGGGGAATCTTGTCTCATTAGAAACTCTGATAACATTTCTGTGCAGTGATGCCAAGGGCTGCCGGATTAGCTGAGATTTTGCACCTAAGTCTGACTATAGCAGTTCAGACCAGTACATAAGAGCTTTGCCAGTTGTCCTGAGAAATATTCCTGCTGGTCTAGGTCCCCCTCATTTAGTCCTTAACACAGTGTTGCAAACGGATCTGAGGCCACTCTCTTAGTATGATGATGAGGTTCTTTGTTGGCAGGTGTGGGATGCCTCTCCTTACTTGATCTCACTGCTCCCACCCCTGAGACAGGTGGGTGTAGTGAGGCAAGCCTCAGGCAGAATTCTCCCCCACATGCTTCCATTGAAAGGACTAGAACAGGCATGACAGCTGTGCAGTTTGGAGTCTCAGCGGTCTGTCCTTGCAAACCCGACAAGCAGCTTGCAGGGAGAAGACGGTATCTGGTGGTGGGCTCGAGCGAGGCTTCTAGTGCTGGACAGGATCCTCTGAAAATGACTCCATGTAGGATGGAGCCCCGAGGCCCTGGCTGCCACTTAAAAGGGTAGAGGCTTCTAGCCCCTTCTGGGCTCCCCTGTTCAACCAGGAAATTGCCTAGGTAGTAACTCATATGTTAGAGACACCACCTGGACTCATTTCACTGAAAAATCTCTCCTAAAATCCGTTAGGACAAACAACAAAACTCCCTGTGCTAACTGGAGATGAATAGGGTTGAGGCCTGCCCGAGGCTCCCGGTGACAGCCATCCCCCCCCCCCACCCACAGCCCCTCTGCCCCTGTGGGACATTAAACAACCACCTCTCGAGGGTGTCGTTCCAATTAGGGGACTTCAGATATTAAACAACCACCTCTATTGTGTAGAATAAACTATCCTACAGACCATAGATCACATCAGAATGTGCCGGGAAGTCCTTGGGCCCACCGTCTCCTGGATCTCTCCTGTCTGATTCAGCATCCCCACCCTCTTCTGGGGAAATCCTACCTTGCTTTGGGGCAGCAGCTTTCCCTCTATGGGTAGATCAGTGCTGGAAGCTTCCTCACTGTCCCTAGATCACCCTCTCAGGGAGAAGCCTGCTGCACCCCGCCCCTGTCTCTGTTCCCGACAGCCCCCGTGGCAGAGTGACCCAATGGTCTCGGACACACAAGGAGCTCCCTGGCTGCCAGATTCCAGTCTGTTCTTCTGTCAGGCTCTTTTCCGGTCCAGGCATCTGAA
The DNA here is from genome assembly GCF_022355385.1 of Mustela nigripes. Taxonomy (NCBI): domain Eukaryota; kingdom Metazoa; phylum Chordata; class Mammalia; order Carnivora; family Mustelidae; genus Mustela; species Mustela nigripes. Next base: position 67,014,888 of record NC_081557.1, on the reverse strand, counting down.
AGCCCATATCTCCCCAGGCCCATGCGGGGAGGCTCAGCAGCTCCCAACCTGCTCCTTGGGTGTTCTGTGAGTGCTTGAAGGGGGCTGCTTCTGGGCTGACACCCAGAAATCACTGGGTCAGGCCTCTCAGTAGCCTGGGCTGTAGCTGCTCACCCCTGACCCCTGACACTGAGGAAACACTGCTTACCTCAGCTATGAAGACCGGGAGGACAGGGAATCACTACTGATTTATTCATCTTGTTATTTTCCAGATGTCCATTGATCACAGACATGATTGATCTGGGTGGGACCATTAGTCCTGCCCACCCAGACCTCCTAGTCTGGCAAGGAAGATACATAAATAGAACACTGTAATATCACATGAGAAACCTCTGGTATGGCTAACCTCAGGAGGCTATGAAAGAATGCAAGGGGCCAACAACAGAGCTTGAGGAATTAAAACAGTTCTTGGAAATACCGACCTCTAAAGAAAAGCATGTCCAAAGGCCCAGAAGGGAGCAGGAGCCAGGAGGACAGTATGGCGGGTGTGCCGATGGGGAATGCCAACATGGGCAGGCCTTGATGTGAGGGCAGCGGGGAACCATGATGTACCCACATGAATGCCTTTCCTCTAAATGAGAAAGGCGGGCTCTGAGCTGACTCAGAAACTTAGGTTGGGCCCTAATGCAAAACCCCACAGTGGCTAGACGTGACCTGATACCGCCATTCACTGCGAGGTGGTCAGGGAAACTCCACCTCTCATTAGAGCTCAGAGGGCCCAGAAGTGAGGCCCTCATGTCACTGACACAGAAATTAATGATCAAGTCTCCATCAGACTAAGGGTCTCTTCCCTGGTTAGAAGCTAAATTGAAATTCTAAAAATGACTCTATTGTCATTTGTCTGAACACAGAATCGATTTCTTCTGGTTCTATTAAACCAAGGCCCAGATTCCAGAAACAGACACCCAAGCTTTCATTGCCCATTCATTTAAACAATTGGTATTTTGGCCTTGTAGGGAGAGGCACAAGCTCATGTTTACAGAGCTGTTTGCATTCAATGATGACAACACAACGCCACTGAGAGAAGTCACCCTATGGAAAAAATCTGTTTGCCTTCTGTTCTGAAAAGGAAGATCTTGCCCCATCAGACAGAACAAGCATGCCCAGCTTTTGGAGAAAGCAGTAGACTCAGGCCCTCCAAGATAAATCTGCCCTCCTCCTGTTTACCTACAGGCCAACTGGGGCTTGGAAATATTTTCCGAGGAAAAACTTCCTACCTTACTCACTCACGTTCCCATTTCCCATAATTAGCCAAGTCCTAATTATTCCCTGTACTGTCTCCTCCACATTAGCTTTGTGAGACAATGGTGGGTAAGACAATGGTGCATAACTCAAACACAGGGCCAATCTGAATGAGAAACTGGCAGAGGACTCCCGGGACAATTGCATTATTCATGAAAAGACATCAGAACAATTGGAGGATAGCATTAGATTTTAAATCACAGCAGCAATTACAAGACAATTATCCAAAATGGTGTAATTGCCACAGCTACAGGGCGTGTGGCGGAACCTATACAGCCCTCATGCCACTTTCCTTTAAAGCCATGATGAGAACGGGTGGCTTCATTGTAGGAGGAAATTGTACAGAAGAAAACATTTGTGCTCCTCCCTCTGAGCCACATAAAGCTAGCAACCAGAGCCTCAGGAACAAAAACGTAGCCCGAGGCCACCCTCAAGTCTTTCGGGATCCCTTGCCAGGCTTACTCCAAAACATGCCATTCTCGGATACTTGACCATGTCCTGGTGTCGATTTCAATCCGCATGGAAGCTGAATCCCACTTTTTCTAAATGATGTCCCTCGACCAAGGACGCCCTATTCGAGGCAATGGGAGGTCATGTGCTCTGCAAGCAGCAAACTGGGATTTGCTCACTATTCCAACGCTTTGTGCCAGCATGATTTTGTATCTGCTATTATAAAAGCAGCTACCGTGTACTGAGTGCCTAAGACGCACAATATCTTTTTCATATCTATTTCCCTTAAACTCAGTGGGTCTTGGTTTTCTTTATACCATTATCCAACAAATATTTATCTATCTGGCATCTTTTTTTTATCAGGCCTGACTGGGTTGTATCAAGGACAAAACAGCCCTGTCTTCTTGGAACTTGTCTCATGGATACAATGTATTGTCTACGGCAGCAGCTCAGCCAAATGCAATTAGTATCAAAACATTTTCTACCGTCTTTCCTAATCTCTCTTCTTTCCTTCCTTTTCTCTTTCCTTTCCTTCTCTGCTGGTCTTTGCTTTAGGACTCTGTCTTTTCAAATCAACTCAACGAGCACTTCTTAAGCATCTATTAATTTGACAATATCCAACAATATCTCAAGCGGGTATATCCTTTGATACAACTTTTTCACTATTAGATCTTTATTGTACAATAGGCTTGTACAGAATTGCTAAGATATGTTCAACAATATACACTGCGGTGTTGTTTGTGATGGTCCCAAACTGCAAAAATGCAAAATATCCATCCCTAAGAGGACTGCTAAGTAAATTAGAGTGCTTCCATACAGCAAAGTAGTATGCAGCTGCTAAAAGAATGTACAGATTATGGAAAGATGTCCAGGGAGTCCCATGAAATGGAAAAAGAAAATTTCAGAAGAGCGTATGCAGTTGGATCCTGTATTTGTATAACAAGTTTATAGAAATTATAGAAAAAAGGCTGGAAGGATGTGCATCAAGTTATTATCTTTGGGATTATTATTATATATTAATATATATGGGAAGTATGTTGGAGATAGGAAAGATTTTAGCTTTTTTCTTTGTCTTTTTTTTTTAAGATTGTATTTATTTATTTGACAGAGATCACAAGTAGGCAGAGAGGCAGGCAGAGAGAGAGGAAGGGAAGCAGGCTCCCCGCCGAGCAGAGAGCCTTATGTGGGGCTCGATCCCCTTATATTTCCTTTCAAATATAAGGAAAGCAAATATAAGGAAATGACCTGAGCTGAAGGGAGAGACTTTAACCCACTGAGCCACCCAGGCACCCCTCTTCTTTGTCTTCTGATTTAAAATATGTATAGATTACTTTTACCATTAAAATAAAAATGTATTTGGTCCAACATTATTTTGGTCAAATATTACTTTCTTTTTTTAAAAGATTTTATTTATTTATTTATTTATTTGTTTGTTTATTTAAAGATTTGATTTATTTATTTGACAGAGAGAAATCACAAGTAGACAGAGAGGCAGGGAGAGAGAGAGAGAGGGAAGCAGGCTCCCTGCTGAGCAGAGAGCCCGATGCGGGACTCGATTCCAGGACCCTGAGATCATGACCTGAGCCAAAGGCAGCGGCTTAACCCACTGAGCCACCCAGGTGCCCCTAAAAGACTTTATCTTTAAGTGATCTCTGCACTCACTGTGGGGCTAGAACTCACAACCCCAAGATTATGAGTTTCATGCTCTACCAACTAAGCCACAAGGTGCTCATCAAATGTTATGTTCTGAAGGTGTTTTAGATAAGATTACATTTATTTATTTATTTGTTATCATTATTATTTTTAAAGATTTTACTTATTTATTTGACAGAGAGAAAGAGACAGAGAGGGAACACAAGCAGGGGGAGTAGGAGAGGGAGAAGCAGGGGGAATGGGAGAGGGAGAAGCAGGGTGTCCACTGAGCAGGGAGCCTGATACTGGGCTCAGTCCCAGGACCTGAGCTGAAAGCAGAGGATTAACAACTGGGCCACCAGGCTCCCCGAGATTAACATTTAAATCAGTGGACTTTGAGTAAAACAGACTGCCCTCCATAATATGGGTGGGTCTCATCTAACCAGCTGAAGGCCTTCAGAAAACGAAGACTGATCTCCCCAGAGCCAGAAGGAATTCTGTCAGCACACTGCATTTGGACTTGAACAGAAGCTCTTCCCTGAGCCTCCAGACTCCTGGTCTGACTTAACCTCACCTTGTAAGACTTTGGAGCCACAAAACCTCCATAGCCACCTGAGCCAGTTCCTTAAAATAAATCTCTCTACATACACACACTTCCTCTTGGTTCTTGTTTCTCTTGACTAATCGAAGGAGCATGAGGGCTCATGGTCTAGTGATGGTGCCAGCAAAGGGCTGGTTCTTCTAGGCAGCCCCTGAGGCTACACAGGTATTGGCAGGCACACCAAGGGGTGGCTTTTAGGGGTGTTTCGAAGCTCCATAACTTCCAATATTGCATAACTTCCACCAAATAAACCAAATGCCCAAGAGTGTGCTGTGTTTTCTCAGCAAAAGCAGTTTCAAGAACGTCTTCCCAGGATAGTGATTGCCTCTGGAGAGTAAGGCATGACGTTTTGGAAAGCATCCATTCCTTGTGACCAGCAGGGGACTGGACCCTGGCCTCCAGGTCTTCCAAGGCCTTTCATTCTCTACATAAGACCTCCCTCCTGGTGGACAGGTCCACCATCTGGGGATGTGCCAGGAGAAGGGGGCTTTCATGATGACTAGCCTCAGCAGGTGAAGGGTTCCTACCTTCTACCCCATTAGCTCTCCAAGCTTAGGAGAAGTTCTCTCTGCCTTGAGCTCATCCAGGGACCTCAAATATAAGGAAAGCAAATCATTCCAACTTAAATATGATGACTTGCAAATGCAATAAAAATACCTACATACACAGAGTGAGAGAATAGGATTGGAATGTAAAAATGATGTCAATATTGCAATTACAGCTGTGAGAAATTATGTAAATGAATGGCTGTGTTCCTGCAAAGGAACGATGGAAAATAAAATAAATGGAAAATAAAAACAGAGATCACTCGCGTGGAAGAGGGATGGTGAAGTCTCCTCTTATTATGTATTATCTCCCCTTATTTAGAGCTTATTTCGTATTGCTTTTGTTACTTGTCAGTCAAAATGGAAAAACCAATGAGGCCTTTTTGTCTGAGGAGGACAGGCTTGCTTATCTCTACCTGGCTTCTTGCGTCCAGGCCTCCTTGAACGGAGGCTGGAAACAGCAAGTAGCGACACTTACACTATTTGCACCCGCTGGAGGCTTCTCGCATAACCGCCACCCCAGCTCTGTAGATTTGGTCAGTTAACGTCAGTTTTCAAAATCCAAGTGTCAGCATAGTTGGTTTCTCCTGGAGTTTTCTGAGGGAAGATCTGGTCCGACCCTCTCTCCTAGTTTCTGGTGGTTATGACAATCCCTGGGGTTCCTTGGCTTGAGACCTGTCCCTTCAGTCCGTCTCCACCTCCACATGGTGTTCTCCCTTTTGTGTGTGTGATTTCTCCTCCCCCTCCTCCTCCTTCTCTTCTTCTTCCCCCTCCTCCAGTTCCTCATCCCCTCCCCCTCCTCCTCCCTCTCCTCCCCCCCCACCTTCTTCTTCTGAAGACAACAGTTCTATTGGGTTAGGGACCACCCTAATCCAGTGTCACTTTGTTTTAACTTGCTTATATCTGCAATGACCCTATTTCCAAATAAGGTCACTTTCTTAGGTTCCCAAGGCTAGGATTTTTTTTTTTTAAAGATTAATTTATCTATTAGAGAAGGGGAAGGAGCAGGCAGGAAGGGGTGGAGGAAGAGGGAGAGAGAATCTCCAGTAGACTCTCCACTGAGTGTGGAGCCAGATGCAGGGCTTGATCCCAGGACGACGAGATCATGACCTGAGCCGAAATCAAGAGTCCAATGCTTAAAACACTGAGCCACCCAGGCATCCCAAGGCTAGGACTTTAACATATCTTTTTTAAGGAACACATTTCAACCTGTAACAGAAGGAGTCAAACCCAGTCTCTCTGAAACCAAAACTAAGCTTTGGGTGAGGCCTTCAGAAATCTTGATAGCACGATTAAAGTAGGGATTTTATAGGTACAAAATGAGGCAATAGATATTTGGGAAATCACTGTAATAGCCTGAAAATGCATACTGGATAATTGATGCATTAATAAAAAGCATCACAAGTACACTTAGAAATATTTAAATAAGCAATGCCTGAAATAATGTGAAAAATGGGTAATTCAAGTACAATAGATTGTGGCATCGATGAATGCTGGGTTCATCAGAAAAAATAAATTTAGCTCTTCACTTTTAACTCTATGAGTACTAATTGGAGACTAAAAAATGTTGACAGCCTCCTCCTGTCAAAGAAAGTGAGTGTAATTTGTTGGTAGCTTGACATCGCCTCCATTATATATAGGAATAATTTATTCATCCCCCTTGCCCCTCATAACATCAAATAATGCAATAGATTCTCTCTCTCTCTCTCTCTCTCTCTCTCTCTCACACACACACACACACACACACACACACACACACACACTACAAAGGGAGCAGCACAGGCAGCTTAGTATTAAGACGGGAGACTCAACTGTAATTTGTACATTTTCCTCTCAAGTATCTTCCAGCTCTGACAATCATGTCCATGATTTAGATTCAATCACATGATGCTGATTTTTGCTGGAAAATCAAATCAAAAGAAATAGTTTAATTTGCTGACTGCACTGTATGAACACTCCTCGTCACATTACCCGAATTTAAAATCTATGCCACATGATGGGAAAATTAAATTTTCTCGTTGTTAGAGATGATCAGAATAATTCAGCAGCATGCCTCCAGGTTACAGTTCCTCTAATTACCTTGTATCCTGAATTCTTAATTAATTATATTCTAGAATGTGAAGAAGTCCCTTTGTGCTCAGAGCCTGAGCCTTTTTCTGTGCAAGGTGAATTATTTACACGGTAAATCTTATCACGGCCTTTCAGTTTTGTCCCTGAAGTTGCTGCCCTTTTGGTCATTTCAATCTCATTCTTCTCAGAGTCAATTTCCTACCATTTAGAACAAGCATACCCACCGTGAGCCTTCCCCCATACCAACATCTTGTCACCTGTCACTGAATTCCTTCGTGACCCAGTTAAATGCCAGTTCTTTCTGGGTCACAGAAATGATACAGCCTTAAAAATCTCTGTCTCAAGAAGTAGGACCTGGCATTGATCAGGGACTCAGCTTCATTAGGAAAAGCCAGGACGAGAGGAACAGTGAGCCTCGGTAGCGATAGGGAGCCCCTCAAAGCTCTGTCCCTCCCATCTGTGTAATACAGATTTATTTAAACACAAGGCTTGATCATGCACCGAGGAGTGTTCTCAGAAAGCATGACTCCAGAGAACGCCTGAGCTTGAACTCAAAGGATTTTTCTTTTTTATTAATACTTTCAATCACTATGAACTGAACGGTTTCTGCAGTAGCCAGACGAGATGGAACCCTTGGAAACTATTAAAGCCCCTTCTGCACAGTGGAACCTGGATGGAAATTAGAAGAAACAGTATGGGGCTACTATTTGAGTGCTTGTTATGTGTCAGACATTGTACGGAGCTCTTTGCATGCACTGCCTCACTGTGTTCTTGTAAGCTACCTATCTTCTAGGTTATGCAGCTCAAGTACAGGGGGATTAAGTAACTCACTCAAGTTCACATGGCTAGTATGTATCAGCGTCCAAGTCAAGAATCTGGCTGCACTTCCCAGACATGAATGTGCATACATATGAATTGCCTGGAAAACTTGTTAACATGCAGATTCTGACTTCATGGGTCTGAGATTCTGTATTTCAAACATGGTCTTTGGTGAGATTGATGCTGCTGGTCTGTGGACCACAATTTGAGGAGCAAGGAGGTAGACCCTAATTCCACAGCTTCCAATGCAATACGTACTGGTCCTTCTTTGGTTTTGACTGATGGAACCTCATATGGAGCTTCTCGTTTTAAGGATTCCTTTGAGTTATTCTACAGCTCAGACATAAACAACTTCAAGGCTAACAGTTGCGGGAAAACGATTGTTCAGATATGACCTGTTGGTATAGGACCCTCAGTGTTCAGTCTTTAGAGAATCCGCTTATGTTTTTCTTGGTAAGTTTTATCCCTCCTGGATAATCTTGTCCCCATGGAGGGCCTGAGAGCTGGATTTTTAGTGTCTCAGAAAGAATGAGTTCTTGGTGGTTCTACCAGCCAGCTCTCAGCCCTCCTCTTCGAGCCCTGCCCCACAGACGAGTAGCACACATGACATGTCTACGGAAGTAGAGACTTTTATGAGGTCAGTTCTCAAGGTGGTGGGAGCCTGCCATAGCAGTCTTCAACCTAGGATCTCCAGAGAAATCTAGAGCTGCACATGGCTCTGGAACATGGGGCCAACTCCATGGACTGGTGGACAGAGTGGGTTACATTGTTTTCTACATACTATGTGTAACTACTGATAGGATTATTAGTTGATGAAACCATTTTGAAGGCAAATTAAAATAGGAGAAATTCTTGGACTTAAAAAGGGACATACTCTTGGACTCAAAAATTCTGGCTTCCAGAAATCTATCCTTCAGAAATACTAACACATGTGCACTTTGGCAAAAGGAAATGCATGGGAGCATTATCTGTAATATCCAAACAGCAAAACAGTCCATCAATAATGGCATGATTAAACAAATTATGGAATGACCATCATACGGAAAATAATGCAAACATTAAGAATATAGCACTAACTGCTAAGACATCTAAGGTAGATGGTTAGGCAAACAGCAAGTTTCTGGACAATTAGATCCCATTTCTTCCTCCTATCTACATATATGTATTTGTACATATACAGGGAGTCTCCATCATCTGGATCTTTTACCATGAAGAGGTTGAAGGGGGAAGAAAAGGTATTTACACTAAGGAAATATTCACCAATGAACTGTAAATTCTCTATTCCGATGTCTCTTCCTGCTTGGGATTGGAGTTAAAATCTGTACTGTTCTGGCTCTAGCGGATTGTGGGTTCCTTAAACTTAACTGCTAATTCAGTGCCAGGCAGTAAGGGCACAAAACAAAAGGGAGCATTTGGCAGACAATGCAGGATTTCCTGAAGCTTGAAAAGGTGCTTGAATCTGGTAGAATCCTATGGGTCAAACAGAGGGCTGCCGGATCAGAAGCCATAAAAAGGAAATCATCAGGGAAGATCACAGAAGGGTACTTAATGGAGGATTATTTGCATATAAAGTGCTGAAAATGTCCCCTCCATATTTAAAGAAGTGATACTTTGAAGGTAGAAGAGATGTGGGAATGTCAGTTGTGAAGTGAAGGGAACTTTCATGCCTTGTTTTGGATGCCTTTTTTATTTTTGTCTTTTCATGAGAAAGTAGTCATCTATTGAAGTAATCTTTTTTTAAAAGATTTTATTTATTTATTTGATAGAGAGAGAGAGAGTGGGAGAAGGAACACAAGCAGGGGGAATGGGAGAGGGAGAAACAGGCTCCCCATTGAGCAGGGAGTCCAAGGCAGGACTCGATCCCGGGACTCTGGGATCATGACCTGAGCTGAAGGCTGACCTGAGGCAAAGGCAGAGGCTTAATGACTGAGCCACCCAGGTGTCCTACTGCAGTAATATTTTTAAAAAATTCCCAAAAGTAAATTAATAAAGATTCTCCTTTCAAAAACGTATTAATGGATATCTACATAGAATGATATGAAAGAATAATATCAATAATAATAATAACTGTTTTGGGAGACATATAGGGGTTCTTTATGACCTTCTGTTCCCTGTCTTCATTTTCTTCTTTGTAAAGAACTTGCACTGGTTTGGAGTAAAAGAAAATGAGGAGGGAAGGGGGTAAGGAAGGAAGGAAGGGCGGGCGGCAGTACAAATAATTAAGGGAACACTAAAAAAAAAGTTCTGGAATTTTCTATTTTTAAGGCACTTGTTCCTGCTTGGCTTGTTAGGCTGTTCTAATTTTTGTGCCAGTTTGTTCCAAGTTATTATTTATTGTTAGATATTAAGGCTGTTCCAAATCTTCTTATTAAAGACAGTATGAAATGGGCATAATTGGCTAAAAATTCATTAGAATTTAACAAGTAAAATAATGGACACAAGGGGTAACTGACTGGATTAGCAGAGCATGTGACTCTTGATCTCAGGGTCATCAGTTCAAGCCCCACATTGCATGTAACACTTACTTAAAAAAAAAAAAAAAAAAAAAGAATGGAGGCAAAAATGGAAGAATTTGAGAAATGGGCTAAAATGCTTCAAGATGCAGATGTAGGTGGAGAAACTGCCCTGCCATGCACCCAAACTAGCAGTTATCCAAAGCTGGTGACTGATGATGATAATTTTTGCTCAAATCGCCATTGAATAGCATCATTCTAATGACCAGCTTGCATTCACCCAGGAGGTTGTGGCAGAATTTATGTTGCTGCAATCCTTTGTTTCCAAGGAGAAGGCCGGATCAAGAGTTGAAGAGCGGTACTGTGCAGGCCACATGGAGGGTCCCATGAAAAATGCAAATGATTAATTACTATGAGTTTGGAGAAACAGAGGCGTGTCCATTTGGTAGAAATTTCAGGGGTCTGTGGGTGACTCGATCCAGGATCAAGTCCCACATCTGCTCCCTGCTCCGTGGGGAGTCTGCTTCTCCCTCTGACCCTCATCCCTCTTTCTCTCAAATAAATAAATAAATAAATAAATAAATAACATTTTAAAAAGAAGGAAATTTCAGAGGGACTCTGCAGGGACCGGCCGGTCTGATACTATCCTCTGAAAACCCTTGTTAACAGGTGGGCTCTTGGCTCGTGTCTGGGAATGGAACTTAGGGAGGTGCTCCCCACTTCCCTATCATTAATGCCGAAGACCTGCATTTCTTCTGGGAGTCTGGAATTTCAGTACATCCTAGGCAGAGGCTGCAGGTGACCCGAGCCTCCAAAAAAGCCTTGGAATTTATAAATACAGTGTATACATATTTTATATATAAAAAATATTAAAAAGGGAGTTTATAAATATAGCTAAATATCTAATGAGCACCCCTGGTTGGCAATATTTCATAGCCATGAGTACGACTATATACTGAGTCCTGGGTCCTAGGGTATCCTCCAGACCAGGAGTGGCACTGGGGACCCCTGACCCGGGCATAGAGCTAGGTCCAAGCTCGTACCTGACCCTTCTACCTCAGAGAACCAGCAGAGAATAATTACAGACAGGAAAAGCCTTTTTCTTCTTCTGCTTCCCCAACAGAATGGACCAGTGCTATTTCTTAAGTGACGTCTCTGGATTGCTGTCATTTTTGAGGCACGGATGGAGATGTAAACAGATTATCTTTCTTCTAAGGGTGGCCACATGAAAGGCCCAGACATGAATATTTTCCTGGTGCTCAATTCATGACCCTATCACTGTGCTGTTGGCTTGAAAGGCAAAAGACTTGGAATATTTTCAACATCCGCCTCTCTGGAAATCCTTCTCATTGCAGTGACCCAATCCAGCAAGATGAGGGAGGACTGATGAGGTCCAGGGGATTTCGCGGTAGACAACATCAGTGAAATTTTCAATCAAGTATACTTAGTGGAGGGCTGGTATTGTACTGGGAACCTGGAACCAAAGCCAATGAAGACACGACTTGACTCAGACTGGCGTGCATCAGCCAGGGTTGGCTTGACTTTCGGGAATTTGTGAGCCTCTTTACATTACCTGAGTAGGTTGAAATCAGCCACGATTGGAGTATTTATACCATGGAAGTGGTCTAATGTGCTAAACTGGTGCTCCCTTTCTCTTATCCAGTGGTTTTGCATTTACTTTTGCTGAGGGTGGGTTGGGGGGTGGCGCTTATTGCTGCTGGGGCTCAGACAGGGCTGTTCTCCCGGTCTGCCGGCTCTCCCTCACCGAGGCAAAACAGAGGGTGCCCTTCTGGAGTCCTTCCTGGTCTCAAACTAACCTCTTGTAAGGTCACTGCCTCTTCAAAATATCAAATTGTCCCCCACCCCAACTTCTGTATATCCTTTGACTTTGGCTCAGTATGGAAAACTTTCTAGAGCTTTCTGGCAGAAACCTCAAGTGCTAGTTGTGTTTTAAACTTTAGGATTTTTTTGTTCATTTTTGTTTTTGTTTTTGTTTTTGTTCGGGGAGACCAGTACTGGAGAAGCTGCCTAGAAGGTGTGGGGAGGTATATAGGAGACATTTCTGTAGAGGTGGGGGACTCCACAGCCCCTGTTTTTCCAAGTCCACAGGACTGTGTTCCTTCTCATCAGGGCAAATCCCAGTTGTGGGGTATGTGCCCAGGAAGAAGCTACCTAGGATTCCAACACGAGTGCACCAGAATCAATGGAAGTATTTCTGGAGATAAGAAGTCTCTGGAGAAAACACCATCTTCTGCAAAATAGGACTGCCCAAGTTCCAAAGGAGCCAATAACTGAAGGCGAATAAAGGAAAACACTTAAAAAGGGTCAACACAATTGCTAGTTTCTTTTTTTTTCTTTTTACTTGAAAACTTGTTTTAACCATCAAATTTTGGCAATTACAAACCTGTACACTGTTGGGTTTTTTTTTTTTTTTTTT
>NC_081557.1:66928712-67002500 GCF_022355385.1 Mustela nigripes | reverse complement strand
TTTTTTTTTTTTTTTTTTTTTTTTAGAAAAAGAACACAAGACTGAATACTGCCAACAGCAATATATGCAGAAACAATCCATCTCTAAGGTAAGGGACAAGGCTCACTTGAAGTGCTAGCTTTCCCCTTTGCATAAGGTTTGGTGTGTGGTGTGTGTGCAAGTTTAGGGGAGTTCATATGTGCACGTGCGCGTGCATGTGTGTGTGTGTGTAAAGAAATGACATACTTCATCTGAACCTGAAATGGCATAAAAATCACATACTTAGTAACTGGGCAAAACACACTTTTTAAAAAAAAATGTCGATACAAACATTTTCTTGGAAACAGAGAAAATTAAATGAAAACAGTAGAAACCCAAAAAGATTACAGTACATTTTGAAATGATTAAAAAACATCCTTTTCAAATTTAAAATCCTGTGTGTTTGTTTGTATGCATGGAGTTACCTTAAAGGTTTGCAGACCAACAGCATGGGTGACTTAGAATTATATTCGACCCCCCAAATTAAAGCATCCTGATAGGCATCAAATACAGTATCTACAAAAAGCCTGGAAAATTGTAACCGTTATATACAATTTTATAAACATTTTAAACACCAAAACATACATCTTTTACAAACCAGCCTGTTTGTAACAGGTAAATTTACAAGACAATCTCTCTGATACAGTGCTTCCATTTCCTGAACACATTTGTCACCTCCTGAAATGCAGTAGTATGGGCTCAGAAAGTTGTCAAGTAGTAGCAATTCTGGTATTTGTTTGCCGGAAAGGGTGCTACGGTCCATACCAATGGGTCCAAACACACTTTGAATGGACTGTACGATTCTCTAGTGCATCTTCAACACTGGAAGAGACTAATTATGGCCTTTGTGTAATATTACATACTTGTAATTATTGCTTTTCATTATTACGTAAGGAAAGAAAATCTTACTTTTCCTACCTCTTAGCCAGCTGGCTAAGTATTAACTGATGCCAAACCCACAAATGGTGACTTTAAACCCTAGAATTATGCAACCAGAAGCTCAAAGCCCTTGTGGATTTCCACCAGAAAAATGTGCAGTTGAATGTCACGGGACGAACACCAGCCTAAACATGTTACCGCCTTCTCACAGACCACACAAAATGAGAACTCTGAAGCAGCACCTCTTCAAATCTCCCTTTCTCATGGTTGGAAATGAAAAATAGAAAACATGCAAGCCTAAGGACTTTTAACAAAACCTGTGCACTGGGAGGGCAGAAGTGTGAAGAAACCAGACAGTTATCTGGGCAGCCCATGCAAAATGAACATCAGATCTTCCCGAATTCGTTCACAGGGAAGTGTTGTCTGGATCTCACATGATTCCCTGTGGTTATCTCTCTTCTCAGTTCCCCTGACTTTGATGATGTAGACACAGCATTAGTGGGGGTAGCGGGCGGGGGGAGGGGACGGGGTAGGAAGTAAGTAGGCGATGGCCAGTGGTGTCTATCTTTTTCATCTGCTTCTTTTTTAGGCTGTGCTAGTGATTCTCGATGGTAGTTCCAGATAAGTCCCAGGAATGCATCCTAAATGCCCATTCCAGGTCTTCTGACTGATTGTCTGATAGAGTAAACCTCAAATGCATAGACTTGACCCGCTCTTCCCACTGTCTTCTACAACAGCATTTCACGAATGGGCAGGACATGAGTAAATGGAAAGCTGGCGTGGAATGGAACACAGCAGCAAAACGCTTGCAGAAGAAAACAAATGAACACCTACTCTATTCATCTTTTACAGCCTCATAGTTTCTGCTCGCTACATGACAAACATCAAAGGTCCAGTCCAGCTACTCTCAACCTCACAAGAATGTGTGTAATATAGGTAAAGTGCCCCACAAACAGGCTATGGGAAATGGTTTCTCAGAGGTAGCACATACGTGATCGAAAAAAAGGCAAGACACTTATTGGCTTACATATTTTCCATGTGGTTCATCATGGCGGAGGGGAGGAGGGGAGAGGAACCAACAGCAAGACTGGGAAGGGGAGGGAGAAAAAAAAAACAGAACTGCATCCAGTAGGTAACACTGTAATCAAAGTCTCACTATAACTGACGCCTGGTCTGAGTTCCTTTCTGTAATTAACATTCCATCCTCATTTTAGAAAACATTCATTTGGTAAAAGCAGCATTTTGATAAGTGTCCAAAGAAATGTGTGAATTCTGAAACTACATCCTTACTGGGGGTGGCTTCAAGGAAACTTGAGATCCTAAGGCTTCCAGAGAAATAATCTCCACGAATTCTCTTTGCTAGCATATTCCAAAGCAGGAGTACAGGATGTCGGACGGTCCAGCAGAAGCAGGCAGATACCACGTCCCTGGAGGTTTAGTGGTGAACAATGTTATATAGAAAGAATATTAGCCAAATGACGGGTTCTGGTCCCTGTTTAGCTATTTCACTTCCTGTATGAGCTTGGGAAAGTCCTTTCCTCTCTCTGGCCATGTTTCCTCTTTCATAAAAAAATAAAAAGGGGAGTGGGATTAGACAAGCAGATTTTAAGGACCCTTCCAGCTCTTTGGATCAGTGGTGACCTCACCCAGTTCCATGCTGGCCGGACTGCAAGCCATTCTGTAACCTACAGGGAAAACCGACTATCCCCCAAGTGAAAAGATACCATGTGCTTAAAGGTAATGAATCAAAACATAACACATGCTTATCTGGTATACACTTAGCCGCAGAACTCTTCTGCAGAAAATCAGGGGAAGATATGCTAAAAAAAGAGGTATTTTATATAGGTCAGGGCGAAAAGAGTGGGCACAATTTTCTTGGGTGACTTCACAACTGCATTAGGGTTCTATTTATTCCTTCATTACCGTGTCAGTCAGGCATTCTCCCTGGAGGAGAAGCTGTGTAAGCAGTAGGGACTCATCGGCATTAATCTCATTCTAATATTTCCTGGGGGCAAGAAATGAATTGTTGGTTTTACTTTGACGGTTTTTATGTCATTGCATTATTAAAAGTGTAGCAGTGATTCTATTCTAGACCATTAGCTCATCATTTTCGCCGTGATTCTTGCAAATGTGCTTCTTACATAAGAAAAATACCAGAGACACTATTCTCAAAAGCAGCCTCAGTGAAATTTCATTTATTTCAAGACCAGAGTGCGGATAATGCTTCCACGAGGAGGTCTGACCAAGAGACGGGGAGAGAAGAAAAGCTGGAAAATCTGTGAAGTGTATCCTGAACTCAGGAAGCTTGGAATGAAAAGGAATTTATTTTGCTTGTTTTTGCAACGAGCTTCAGAAACACTGACTCCCACAGAGCAGTGGACTAAACACAATGGAAGCAACTAAAAATATGTCTTTGCGGATGAGACACAGAACCAGGACAGAACAGTTGACACACCAATGCCATATGCCACCAGAGACCGTGGACACAGAGATTTGCTCATGAAGCAGATAGTGCAAATATGCATTTATTTACTATGGCCGCTGTGCACACAGCCATAATCTGACTGAAGCAAAAGAGGAGAGTCACTCAACTTGGTAAGTTTCCGCCTCGAGGATGGGGTTACTGTATGTCTGCTGGAAAGATTCTCCTGACAATTTAGTAAACTCTTGGCCGAAGCCCACACGTCAGGAGAGAGGAGAACCCCCAGGAGGTGTAATTAAACATTACACATCTTTCAAATAAGAGTTTCATTCTGGAAAACTGTAACAAAATATCATTTCTTCAAAAACACAGTTTTAAGTCACTATAAATGGCAATACCAAAAAAAAGTTAAGTGAACCGGAGCAAAATATGGCATTTGGTGTTTCTCTAACATTGTAGAGATCAGAGAAATTGGAAGGTCTGCCTCTGGCAGGATTTTTCAACACGGTCCTTATCCTAAAACCTTCACTTTCGCTTTCCTCAAGAGCAGCCTTATGGAGTGCAAGCACATAATTGTATATAGGCCCAGACACACACACTACTATAATCTATACACAAGAACTACTCTACTTTCTTCTTTTTGCAAACATAATTGCATTTAGAGTGATGATGCTACCAATTTAAAATAACACTTGGATTTTATCTGCATTATCAAGAATTGTGATTATCCAGCTGAAAACTTTGAAAGTATATTCTTCCCTTTCCCCCCCGAATTTGAATTCTGCTTACACCCCTAATTCCTCTCATTGTAGAGAAGAGTGTATCAAAATACACTTTTTTTTTCTTCCCTGATCCTCAGAACAAAAGCCAATTTCTGCAGTAATATTAAAATTGTAGCTATGGCCAGGAATATTTACTGGAAAACACAAAAACAGATAATCACATTCTTTCTAATGTTGGAACAATGTTAACCTTCTCCCTGACCCCCAAAATCAAGCCCAAGTATCTTCACATTCCTTCCATTGATACCTTTCTCAAAGATCATGAAGCCCAGCTATATTATATGGGATGCTTAACACAAACAAAAATAACTAAGCATACAAACCATGTTACCCAAACCTAATTTTATAGCTGAAAACTGGACAGCTTATTAAAAAAAAAAAAAAATAGAGTTGACTTTAAAGGCTTCAGCCCATTTTCTTGTGTTTTTTTTTTTTTTTTTTAAATAATGTGTGTTTCTCTTTTCTTTCCCCTAAGAGACTAACTTTTCCAACCATCATAACTACTGTTTTCATCCCCTCCCCCCATTGGCTCAAAATGACATGCGACGATGCGTCTTTGCTCGTTGCCAGTACTAATACTGACCGCTCTGCTGCTGTAACCCTTCCCGGGTCCCAATACTGCACAAAGCCATACAAGATGGGCTGTATAACCCAGCAGGTGGTTTACTCCCCCTGCAGACTCGGTGCCCGTGCTTGGTCGTGAACGCAGGTACCTACTGCAAGGCTATCCGTCCCCGCTAAGAAACTCTCGGAGCCTTTTCTTTCCACCCAGCCGGACAGGAGCTTGCCGGTGACCACGGGGCTTGTGAAGAAGTTCCCCGGGGGCAAGTCCCTGTTTCCGTCTGGCTGCTGGCCGTGCAGATGCGAGCCCCACATCCTTCCCGCAGTTTGGCCACGGACTGCGCCGAGGGCCCTGGGCAGGCGCGCTGTCTACACTTGGGTCTGGTGCTGAGTCTCGAGGAAGGGAATGTGCAGGCTGGCGAGGCTGAGCTCTCCCACGCTCTCGTAGTCACTCATGGCGGCTTCGGAGTCGTCAAAGCCACAGCTGGCCGACACATCCGAGGACGAGGTGCCTCTGGAATTGTGCAAGGATAGAGATGGGTTGTCGGCGGGGCCTGTCGTCTCTGCGCCCTGGTTCATGCCCACGGCAAAAGTACTAAATTCACAGGCAGCAGGTGGGCCCACCAAATCCGTGTCGTTGGGGAATGGGTGGGGAGGGAGGTACTGGCTGGGGTGGAACTGGGGCCTCCTCCTGCAGTCAGGGCTCAGTGTGCTGGCCAGTGACACAGGCTGGGAGGGCGGCAGGGCCTCATACTGGTCTGGGAAGTCCTCAGGCAGGGGCGGGGGCAGCTGGTCCTGGTTCAGGAACTCCTCCTCCTGCGGGGGAGGGTACTCGTTGTCGATGTCATAGCCGCCCAGGTAGTAATCGCTCTCTAGCTCCCGCGTGCTGCCTTGCTGGGCCGACCCTCCCTCCTGGTTCTCATAGTTGGGCACTTCTTCTATGTCCGACAGGCGGGCCCCGGGCATCCAGTCGGAGGTGTCCCAGTGATAGGCTGTGGGAGAAAAGTCGTGACAGTCAATTTCCTCCAGACCAGAGCTGGGGCAGGGCTCAGGAAAGGAATGGATGCGGGGAGCTGACATGCAATTAACATCCCAGAGACACTAAGACTCCGGGGTCACGTGCATGCTCCTTCTAGGGCTCTATCAGGGACCCGCCATGCTCCGGCTTCCTAGACAGTAAGGCGATGGTGACTCAGAGACAGGGTGCCTGGTGCCACAAGGGATGGCCTACCAGGGCATGTGGAGTAAACCTGGTTCCTGCACCCCCTCCCTGCTAGCTTCTCTTCCTTTCTATATGCTAAATGCAGAGCGAGGCTGGCAGCATGCTCCCGGAGAGAGGAGGGGTGTGGGCCCTACTGTGGTCCCCGGAAGGCAGGGAGATGTGCTGCAAATGGATGAAGGACACACATGGTGGGGAGGCCAGGGGAGGGATGCTGGTGGGACTCTCGCTTCCAATGCCAAGCACACAAGACACCTGGAACATGCAAAATGCAGATCAGAGAACCCCTGGAAAGGACGGAGGGAGAGGGACGGGGAAGAACGAACTCAGCAATTCAAAACGTGGAAGTGAAATGTTATGCTGGGGTCGTGGCAGAGTCACCTCGGTTGTAGTTCTGTCCTTGGTCCATGATAGACACTGTTCAAATACAAAGCAAGAGGTAAATCCGATAATCTGGGCCACATGAAGAGGGTAAAACAGAACATTTCAGATGACTTAAAAACATGCTGTTTCTCCTCCTTGTTGTTGGGGGAATAAAAAGGTAAACCACACCTGTTCCCACCCCTAACTGTACTAAGTCACTAATAAAAGTTACCTGATTGAAATCAATCCCCATAAGATGACAGCTTGGAATGCTTTCTTAAGTATTTCCAGCTTATAATAGGAGCTCAGTACATACATGTTGAATGTAAGAACGAATTTCTTAGTAATATGGATTCCAACTGATTGGGTACTCTTAGAAGGGCTTTTATAAAAAAGAGTACTCATCTATTTAACAACTTATGAACTAGATTTTTTTTTTTCCTCTAAAATGGTAAAATTCACTCCAATGCCTAGAGAAACAACCAGTGTCCCCGAGGTTGCCGACCGATTAAAAGCAACCCTGGATCAATACAACAAGGAAGCCGAATTTCCAAAATGATAGCTCTTTTACATGAGAGGCTATGGAAGAAAAAAGTAAATACCTTCATTCTCTATAGTGTCAACTACATTGTTGACAAGCTGAATGACAGTCACAATGGACGCTTGTGGCCAGGAAAAGCAGACAGAGGGGAAGGGAAGGACAGTTTCCGGTTAGTCATGTATTTCAGATAGAAGAGAATTTCTCTTCACAACAATGGCAACATCAAAGGCACAGCAGGCAAACATCCAAAGCCTCCCCAGTCTGCCCATTAGGCAGTGTTCTGGTGCTCGCTTTTATCTGGGGAGGGGGGTGGTCCCGGGGATCCTCAGAATGGAAGGGCCACAGCAGCAAATCTGGAGCCGGTCCTTGGAAAGGCACGGTCGACAGGAAGGGCTGGATCATAAATTCATACCTCATGGCCCAGTGAAATCAATCTAGGAAAGCAGTGGCTCATCAAGTTCAAGCTAATTTCTCATTAATAACTCCCAAAGGCTCTCAGGGGAAGACCTCGCTGTTCCCATGGATAATTATTTGTCAGTCAGCCATGCCGCTCTAAACCAAATGCCAGAGATGGAGGATCAGCTCTGCAGGACGGATGGTGTCACGCTCCCATGATGGCCAGGAGAGCCTAGAGCAAGCCCAAGGCCCAGTGTCTACCGGTAAAGCACAGATGGAAGTCAGCGTCTGGCCTCTGAAATTGTTAGACTCTGGGAAGGAGAATTCTGTGCTCCATATGGGGTTGTTTTTGCACCCGATACCAGCAGGTTGCCAGAGAGGCAATCAGGCTTAAAATTCAGTTGCTGGAAATTCTTACTACCATCCACTTTCATCAGGAATGATCCAGAAGGTTGAGCATGAAGGGTCAAATGCGTTGAGCTTAAGGGTGCACAGAGCAGAGCCCGTGAGAAACGTCAGCCAGGTAGCATCATGAGAAAGAACTCTGGCCAAAGTGGAAGGTATCTGTTCTCGGCTGCTTCTATACAAAATGCCAAGCAGCACCAGCTTTCCTTTGGTTGGAGACGAGGGAAGGAGTAAGCATCACGGCAAACCGATCTGGAGGTATGACCCTGACCTTCTGGAAATGGTCAGAAGAAAGCCACTGTTACGTGGTTTGTTACCCCAGCAGTCAGAAACAAGCAGGGTCTGTACCTCTCTGGAATGCAGGGTATCGGGGTAGAAGAGATTGGGGGATGAGGGACATGAAAATAGACTCTTTTACTTCCATAATTGTATCTATGGCCTTGGAGCTCCCCTTTTCCTCTATTTACCTGGGGTGCAAAGACGACATCTTTTCCTTTTGTACTTCTGGGCTCAAAATACTCAGCACAGGGTTCAGTATGTAGGAGAAACGTGGCATGCATATGGGTTGTGTGAAAACGTTAATTGATACCTATTCAATTTTTGCCAATGGCTTACTGGGAGGGAAATGAAATAAGGTATTGACTAAGAGAATGTTGTCTCTGGGGATGACTACTGGAAATTAGTCTTAATTCACTCCATATAGTAAACTCTCACTATTTTGTGACCATTTCTGCCACCCCTCCTGGCCTGGGGAGACCAACCCATCCTCCAGAGCAGGTTCCTGAGCTCAGAAAACCCAGTCCAGCATTAGGACCCTCTCCATAAGTTCCCAAGAGTTGATGGCAGCTTTGGAGTGTCAATGAGGTTCAGGAACCATATGGAATGTCCATTTTTCTAAGGAGTGGATTGACAGTCACAGTTTTCATAGAGACTCCAAAGGCCCATGACCCTGGTTGCTTATAAGGGGACTTTAGCTGAATGACAATGCCACTTCTAGGGGAAGGAGGTTCTATGGGAAGGAGGTCTCACCACTAAAGGAATTTCTAATGATGCAGAGAGGTTGGATACACAGTGAAGTGTGACCAGATCACCAGTCGTAAAATTTAAAAAAATCAATCAATCAATCAATCAATTACAGTTTTCTAGAGAGGATCATTTGGGATGAGGTGGTTCCAGCAGGAAAAATTCAAAGCGGATGCATTCTTGGAGGTCATGGAACTTGGTCCACCTCTGACAAGGACCCCTGGGGCACCCATGGCAGGTGCTCCTGCTGTGATGACACCCCACAACGGGACCAGCCCAAAAAGCTGGTGAACATGCTCTGAAGTCAATGATCAGGCCCAGAAACAGAGCTGGTCACCTTACCCTCCTCCCTACCCACTGTCAGCACATGAGGCAAAGCTACCGGGGAACACAGCTACTACCGAGGGCTTACCATTGTCGTCGCCAGAATCCGACTGGAAGGAGCTCAGGGACTGAACCTCAGAGTTGCTGCCTTTATTACTGCCTGCGAAGCAGGTCACTTCTCCGGGATCATCAACCCCTTTGTCTTTGTGGACAGCCAGGGAGAAAGCAGAAATGACACCGGTTACCTTGTGCGGATGTCTAGCCCGCCTGCCCCCGGAGTTCACTTCTCCGAGCTCTTTCATTTGCTTTGAGAAAATAATTTAGCTCCACAATAGAAAATTGACTGTGCCACTGGGGGCAAAGGTCTGTCAATCAAGTGATTTACATTATGGATTCGAAACCCTTAACCTGTGGTAAATGAGCTTCCAGATCGCTGACAGCGGAAAGGAGCTGTTCCCTCCTCAAAGAGAGGTGACTAAGTGAAGAGTGAAGGCAGGATGAAGCGGCCGGGCTGCTCTTTGCCATTCAGAGTTAATTTAAATCATTTACATGAACCGACACGGTGTCAACACCAGGTTAAATGAGATTACTTATAAAATAAGGATATAAATATTTTATAGGTAAGAATGCCATTACGTTCATCCCAACTTTCATCTCTGGGGAGCGAGTGGAGTTCTCCATCTTGCCTCCTAGAGGGCAGCGTCACACCACTTTTGGGAACGGCAGTGTTTGGAATCTATGTGGTAAGAGGGCAGTCAGCGGTGTGGACCTGTTCTCATCTGCCCACTTCCTCCTTTTGGCTATCCAGAGACAGCCTGAACAACACACACACACACACACACACACATACACACACACACTCTACAGGGCTATTTTCTTATTTGATGGACTAAAGAAAGCAATAAAAACAAGCCGTATCTTGAAGTTGTCAAGTAAAAAAATGAATTAGTTGCCTAGAGATTGTCTTGCCAGCTAACTCTGCCTTGCTTAACAAAGAAGGAAATCTACGCAATAAAAACGTAACAATACTTTTGGGGGAAATGTGAGTTTTGGCCCAAGGTAAATTCTGGAAATAAAGCTGTCACATTAGGAAGGAAGTAGAGAAGAAGGATCACTAGGAGAAGCTTCAAATCATCACGAAACATGATGGAAAGAAGAGACAGGGACTTGTGATTAAGGGAGCAGTTGTTCCCCTTTGTGACGGTGGAAATCACTCTTTCCTTCACGAAGGGTGAGGTTAATATTGGGTACTGAGACTCCACATCTGCTGTCAGATGCTAAAAGCACAGTGGGGCCAGAAGTTGGATAAACAACTGATCTAAGCAGAGAGAGCCGCCTGAGAGGAGTTCACCTCCCAACAGCCATGCTGCCCCAAATACCAAGATATGTCTCAGAAAAGCACCAGGTAATGGCCGAGCTTAGCGCCAAACACCAGGAAGGGAACAACAAATGTTCCATCTCAGTGAAGGCTGTGCATAAAACTCCTTCCTCCACCTCATTTTTTCCACCCTCTCTTTTTTTCATTGTTAAATAAAAAAGAGCCTTTCCAAGAGCTGTTTCACTGGCAAGCCTTTAGTGAAGTCATTTGACAGGGAATACATTTATAGTGAAAATCCAAGGGCAACAACTTACAAGAGTGTCAATAGAAAGACAGACTCCACAGGTAGTGTGGTTGGGTGGCCCCAGAAAAGAACAGAGACCCTCTTCTGTCATCAGGGGTCCTCTCCCAATTTATCCCTCTCCCTCCTGCTAAAGCTCCCAACAGGAGTGTTGGTAAGAGCACAGGCTGTGGACCGTGATGGGCCAGGTCCTAGTCCTCATCACCCCTTCTACTAGCCATTTGTTCTTAAGCTGCTATCTCACCCATCTACTCCTTCAATTGGATGCCCACATGGGCCCCTGGGAAGATTTATGAAGATCCAACATATAGCAAACGTTCACCTGCTACTTCCATTGTCTCCCCAAAGCTCTTTGTCCTTAATGTTTACATTCTGGATTCTCTCTTGACGACCCACTGAAACACTCTTCAGATGACCAAAGATCTTCTAGGTGTCAAGCACACTGCTGTTGTTGCTTTTTTCTTAAGCCTGTGTCCTTCTGGACCATTTTACAGTACTCATCCCCACTAACCTTATCGACAGTCTTGGCTTCTGCACACCTGCCATGTCCTCTGTCCCTGCTCTCTTTGTTGGCAACTGTTTGCCTCCCTTCTTGGCCTCTGCCTTCTGCCCACCTCCCACATGTGGGCATCTCCAAGTTCTTTTGGAGGTCCAGTCTGGCCATCTTTATTCTTGCTCCCTCCGTGAGCTCATCACTGACCCCCTTCCTCAAGATTTAACCATTGTGCATCCAGATGATGTCCAAACTTTCATCTCCAGCCTCCTCTTTCTCCTGAACAAGAGAACCTGTCAGGTAACCCTCATGTGCCCCCTACCCTCATCAGGCTGCTTCCTGCTTCTGGAAGGTCCTCTCTAATAGTTTCCTACTAAGATCTAACTTATGCTTGAAGACACAGCAGGAATTCCCTTTTGTCCCCCAAAGATGCCCTTCACCTCCTCTGCTCATAGGCTCTCCACTTGAAAACAGTGTTCCCCGACCCTCTATCCCAACATGTATCATAGTACTAAAACCCCAGCCTTTGGAAACTCCTGCTACAAGGGCAAATCTGCTGCTGAAATATAAAGCCATAATGGCCTGATGAAAAGCCACAGGTTACAATAGAGCTTGCCTTAGCTTCATCCTCACCATGTTAGGACAGGGAAATCAAGCACCATTGCTCAATTAGATGTTCATTAGCTGTTCATGGAAGATAGCTAACTAGTCTCTGCTTTCGCTCCTCTTTGGTCCTTTTTAGTCTGTTCTCCATGGGTCAGTCAGGGCCATCTTTCAAAAATGTAAATTGGATCATGCTGCTTCCCTGCTTAAAAACCTGCACTCATGTTGCCATTAAAATGCATTCACTTTCCGGGCACGTGGGTGGCTCAGTGGGTTAAAGCCTCTGCCTTCGGCTCAGGTCATGATCCCAGGGTCCTGGGATGGAGCCCCACATTGGGATCTCTGCTCAGCAGGGAGCTGCTTCCCCCCCCCCCCCCCCCTACTGTCTGTCAAATAAATAAATAAAATCTTAAAAAAAAAATTGCATTCACTTTCCCTTCTTGCTCACCAATCTCTAACTACCGCGACCTCCTTTCTGTTCTTCAGCATGTCAAGGCCTTTCCCACCACAGAGCCTTTGCACCTATGGCTCTCGGGCTAGAATATTGCCCCTCCCTGAAGGAGAGGGAAATACCACTATCTGGACTGGACTTTTCCTACCTTGAGGTTCACCCTCTTATTTCAAGGATGCTGCATTGCAGCCAAACAGAATTGCTGGTCTTCCAGTTGTGTGGGTCCCTCTGCCTTTCCCCAGACCTTTAATCCATCATGATCCAACTCAGATTTCTCTCTGCTAATCTCAAGTCTTCACCTTAAGTCTACAAATACTCTCCTCTTCTGACCTTCTGGAACACGCTTTCTGTATTTCACTTCTGTCACCACACTGCTTGCATTACCCCCAATGGTATGCTAGTGTGAGTATAGCATGGGTTTTTAGAGCTGGCGGCTTGGGACTGGCCCGTTCTGCTGCCTCTTCCTAGCTCTGTGGCCTGGGACACCTGATGCATGCTCCCGGAGTCTCATTTTCCCCATCTGTCAAAGAGGGATAAGAACCAGAGCGATTTTTCTGGACACTCAGTGCCAGAACGTGTCACAGGGAGCGCCCTGCCCAGGCGGGTTCTCTCTCCTTTCCCTGATTTCCTTCCCCAGTGCCAGGCACACCACAGCTCCCCAGCGACACTAAAGGCACAAGCAGACGCACGAGGGCCTCCTACTCACTGTCGGTTCCTGCGTCCCAGCCATTCTTCCGGATAGAATCGCAGTCCGAGCGGCAGGGCGACACGGCAGGCAGGTTGGGGGCCACGCTGCACACGACTACACCACGCCTGGCCGTCAGGATGCGCGGGGACTCCGGGTGGAACGTGGTCATCTCCTGGTGCTCGCCCCCCAGCCCGTCCACGATCTTATCCAGGTTGCTCCTGGAGTCGCTCTGGAAGCACGGCGTGTAGGCCATGGGGCGCACGGGCACCTGCGGGGGCCCCACCTCCTGGTAGACGTTGCGGCCGTCCCCACTGCCGCGCAGGTTCCGGAACGGGATGCCGTTGCTCTTGTTGAGCAGGGCGGCCGTGGCGGGGTCCTGCACCAGCGTGATGTTGTTGCGCGAGTAGTTCTTGCGGAAGACCTTCTTGCGGAAGACGATGAAGAGGATGACCAGGATGAAGATGACAAAGAGGACCACGGCGATGCCGATGAGCTCCTCCTTGCCCACGTACGAGTGGCCGGCCTGGATGTTGGGCACGACCACGGGCCGCAGCCCGCAGTACTGGCCCACGTAGCCTGGCGTGCAGTTGCACACGAAGGAGCCGAACACGTTGACGCAGGAGCCCCCGTTCTCACACTCCTCCCGCTCGCACTCGTTGACGTCCTCCTCGCACCTTCGGGACAAAACACAAAACGCCTTTCAGACGGCGGGCCACGCAGCGCGGTTCACCGCGGCCGTCTTTCCAAGGAAGTCCAGCGCCCCAAAGTCACGTGAAGCGAGACAAAGATAGAGTGAGGGTGTGCGTGTGTGCGTGTGTCTGTTGTCGAGGGAGGGAGGTGGTGGGCACCTCGGCAGGTGGCCCGAGTTGTCGTGGGGAGTGAAGGTACTTCTCCCAACCAACCGGATCTCTCCCAGATAGTCCGATCCCCCTCCAGAAGGGAGTAGGGCAAAGACGTCGGAAGGGAAGAGGAGAAAGAACAGATGCTGTTGGAGAGGGACTGGGCTCCGAATCCTCGGGCCGATGCACTTCAGGATTTACATTTTTGTAATGTGGGAAATGCCATGCAGTACATGTCTTTCCCGTTCTGTAACACATCCGCCCCACTGCTGGAACTGGTGCTGCCATAGGACCCCAGAATGAAACTGTACCGTGCCTCTATGACAAAATATACGGACATTCACACTAAATCAGAGAAATAAAGACTAGAGATAGTCTTGGAGCAGTTTTGGCCGGTTTTGCCACCAAATTAGTTTGCCACTAACTTACCCTCAATCCTTTTAGTTCTCTGAACTACTAAGATTGAACTGCAGAGGAAAAGCAGTGAACCTGTATAACTTACACAGGCTTTCCCAAGAGGAAGAAATCCTTGGTTCAACAGTTCCGGTAATTTTAGGTCCCTTTGGGAACTGTGTGTGTGTGTATGTGTATAGGGTGCATGACAGAGAAAGTGGACTGGTGGAGGGCTAAAGATCTATATATCCTACAGATTCTGTGCTTACCATAAAGGTTAGTACTAATGCAGATAACCAGGAAAAAAATGATTAAATCATTCTAATGAAAAATAATTAAATCAACTTTATTCTTTTTAAAGCAATCCGTGACTCCCATTGAGTATAATTATAAGGCAAACATTTTAGTCCTTTTTTTTTGTTAGTTTAACGTTACATGAGAGCATAGACCTCACTCCTTCACTTTTCTCTTCACTTCAGCAATTGCTTCGGTGTGCTCTTTTAAAAGGTGTGATCACTTATATCTTTGATAATCCACCTTTTAAAATGTAGTCAAACGTTCCTAATTTGAACAGATTGAGGCCAGGTCATTTGGAAATTAGAATCACAGAGTATTTAAAAATAAATGCAGCTTTATTACTTTAAATTACATCCAATCATTCAAAGTCCGCTAAGTATTTCCTGGTAAAGTCCTCGGGAGATTTGCTTTAATGAATACATAAGACTGATCTGTAATTAGAATATCACTTGCTTGAGATTACATATATATACTTCTCAAACGATCAAGGATGGTTGGAAGTGGCGTTTTACTAAGAGCTTAAAACAT
The DNA here is from genome assembly GCF_022355385.1 of Mustela nigripes. Lineage (NCBI taxonomy): Eukaryota > Metazoa > Chordata > Mammalia > Carnivora > Mustelidae > Mustela > Mustela nigripes. The sequence goes on along the minus strand of NC_081557.1, from coordinate 66,987,656 downwards.
TCTCTTTCCGTTTGGCTCACACTTTAATTTCCCTCATTTCTTGGGGGAGAAAGAGTTTGCAAAGGAAAGGTAGGCTCTAGTTTCTCAGAACGATCGTAAAACATTAGGCAGTAGAGTCCAGTTAATGAGTTCTGGGGAAATGGGTGGTATGTCTGCCTCAGAATTATACTGGAAATATAAGAGGTTATAGATGATTTTCTTTAAAAGAACTGTTTTCCTAACTACAGAACACATAGTAATTATGTAAAAATTTGCAAATAGAGACATATAGAGTTAAAAAAGTATAAATCACTAACAACCCCATTACCCAGAGATAATCCCTGTTAACGGTTATATCATTTGTAAGCCCTCTTTTTGTAAAGATATTAACCTTATGCCTGTCCTACTCATGGTAGGTTAGTCTTTTATCCCTTCTAATTGTTTACTGTTTGGCTTTCTTAGCAACAAGAAGCAGAGGAGAGGAAGGCTAGTTACAATCTCACTTACGTGACTCCAGTGAGCCCAGCTTTGCAATTGCAGATGAAAGTGTTCCCTATGGGGTCGCAGGAGCCTCCGTTCTGGCAGGGGTTTGGGAAGCAAGCTGTGATCTCCGATTCACAGTTTCTTCCGGTGAACTGTGAGAGACAGGTACACTGATAGCCTGGAGAAACAGAGGTCCTCATGAGCCATGTACCATTGGCAATGGTTGGAGTGCAGGGATTTGGCCATCACTCCCCTTCCCGACTCCTCCTAAACCAAATCTTCAGCGGGGCCCAGATTCCAACAATGATTATCGTATTGGTTGTTCTGAACTGGGGACTCATTTGCCACAAAGATGCCAAGTAATGCTTTGGATCCTCCACTAGTCCACAAAAACGCACCTAATTAACCACAGGGCAAATTAGAGTGAGACTGGTAATAGACACCCAAGGAACAGACTCAGAAGAGCAGAGGCCAAGATGGGGAGAAGATGCTTTCCCCAGCACACTCCTTCATAAAAGGCAGGATGCTTCCAGGGATAAGCCCTTTACCCTAGGTACCGTTCTAGCTCCTTTCCTGAACCCCTCTTCCCAACCTCATGCCGCTTCTCTGCTTAGCCAAGAACCGCAATTCCCGCCTGGAGAGGAGGTGAGGAAAGGAAGGTAACATGCGGATATCTGTTGACTCAAATGGACCTCAGTTTCACAGATGCACAGGGAAATGGAAGAATCCCAGCCTTCACCCAGCTCCTGTATTGGGTCCCTGATTTTCACATCTTTGTCCACTTTCTCTGTTTCTGCTCATGAACCCATCAGGAGGAAATGGGGGGGGGGTAGCATCCTTACCACCGGGAACATTAAGTATCAGAGAAGGTAAGAGTCTACGAGGACAGTGGCATTATTTACCTCTCAGAGATGGAAGGGGTGAATAATTAGTGAGGGCTTTCTTTTGCCTACTTTAAAAAAATTTAAATTCCTTTTCCTATGAAAGGTGTAATGCACATAGTAAAAAGTCTGATGGTTCTCTAAGTCCCACTTAGCACAACAGCAGCTCTACATGCCATTGAACAGGAAAGCTAACCTTTGAACAACATGGGTTTGAACTACCTCTGCTCACTTATGCATGAACTTTTTATAGTTCGGTACTGTAAATGTATTTTCTCTTCCCTATGATTTCCTTAATAATGTTTTCTTTTCTCTAGCTTACTCTATTGGGCGAATACAGTATATAATATGTAGAGCATACACGATATGTTTTCATTGGCTGTTATGTCATCAGTAAGTCCTCACGTCAATAGTGGCCTATATTCAGGGGTTAAGTTTTGGGGAGTCAAAAGGTATACAGAGATTTTGGCTGTGCAGGGGATCGGCGTCCCTAACTCTCACGTTCTTCAAGGGCCAGCTGTACTTACTGCTAATTCAGCACCAAACTCTTCACATACTAGTTCTCTCTGGGGGTTGCTGTTTGGCCTGGTGTTCTGTATTTTTATACGCTGGAGAAATCTTTCCTCTGAGGCCTTCTGACTGACAGCCTTTGAGGCTGCTGTCCCTGGGATCGCTCTCTCCGCTCTCCTGGGCTAGATCTAGTGTTTTTGGTATCCCCTACTACCTAATTTCTTGGCTTCCTCTCTATTTCCTTAGGATCCATCCTACAGTAGCTGAGAAAGGGTTTGCAGGTCAATGTTGTGAGACTGTGCATAGCAGGATATGTCTTTGCTTCACCCTTACCCCTCTTTGGTAGGCTGTGCCCAGAATTCTGGACAATTCCTTCCAAGTGGCCTTTGAGAAATCCAAGGCCTTTTGGTCCCTGAAGTTTGTACAGGACCTGGTTTCTTTTCCTCTACAGCAACGTGGAGGATCTACTCTTGGCCCCCAGTTTTCTGAGATTTCACCATGATTTGCTGTAGTGTGGGTTTATTTCAATCAGCCCTGGGCACTCTGGAAATTCTTGTCCTTTAAATACTTCAGAAAATTTAATTATTTCATTGATGATTTCCATTCCCTTGTTTCCCCTGTTCTGTCTTTATGAAAGTTTTATGATTTGGATCTCAGATCTCCTGGACCTTCCTCTAATTATTTTTCTTATATTACATCTCCGTGGGTTTTTTTTTTCTTCCTGTGCTTTCTGAGATTCTCATCGTCTGAAACTTTTACTGAGATTTTCATTTATGTTGTCATTTTCCAGGAGCTCTTTTTTTGTTCACTAAGGTTCTGTGTGTGTATGTGTGTGTGTTTAAACAATAGCACAATAGCATCCTGCTCATGTTTTGTGGTTACAATATCTTATCTCTCGAGGATATTAATATTTTTATGAAGTTTTCTCCCTGCATAGTTTTGTCCAGGTTGTTTTTTCTCTGTTTCTTTGCTTTGGTCTCTGCGATGGTGAATTTCATGTGTCAGTGGGACCAGGGTATGGTGTCCAACTGCTGGACAAACACCAGTCCAGGTGATGGTGTGAGAGTATCTGTGGATATGATTAACACTTACAATCAGCTGACTTGAAGCAAAGCAGATTACCCTCCATGATATGGGCTAGACCTTATTCATTCATTTGACTGCTGTAAGAAGGAATTCTGCAGCAACAGAAATTTTGCCTGAGTTTCCAGCCTGCTGGCCTGCCCTGTAATTTCAAATTCAAGACTACAAAATCAATTCTTCCCTGAATTTCCAGCCTCTTGGCCTACCCCATAAATAGGTGATTTGCCAGCCCCACAATTGTATGAGTCAATTCCTTAAAACCCATCTATCTGTCTATCTATCATCTATCTAACCATCCTATTGGTTCTGCTTCTCTGGAGAAGCTTGGTACATTCTTTATCTTCCAAATTAGAGGATTTCCTACGTTGTCCGGCAATCCCTCCTAATCAGCTCAGATCACAGAGTGGGACAGTAGGAAATTAGAAATCTAATGGGAAGCTCTGAGACATGAGTGGGGTTTGTCAACTGTGATACTGTGATACTGTTTCAGTACCACTGGGTTGGTAAATTTCCCCACTTATGACCCTTATCACCTGCCCAGAGGGAGAGTGAAGGTCTGGTTTCTAACATTCGGGGGACTGGATGGTGGGAGAGGAGGGATAGCTGTGGGTCTCAGCATCCAATGAACACATGGGATTCACTTCTACCCACCCCAGTTCTGACCAAGTGCAGGGCAGACCCAGGCCCTCCCTGCACCCTGTCTTCTCACCCCTGCAATCCACCATCACCTTCATCACCCTCTGCCAGGGCATGGGGGGCGTGGTTACCTGGCTGCACAGAGAGAAGGCAGGAATCTAGGGTTCTGACTGCCTCTCAAACAGGTTTTTGACCAATTCTTATTTTAAGCACTTCTCCTCATCTCTTACCTTTCTAGAAGTGACTAATGCCTCCAGTTCCTGAGCCTTTTGGGGATTCAGTTCCCAGCCTCCCTTCTGCTGGTCAACATTTCAGCCTCTTGAAGATTTACTTCTCTCTCCCGTACCACCCGTCCCTTTGCCTCCCACCTTCACCCTTGGTTGATGCTGTCTCCTTTTCAAGTCCCCTTACTCCTCGGGGCTTCTGGCTTATGAAAATGCTCTTACTCATGTGATGGTGGGATTGTGATGGAGAGCGCCACATTACCTGGAAGTGACCAATGAGACTTTCCTCATTTCTAAGATCTTTTGTAAATGCTATAAATAACCATTCTCACTCTTAGTTGAAGGGTTCCTGGGCTAATCTCTGTTCCCCAGTGACTGAGGTTGAGATTTTATAGATTGATTTTTTTAAAGTTGATTGATTGATTGATTGATTTTAGTAATCTCTACACCAAATGGGGGGGCTCGAACTCATGATCTTGGAGATCAAGAGTCACATGGTCTTCCTGCTGAGCCAGCCAGGTGCTCCTATAGATTGATTTCTATAGGCATAACATAGTTAAAAATCTCTAGATTGAAACAGTGTATATGTGCTCATTCATGTGTACTCAACCCACAATACAGGGGGACCTTATGACTCTCTGGGTGTTCCTACGTTCAGAGAAAGACTTGCCTTTGGGAGGCAGGTGCAGGAGGCAAGAGAGAACTCTACATTTACAAAAGGAGGGGGCCGTGTGGTCCCAGCCTCCCCGGTACCAAGAAGCACAAAGGGCCAGAGATTGAGGCTACGGGAGAGACACGGTGCTCTTGAATGCAACAACGGTGAAACACCAGGGAACTAACTCTTAAGGAAAGAACATTGTTGATTCAAACTGTGTCCAAAGGCGGTCGGCCTGATGTCTGCGGACAGGCTGCAGGGGTCTGAGGTATGCTTGCTTTAAATTATGCTGACTTGGAATTTTTTTTTTTTTTTCAATTTGGGAAGCTGCTCACCCTAATGGAGTCAAATGGGATTGATGAAAACAGTTAGAACTGGGAAAAAATGTGTCTTTGTGTCACCTGGCTAGTCCTTGGCCAGAAAAGCATGCCATTTAGAGGTAGAGTGACCCGTGAGGATGAATTAGACTCCCTTCTTGACTTTAAGGGAGGGATGCCACAACCACAGGAGAGAACTTACAGGAGCATCAGTGATGAGGTGGGAGTGAAGCCAAAGGGGCAATCTAAGGCAAGGTGGGTTGGGCAGGTAAAACTCCCCCCTCTCCAGCTCCTACGGGCAAGCTTCCTACAATTCCCCAAATAAAGCCTCAGCAGAAGACGTTGGGGGGAAGGGAGGCACAAGGAAGTCCTGTCTGGAAATAAGGGACATTTGAATTACTATCATGGAAACTGGATTCTAACTAAGGTCATGGGTTTGATTTCTTTGATTTGATGTCTCGGTGCCTTGGAAAATCAGAATTTAAAATGAGGCGATACCTCTAGTGCACTATTTTACTCCCACACATTCCCTTCTGCATTTTGTCATTTTCATTATCTTTTGTGGGCTAGCTGGTGTTACTACTGGATGCGGCTGCCAGGTTGACTGATTAACCTATTCACTGACTGAGTGCCTAAGCCACAGGCAGTGGTCGGCTGGCGCCTGCTCACAGTGTTGTGAGAACGGACTGCTAAATGGTTGGGAACTTGGCAGGCCCGTTGTAATACCCTTGGTAGCCTGACATGAGTCACGGTGGGAGTATCTACATTACAGAAATCAAGAAACACTATCAACTGGGGCTTCGATTTCTAGAGAGCACACCCTGCAAGAGGGACTAAGGCTGGCCCTGGGGATATAAAGATAAAAATACACCATCTACACACATAAAGGCAGCTACAAGACCACCATGAGAGCAGGCACGGGGTGTGGCAGGAGTACAGAATGGGAGCATTGGATCTAGGCTGGAGAAAACCACACCTGACAGAGGGGATCTCTGCTTTACATCTGAAGGTGATGACGTCAATGATGAGGATGGCTGGTGACACTTGTAGGACGTTTATTCTGTGCCAAAAACAGTTCCAAGCACTTCGCATCTACTAACTCATCTAATTTTGAAAAGAAGCCTGTATCGGAGGTGCTGTTTTTCCTCCTATTTTCTAGATGAGGAAAGTAGGGTACAGAAAAGTTGATTAACTTGTTCACGATCATGAAGCTGGTGCGGATCTGACTCCACAGTCCCCAAACTATTCAATATCCTCTGAACTTTATTTTTAACAACTGTACTACATTACAGTCTCTTTCTGGATTCTCTGCTTATCCAAAGACAGAAGGAAGCTGTCTGGTATCTGCTTGCACCATCTTAAAACCATGGGGCAAAGGAGGCAGAGACTGGTAAAAAATAATGCTTGTAGAACCTTGAATTTGGAGTTTTTATGTTAACACAGTGAGAGGAGGAAGTGACTGGATCTTATTTTAAAGTGGTCAGATTTTTCTTTCAACGAAAGAAGAGTGAGATCTATTGTGAAAGAGGTTTCTAGATCAAGAGTCACTGTTATTACCAAGTTTTCCTTATGATCTCATTCTCCTGGCCAGGGCCTATTATTAGTAATTTTAGAATATCAATAAGTCTGCCACAATGATACTAAGGGATCTAATGCCATAGTGGTTTAAAATCACTCTGAGTCATTTTATGAAGGACCACAATAACCCTAGGAAGGAAAAATGAAAAGCCCCATTAACATTTCAACTCCATGGGGGCTGGAGAGGTTAGTGGTTCGTTCAAGTACATATAACCAGTAAGTGATTGAGCTTGAGCTTGAATCCAGGCTTTCAGATTCTCAAATATTTCTACAAGATGATATGGGCACCGAAACTCATCAGGAGCGGGAACTTATCACTAGCTAGGAATGAGGAGGGGATTGTACTTAGACCCCACAATGCTCCAGGGAGATAAGGAAGATGGACATCAGACATCCTCTGGGAGCCAAATAATCATTAAATAGTAAGATACTGGCGTCATAAAGTTTCTGCTCTTCCCAAGCATTACCATATGTAGGTCTAAAATACAAATCAAGGGCGGGGAGTGGGGCGCCTAGGTGGCTCAGTTGGTTAAGCATCTGCCTTTGGCTCAAGTCATGATCCTGGAGTCTTGGGATCAAATACCATGTCAGGCTCCTTGCTCAGCAGGGAGTCTGCTCCTTCTTCTCCTTCTGCCCCTCTCCCTGCTTATGTACACGGGCTCATGCTCTTTCTCTCTCAAATAAATAAAATCTTAAAAAAAAAAAAAAAAACCCTCCTACGTATCAAGGAAACGGAATTTCAAGAACTATCCAGGCATTATTTGACCATAAATAATATTTTAACACTTTGCAAATGTGAAAGAAAAATAAAATGCAGTGGATACTATTAAAAAGAGTAGGGTTTTTTTTTTTTCAGGGTTAGGGGAAAAGGCCAAATAAGGAAATTATTAGCAAGAACAACAGCTTAGGGGTGCCTAGGTGGCACAGTCGGTTTCAGCTCAGGTTATGATCTCAAGGTCGTAAGATGGAGCCTTGTTTTGGGTTTCCCGCAAATCTGCTTCACATTCTTTCTCCCCCTCCTACTTGGGCTCCCCCTGTCTCTCTAAAATAAATAAATCTTTCAAGAAAATTTAAAAAAGAACAACAGCTTATTATGCACTAGGAAAACGTAAAGAACATTCTGTGCATTAACTCATTTAATTCTTGACAATGACCCTATGTTGTAAGTACTGTTATTACAGTTATTTCAGAAACAAGGGAACTGAGGCTTAAATAAGATGGTTTGCCTGAAGTTACATAGTCAATAAGTGGCAGACACCACTTAAAGCAGTTCAGTTCCCAGGTTCAAAAAATACAAATCATATTCTTAGCATTGGATACATGTTACAAAAAAATAATACTGTTATAGCCTCTCTTGCCCGGAATCCTGGCAGAGTGAGAAGTGTATTTTTAAGCCTTGCCTCAAAGCTGTGCTCTTGTTTACAATCCTCTAGTTACAGCAGATGCAGATGGCTTTGAAATCAGCACCCAGACCAACTTAAAATGCCCCCTCCTTTCCTCGTTCAAAGAAAACTGCAAAACCTATTAAATGCAAAAAAATAGAAATGGCTTAAGCAATTACAGAGTGACTAGGGGCTGGGTAAGCAAATAGTCAAGATCATTTCTATCTGACTCCTTTGACTTATTAGTTGTTCTCCAAGCTGATTCATCCAGGTAATGGCCTCAACCCTTAGCCTTGCTCCCTGATCTAGATGACATGATTCCAATCAGGTATGGCTGCCTCGATAAGGTGACATCTGCCTGGTGCACAAAGGTGGACGTAATGACAAATGTGAGCTGGCATTTGGGATCTGAAGTCAGTATCAACCACTACGTTGCTGGATTATGGATTTCATCTAGAGACTCCAAGAGCTCACGTGATCTGGGGAGGCAGCCGTAAAGGGTAAGGGAGCTCCTGGGTCCTTTTAAGTTCTGGCTGTTACCCACCAGCCAGATATGTTCACAGCTGAGCTGCCTGGCCTCCAGGAACCTCCCTATTTTTATCTGGTAATTGAATCTCACTAATACCCACTTCACGGAGGATAATAAGGCTTTTGGATTCATCAGCTACAATGTAGCACACACACATTAGGTGCTTTGTTGTTCTAATTATTGTAATTACCAGGGATTCTGAAATCAGCTGCGTTTCTGTGTTGCCCATCAACCAAAAGACTGAAAGCCATGGGAGTTTCTTACTCTGACTTTTAGGCTAAATCTTGGGAAATCCTGAAAATTCTGTGTGAATCTCAGTAAGCATGAGAAAACTCATACTTAATTCAGTGGGCCCATTATGAGATGCTAATCACAAGTGGGGAGGGGGTTTGGCTGTAGAACATAGCCTCTGTCATTCCTGTGTTTTACCACACAGGGTGCAGAATTACCTTTGAAAGTGGGACCTGTAACTTTCCCTAGGACAGCTTGCTTACATTTCAACCACTGTATATTGGGCTGAGCTTCTAGCATTTTTCTTCGAGGATCTGGAAACACGTAATGTGTTAAGAACACTAGGCACACAATAAATTCTCATGTCCCAGCATGTTCTTTTGTGTTTGCACACATTCTGACTGCTTTTGGGTTTTGAGAGTTTGGGTGGTTTTTTTTTTTGTTTGTTTTATAGCAGTATCTATATGATTAATGCTGTTACCATGAGGTTTTTTCCGAAGTACCGAAAACAAGGTGCCTCAGGAAAAAAAAAAAAAAAATCCCTATAAGCTGCAAAGCTCAGGCAAAGTGTGTCCACAGTAAGTGCTCCTGGCTGGCTCAGTCAGTAGAGCAAGTGAGACGTGATCTCCAGGTTCTGAGTTGGAGGCCCACTTTGGGTGAAGAAATTGCTTAAAAATAAAAATATTTTTACAAAAAATGATATTCACAATATATCGACTGGGAGTCTGGTTCCTCCCTTCTCTGTCCCACTTCGCTCAGTGGCCAGCAGGCTGAACTCATACAGGAACCCTGTTCAATTCCCTTAAGCCAGTTGGGAGGGGAGGGAGGCCACACAATGGAATTTGTTGGTCCCAGAGACAGCAATGAGATTCCAGAATTTACCAAAAGTTTGAAGGCCTGAGCTTTTCCAGACCCTTAACAGTTAGGGATGCAAAATACTCACTAAAACATCACTCAAAGTATCTCGGTCACCTTTGTTGTTGAAAACACTTCTACACCCAACTCCTGGCAACATCCAAGAACTTGCTGTCCTGTGCAACTTACTTAGAGGGAGTAGGTAGACACTCTCACTTTCCTCTTCAGAGGGGAGCTCAGGGGGACCTCAAACTTCTGACCGACTGGGGATCAAATTTCAAGCTTCACACTAAAACAGTGATAATCAAAGCAGGCCGCACACCTAATGTTTACTCCCTGAACATCCAATGTCTGCTCACCTCTCCTGGAAATCACTGACTCACATTCCTGCAAACATAGAGTTTATTGGCATCCTCAAAAGTCACTGGTTTGCAAGCTCAGATGTGCATAGAACTACCTTGAGACTTGTTAAAAACAGAGATGTCTGAACTCCCCTCCTTTGCAGATTCCGAGATTCCAACTTGTAGGTTTGGGTGTTGTTCCCCACCCCCCTACCAAACTTTCACTGAGAAATTTTTCTTGGTAGTAAATTTAGCAATTTGCAACTATGACTCAGTGATCTAGCAGAAGGTTCCTTTGACTTGGGCAGTGAATGAAGGAGGCAAGTAAAGAGATTCTTCTCTTCCCTTAACAATCAAGAGACTCTTCCATAGCAAGGTTTCATTTTAATAAGGTCCTCAGGTGAGGCAGGTGCCTCTCAGAGACTGAGAACCACCATATATGTATATGTGAAAACAAAAAAAGAACTAGTTTTCTTAGGTTTCAGGGCAGTTCAGAAATAGAGAAAGATATCAGCATATCACCTAGAGATCTTGTTAAAATATAAGACTTGGACTCAGTGGGTTTGGGGTGGGATCTAAGATACATTCCTAGTATTTGCAGGGATGCCGATGCTGTTGGCTCCTAGAACACATTTTAGGTGACAAGGATTCCAAGAGCACAGGCTGGAGGGGGGTTCCACAAACCTGAATCAAATCCTGGCTTCCCCACTGTACTAGCTGTGTGACATGGGGCTAGTTCCTGAACCTCTCTGGCCTGTGTTTTTAATCTGTAAAATGGTGGAGCGTGGGGGAAGATTAGTACTGAGCCCAGTGTATTTTAAGAATTGTCACAGCGTGTAAGCACCTATCAGGCAAGCACTTACCACAGTACCAAGCACAAAGTAAGAGCATAATACATGGTAACTCTTAACATTTACAAATTACCAAGTTCTCACTTTGAGAGTTAGGCTTCTGGTCTCATGCAGAGCTGATAGAATGGCTATTTCTGGCCTGGTGCCTGCCTGGCTCGCTGCACTGCTTTGCCAAATTATAGCTTAGCTTCAACTAGGTTTTTCCAGTAATGGGCTTGAGCAGAGCAGGACGAGGCAGGGAGGACTGAGGACTCCTTATCCAGATTGTGGGTGCTCAGTGGGCAGCTCCCTACCCCACAGGGTCTGGTAATGCAGGGGTCAGCGTGGGACGAGACCATTTCTCCTCCACAGTGGTTGCTATTTCCAGTTCATGTTTATGAAATATATGTAATTCCAAGGCTTTAACAAGAGAGAGCCTTCCTTTTGTGGTTGATTTACAGAGTCATATTTACACTCTTATTACAAGTTAGCATTCCGGGCTCTAATTCCCTTGGGGCTCCCGCAGATCGTTCTCAGGATAGCTAGAGTTATACGCTGGTCAAACCTGCTGACCATGTCATTCTGAGTGAGCAGACGCGGCTTCCTGGCTGCTTCCTGCCAAGGGCCTGCTTGGGTTTGGAGGAGGCTAGAGCACAGCCCCGCCTCTTTGAAATAGAATGCCTCTTGCTGTGGGTTGCTGCTTTAAAAAGTCTGAATGCTCTGCAAGCTGGGATAGCCACAGTTGGAGAGTGAAGCCTGTCCCCAGGAGAGCCGATGACCAAGACGCCAGCATTCTTCAGTGGTCAAGGGGGTGATTATACTCAATTATGTGTTCTGGAAATTTAAAGCCACACACAGCACAGGGTTCGAACAGCAGGAAGATGCTGAGTCAATTAACTTTTGTCATCAGCCTCCTCCCTTGTATGGAGTCACACCGGAAGCATCTCACTCCACTTTCTCTAACCCTCTCCCCCTTTTTGAATACTGTCTGTATCCCAGCCTTTGATCTGGAGAAGCCGGCTCGCTGCTCTCTCTGTGATTACACACCTCTGCAGCCAGAGGGCATTCTTTAAGGCATGAATATTCTTCCATTAATGACTGAGGGTTTTGTTCTTTTTAAACCATCCCTCACAACTAGGATGATTTTTTACTTTCTTTTAAATACCCTTACAATTAGCTGCATAGCTTCACGGACGGGAGTTAAAGGCCAAATTATTGGTTATTTCCTTCCTGGCTTTTCTCCCCCAATTTCAGGCATTCGCAGAGAAGATATAAGGGCCTAGCAAAAATTCCTCTCATAGGTCCCCTGGGTGGCTCAATCGGTTAAGCGTTTGCCTTTGGCTCAGGTCATGATCCCGGGGACCTGGGATTGAATCCCACTTTGGGCTCCCTGCTTGGCAGGAAACCTGCTTCTCCCTTTCCCACTCCCCCTGCTTGTGTTCCCTTTCTTGCTGTCTCTCTCTCTGTGTCAAATAAATAAATAAAACCGTTAGGAAAAAAAAAATTCTTCTCATATTAACAGATAATAGTGGCAAGAAAATGGATTTCCTCTCCTCTTTTTTTAGAAGCTGAGGTTTTAATCTTGATACCCAGGAGCAGGTGGATAGATACCTCCCCACATATCAGAGGAGGAATTCTGTGTCTTTGCTTTCCTAGGGAAGCAACAGAAACCCAGTTCGTGGATTTCCTGGTAGGTGGTGAAGAGTTTGCTGGCCGTACATTCAGTACTACTGTGCACAAGACCCCCAGATTGGGGATCATGGCCTGGGGGTCGCTGAGGTAAGAACTACTGGGCCTCCTCACTCAAGAGAAAGTAGACTTGAAAGAAGAGAGTCATATAGATGGAGATGAGGAAAGATACTTTGTTTTAGGAAAACATGAGCCTCCAGGCACAAAGGAGACATTTGAACTGATGGAAGTCTCTATCGCCTCGGAAGAAAGGGCACCTGTTGTGGAATCCCAGTCCCAAACCCAAAGAGAGGGCAAAGTGGGGAGCAGGAACAAAGAAGAATGGGAGAGAGAACGCAACCAGGCCAGGGCAGGCCTGCGGGGAGAGGAAAGCAAGCTCTTGAGGCCGTGTGAAAAGCATACAGCATGGGGGTCCTCAGTGTTAAAATGTAGTTAAGCCCAATGAGATTTAAAAAAACAAAAAGTAGAGGAAAATTGCCATGTTGACACGAGTCACATTCACTTAATGAACATACCTGCACTGAATACTTAGTTCACGGATTTCAGGCAATTAAAAAACACTAAAATGCACGTCGCAGAGCAAGATTCCCTTTTTCTTTAAGAGGGTGATTATTATCGTTACTATTATTTTAAAGATAACCCATGGTGGAAGCCCATAGCTTTGCCAGCAAAAACACCATCCTGCCATCGCTGAAAGTATGTTACAATTTGTGGCTATGCACTGGGCATTTGACATGGAGTGGTGTTCTGTTTCAACCCAATTTAATTATATGCTCCTTTTATATATCGTGGATGGCTCGCACTAGCAGAATTGTTTTGCCTGGTGAAAAACTGGCCATGACTTGTCATAATGGGCTGGTTTATAGAACCACTGAAGTATAGTTACTGCCCATCAGTCGGGAATTATGGCACCATAACAACCCTTTATTTACATATACTGCTGAGACAGTAAAAACAGCAAATAGATTTCTTAAATCGAGACGGCAGAAATTTCCCCCCAGGGCACTTGGCCCTCATTGTGGCGGCAACATATGCAAGTCTAAATAACTTTGGTGTCTGTATTTCGGCAGTGTATCATTTCATGGACAGTTTATAACATTCTAATAATAAAATGGACTCTAAATTCGGAGTTGGGCTTCACGAACATTAGATGGTAATGCGCACAGCAGAATCTCTAAGTGATTTGTGAGGAAGGTTTAAATTTGCTAATCACACTACTGCTGAGAGACTCTGCAAAGGGGCTCGCGTGTGATCAGGGGCTGTTGGGAGGCAGCAGAGGCTTCAACCAGGGGAGTGCCTGACCCAGTTTATGTCAGCGCAGGAACCGCAGCTGGGGAAGTCAGAGATTCTTTTACTTCCAGACTCCCAGGACTTAGATGATCTTGGCCTTTCCCTCAAACAGCAGAAGCCCTCCATTCCCTTCCTATGCTTTTGTTGTCTCTCCTCTTCTTTCTTTCTTCTTCATGATATAGGTTTGGGGAAAAAACTTATTGCCGTAGAGCCTCGCACCTTCACTGTTTATCTGTCCTGAGATTCCCTGTAAAATGCCCTCTCTTTAGTCCTGACCCTCTACCCCTTTACAGAGCAGTCATTGGATTTATTTTTAATGCGCACATTTAAAAAGCATTCTCCAAAGCATCTCCACTCTCTTTCCATTCCCGGAGTGGTGGCTTTAACCCTTCCCTCCCTTTCTAGGGAAGTTTCATGTCTGGGCGACAAAGGATCGCGTGGGGATGTCATGATTCAGATTCTGCCACCAATCATTCTGCAGTGACGCCCATGTGGCTCAAGAGGGCTGATACCTCAAAGAGGGTCCTATTCCTCCCCAGGCCTGGAAAGGTGTGGGGGGACAGGGGACGGGCCTCGTGACAGCATCTCTGGGCCCCTGAGGTCACAGCCCTGAGCCTGTAGCTTGCTGTGAAAGGACCAGTGACACTGGACACTTCTCAAGCTCCCGGACCTTCCTAAAGGAAGCCCGGCCAGTGTCTGAGTGGGAGAGCACTTGAGTGGGGGAAGCCTGTAAAAGCCAGTCCCTCGCAGGTCGATAGGCCCCTCTGCCTCCCCACCCCCACCGCCCCTACCTTCTCTACCCCATCCTCCCACCATCCCCAAGCCCCCACCCCTGCCTGGTGCGAGAGCGGAGCGAGGTGCACTCACCTCCTGAAGGCAGGCCGGAGCAGCTGCCCCCATGTTGGCACGGGCTGCGCTCACATGCGTCAGGGTAGAGCACGCAGCCCAGCTTCAGCTCGGTCAGGCCCACCACCTCCGCGAAGCTGCTGCGCTTGTTCTGGAGGGGAAGCTCGTTGTTGTTCAGCACCACCGAGTCCAGGCAGCCCTGGAAGCCGCTCAGCACCTGCGTGACCCGCGCGTCCGTCAGGCTGCGGATGTTATCCGCCTGCACCAGCGCCCCGAAGTAGATGGTGCTTTCCGTGCTCAGCGTCTGGAAGTAGAGGGGTGCCCTGCGCCGCTCCACATAGCTGTCGTCCAGGGACAGGCTTGTGAAATTGCGGTTGAGCTCCAGGAAGACAGAGTGCCAGCTCCCATCATTGACCGCCCTGCCGGAAATGCCCAGGATCCCCGGGCCATTGCCGCAGTCCAGCTGGAACCACAGTTTGCCGTCCACGATCTGTGTGGGGGAATGAGCATCGGGCGCTTTTCAGTATGCATCTGGCAACAGACTCCTGGACACCCCGGTTTCCACCCTGTCCATGGGAAACCTCTAGGATAGAGGTTGCTTTGGGGGTCAGTCCTAAGTCTGTGGTGGCTTGGTCTCTCCCCATGATGTGCCCTACGCATGCCTGAAATGTCCCAGATCTTGCAAGGAGTAACACCAGCACATCTGCATAGATCTGCCATTAAATTTAAGAATGTTCCTATTCTTTGGATCTGTGCCTTTAAGAGGTCACAACAATATCTTGTTGAGGGGGTCTGTTGATTCTCTGCACCCTTCTTTGTTATTACCACCGCAGGAATGATTTCTATGAACTCAACATTTATTTACAAATATTTATTGAACATCTACTATGTCCTAAGCAGTGTTCCAGGTGCTACAGAGACCACTCTGAGCAAAAAGAGTTACTATCTCTGACCTCAGGGGCTTATGTTTCTTTGCGGGGGAGATGGCCATAAGTCAGATAAGCACTGAAATAACTAGGTACTCCACAAGCAAGTCTGTGTGAAGTTTCTAGAAGGGAGGAAAAGAGGCCAGGCAGAAATAAAAGATGCCCTACTTCCCGGCTTCATATATGGTTAAGATTTTAAAATGCTTCTATATTAAACACTCGTATATTCTTAAGACAGTTCTTTAGGGGATGCCTGGGTGGCTCAGTTGATTAGGCAGCTGCCTTCAGCTTTGGTCATGATCCTGGGGTCCTGGGATTGAGTCCCACATCGGGCTCCCTGATCAGTTGGAGCCTGTTTCTCTCTCTCCCTCTGCCCGCTGCTCCCTCTGCTTGTGCTCTCTCTCTCTGTCAAATAATAAATAAAATCTTAAAAAACAAACAAACAAACAAACAAACAAACAAACGGTTCTTTAAGATGGCTGCCCATCATTTAGGTTAAGATTATCCCACAAAGTGTTCAGGGCTTGGCCATTTGCTTAGAATATAGCAGTGTATGTTTAATGACATCTGGTCCCCCAGAAGGGTTTATCTGGGTAACTGTTCACGCCTCATCGATGCCCCCAGCCCCAGTCCAGAGTCAGCTACAACAGAGACCTGCCTACTTTGATTGCACTGGTGCATGGAGGGCATCCAAGTCCGTTCTGGGAGGCTAACAAACCACAGGGGGATATTAAACTCAGAAAGTGTGTGCTGTTGAGTGATGGCGGCCGGCCAGGACCTGTTGGCCAGGAACCGGTCCTCCATGGAGACCCAGGTTCAACTGTTACTGAGGAGACGGACTGGCCTTTGAATCCCCGGGGATCCACCCTCCCCTCTGCATTTCCTAGAAACGCAAAGTGGCTTGAGGATCCAGGGAATGATGCTGGATCCCTGTCCTGCCGACAAACCGATATTGGGCCATGCAATGACCTGCAGCTAGAGACTGTGAAGAAACAAAAGGTACTTTGCAGGCCTTTTTGTGTGACCCAGCAAGGGGGTCTTGTGGGGGCCAACATCTGAGTCATGCAAGGCTGACAGGCCTTCATTTAGGATCTGCTGACATCAGTATTCTCGTGCCAGAATGTGGGCAAAGAACACAGACGTGGGGAGAGTGGGAAGGGGAAGTGAAGGGAAGGCAGACCTTCCAGATCTCGAAGAGCGAGGCGGGTATACACACCAAATGAATTCATGGAAACAGACTGACCCACTCTTCCCAACACGTGCTTGATTTAGGATGGCCTGATGGGGATTTTTCACAGCATTGCTCATCCTCACGAATGAAGTATTTCTTTCCCTGTGCTTCAGTGTGTTCCACAGGCAACGAATTCTCAGGGACTCACATTCCTGCCTCTGTGGATTCTCTAGCCCCTTCTCTTCCTGCATATAAAGTCATGCTGTGGGAATGTGCATATATGGAAGGTAGGGCGCTGTGCGAACCAGACAGAGCCCTGGGAAGTATGAATGAGGACTCTCATGCAGGATTTGTTGTGTCGCACTCAGGTGACCTGGAGAGCACTGGATGACCTGTCTGGGCTTGGGATCCCTTATGTGGTGAGCAGAGATCGTTGCTATGGCTCCTTTTCTGAGGAGCCCACGCCCACTGCAGAATGGTTAGCTACCTGGTACACAGTGCACACATACTCCACTCTGAAATGCAATTGTATACACATAAAGAGACCGGAGGCAAATATTTATGTGTTTTTTTCTAGAGCTTTCCTATGTGATCTACGCTGTTTTGCCTCGGTCATTTTTTGGTTCCACAAAATGGACTGAATGGATATTGTAAATCATACCAGTAAACTTGCTCAGGAAAAACTCCTGGGTAATATCCATATTTTTATTTCAATGTAAGTAATAAAATGATCAAATGCGACGTTGGGGACTTCCTTCCTCTGGCACAGTCCATCTGCTGTTATGCTCTGTGGCTACAAAGGGGTGTCCCCAGACTATCAAGGAAGATCGGGTGGTGAAGCTGCGATTCATCGATGGTTTTGTAAGATGGTGTATTCCATTAACAGATTTCCTCGGTCCATTCCCTTCTCCATCCCCACTCCCTACCTCTTGGGATAATAACCAAGTTGCAAATTCATCCAGGAGAGCCACTGTAGCTCTAATGTACTCATATACATCGAAGTTCCGTAACTAACAGACATAAAATGATCCCATAGGAACAGTGAGTACGGTTCCGTTTCTTTTCTGCTGAGAAAAGTAACAGCAGCAACCTGCTGAATGATTGGGAAGCCTGATGCCTTTGGAAAACAAGAGTGATTAGTATCCTCAAAATTCTAGGCATTTGGAATTATAAGCCTTGTTTAGGTGACACGCCAGAGTGCTGATGTCAGAGGTAACTTTGTAAACGTTCACCTTTTCCTATGTCACAAGCCTATTACGCCAGGGAGGGAACACTAGTCTGTTCACACTGGAAACTCACGCTCTGATCATATTTAGCTTCTCTGTCTCCAGAATAGAGTAGACCTCATTCGAAAGGATCTTTTAAGAGGACAGAGCCTTCTCAAGCCAGACAGCAAGCTATTTTAATAGAAATTGTATTGCAGGTGAACGTGCTAAAAAAAAAAAAAAAGTCTGCAGCAATGATCTGAAATGATGTGCTTGGGGGAGGCAGGTAGGCAATTCGGTCAATGAAATGCAAGATTCTGAACAGGACTCTAATCTTATAAGATATTTAGGTCCTTAGTTTTGTCTAAAATCAGCGATGGGCTTTAACCTGGATCTTGAGTGGCTTGGGGCTTGGAAGACAAGCCGTCAGAGCTCTAAGTCATTTTGTAGGAAAGCAGGATTTTGAGTGAAAAAGTATATAAATCATGGCACAAAGTCTTACTGCTTCGAATCTTTGGTTTGTGGCTCCAGCAAATGCACTGATGCCCCAAACTTGTGAGAGGGTTAGGAACTATTCTTTGTAAAGGGAACTTTTGAAAAACCTGTTTTCAAGGCTGTCATTGATGGTTATCTGGCTCAAAAAATATGCCTTAAGGGTGTGCCTGAGTGGCTCAGTTGTTTAAGAGTCTGCCTTTTGCTCAGGTCATGATCTCAAGGTCCTGGGATCGAGCCCTGCATCAAGCTCCCTTGCTCAGTGGGGAGTCTGCTTCTCCCTCTCTCTCTGCCCCTACGTCTCTTGCTCTCTCAAATAAGTAAATCAAATCTTTAAAAAAAAATACCTCATCATATGTTTTTACTCATATGTGGAACGTAAGGAAGAGCACGGAGGACCACAGGGGAAGGGAGGGAAAACTGAGTTGGAAGAAATCAGAGAGGGAGACAGACCATGAGAGACTCTGGACTCTGGGGAAACAAACTGAGGGTTACAGAAGGGAGAGTGGGGGAGGATGGGGTAACCAGGTGATGGGGATTAAGGAGGGTACGGGTGGTTCTGAGCACTGGGTGTTACACGAAACTGAAGAATCTTGAATGCTACATCAAAAACTAATGATGTACTATATGCGGGCTCATTGAACATTAAAAAAAAAAAAAACTTACATGAATGAATAAATGATCATCCCAGCCCTCCCAAACTCTTCTTTTGATAAACACCTTTAGTACTCCTGACCTGCTTGCCCTGGTCAGAGGGTCAGATCCACTCCTGACTGGTTATGTTTGGGTAAGCCCACCCATTTTCTCTCTGAACCTGTTTCCTCACAGGCGAAAAAGGACGGGCTCCTATCTAGGCACAGGAAAGTACAAAAATACATGCATGTATTTTGTGAAGTAGTTTGTAAACTTATAGGTATCTTATTATTATCATCCTGTAATTGCTATCAGTTAACTCACTTCTTAGGGATACTCTTACACAGGTCCTGGAAACTCTGGAATCCTGTGTGGGCTTCCTTGCTAGTTTTCTATGTTAGAAAGATCTAGCCATTCCAAGGGGGCTGTTTTAAAAAGTCAGTGAGATTTCCCTGACCATCTTCCTTTTATTCCTGGGGTTTTGAGTTAGCTGTATTGGAGAACCATCGAAATGAAACCATGTGTCATCTATAACTTCCCCACAAGATGAAATGATGACATTTCTAGATTAACAAGCAAGGACTTCTTGTGCTTTCACTATAATATTGGACCCAAAAGACGGATACAGGGGGAAAAGCTGTAAATTTCTCCTAGTGATCTGACAGGTTTCTTACACAGGTTTGAGAACAGGCAGAGAACCTATTGCACCATTTTTATTCTTGTTTGGGCTGCCTGAAAATTCACTCATGGTTTGTGTTCAACTGATATAGCAACCTTTGGTCTAGATTTTTTTAACAATGATATTCTGCTCTTCCCCACTTCATTGGCTGGGTCTTAACCTTTTATTTTCTTAACCTTTTATTTTCATCTTAATGGTGCTCTGATCTTACTGCATTTCGGTATTTATGGTAAGCCTGGGATCTCTTCTGGAAGAAGACAAGGTGTCAATGGTCAACTGAAGAATGAGCACCTTCACTGCTGTTAAGAGACAGTGGTGCTCCTTGTCCATGAACATTTTTAACCCTTAAGGTCTCGCACAATACTTCGACTGTCTTCAAGGGGTTCCCTACACCCCCATGGATTGTCTCAAGTACTTTTTAGAGAACGGGCTCTAACTGGGAAAGTAGAAACAACCACGAGGTGCAACTTAAACAAAGCATTTCAGTATAGTCGTTGAACCTGAGTACAAGGCACATACTGTACCTAAAGCCAATGAAATTAAATCTTGCATGAGGCTGGAAATGTTAAGCAAACAGATTCAAATCCCCTAAGTGGATATTCCTGGCAACTGTAGGAGAATATCTGCTATAGTTCAGTACAGCTGTGTCCTGCTTTAGGCAAACTCAACATATGAAAAGCAAACGTACCGAACAGACAGATTGGGGGTGATTATTCACATCACAAAGGGATTAATGGAAGGGTTCCTTCAAATAGCCACCATCCACCGTTTATTAGAATTCCATTTACAGAGATTCAGTTTACAGAACTCTCAGAAACACGCTTGTTTCGTGAAATACAATATACCTTAGGAGCCAGAGCTGCCTAAAAGGTTTAATTATTCTTCTTTCCCATCCCCAGGGTCCTGTGCGTTTTAGACCTTTGCCAACGAAGTGTCAAATGACAAGCTCCGTTTTTAAGATCTGGCCATTCAGGCCCAGTAGTTTTGTTCGCTCTCAGATTCAGTGCTCTAGAAGAGATCTGCTAGTAGGAAGTGTCTGCCTCGTAAGGAAGGTCTGCAAACCAGAGGTCCTATTAAGAACTTGAAGGAAACGGAGGCCGGCGACACTTCAGCTGAGCTCTTGGAGCTAGAAGCTCTGAAGGGCCAGAACCCTTCCCCAGCAAGTATACCAAACCCCACCTCCCAGGGCTATTTAGAAAGTGATCTGCTGACCTAAGGCAGGCGGGTTCGGGGCTAGAGGTTAAAAAGACAGGACTTGGGTCTTTGCCTGTGTCTTCCTCCACCACAAATACTGGATTTGAATTCACTGTTTGCTAAAACTGTGCCTTGAGAGCTTCTCCTTTTGGCTTTCCGAGAGCTGAAAGGATTCTCTGAGTTCAAAGAGTGCGGGTCGTGGGAGAGCCCCCCACAAAAGTTTTAAACCCAAACTGCCTGCTCCCTCCCTCCGGCCACCACGCAGTGCCCTGCACTACCAGAAGCAGGTGAATAAAAGCCAGTGTGATAAGAGAAGCTACAAGCACTGTTGTCCTACATTTTTTCTCCCTCTGGGATGAAAGCCTGGGACTCCTCATCGACTTGGATGTAACCAAGCTAACGATCAAAGAACAGAAGCTCTAAAGGCCCACCACGATCCCAATTAAGCCCAGTGATGGAACCCTAGGAAGGAAACAAATGTTGGCCATTTCCACTTGTATGGGCACTTCCTACCGGTCAGACTGCATTGGCCTCTGAACACACAATGGACTGGTACAGGGACCTTGCAAGAATGGGAGAACAGCATCAGATTAAACATCTGCCTCCTTCTTCTCCCTTCTCCTCCTGCACTGGAAGGCTTCCCTGGGTGGACAGATGCCCAGAATGTGACTTCTGATGAAATAATGGTAGCAGCAAGGCTGAGAGCCGGGGGAGATCAGGCAGGAGAGCAGCATGTACAGTGAGGGACATGGGAATGCAGGTCCGGGACCGGGCGTTTATGAGCTGGTTGACCCCGGGTAACGAACTTAACCTTTCTGAATCTCTGTTCTCTCCTTGATCAGATGGGGCTGATTGTGTGTCATAAATGTATCATATTAACTTAGTCATAAAAAACAAACGAGGGGCACAACACCGTTAGTATTCGTGTCGTCGTCGGTTTCACGAAGGCACCAGAAGCTGTGAGCCAGAGACTTGCTCTCAGGGAGATCTGGCTGCTTTGGAGCGTTTCTGAGATTGGCAAGGATTGCAGCAGTGGACAACTGGGGGCCGTGACAGGACGCAGGGAACCTCCTCCACCCTAGGTCTCCAACTTCCTCCCCGAGTAAGAACAGAAGTCACCTTCAGGGTCAGTGGGGGATAAGCCCGTGCGGGAGAAGAGGAGACAGCCAATCTTTTTAAAGGACCACCCCTGCCGTGGAATTGATTAGGAAGTGCATTCTAATGAACTGTGGCATGATTACAGCTCCAAGGAGGGCAGCCCTTGAAACCACTCTAGAGAGAGATGCCCCAATATCCGAAGAGCCTATTCTGAAGCCGAACGTATAAAAAGGAAATGGGATATTGGCGCACTTCCCAGGACCACGGCTGCTCCGCTCTGCCCTCCAGCCAGTTTCTGGTCTTCAGAACTTAAAAGACAAAAAAGATTTCAGGCCCCAGTCCGAGAGCCAAAATATTAACATGAGAACTGACTGCAGGAAAAGATAACCCATTTTAATTACCTTCAGAATTATGCAGGGATTTGCTCTGGTGTACATTATAATCCCGTTGCTTTGCAGGGTGCGCAGACGCAGAGCGAGCCGAAAGTCCTCTTCTTTGCTATTTTCAGACAGCCGGTATTTGATGTAACTGTTTCCAGCAAAGCTGAGAGAAGTGTGCCCTGAGAAGACCATTAGGAGAAGACATATATACTGGCAACATCCAGACACGGTCAGAGACTCAAGAGATCACCCAACAACCACCAAGCACGTTGATGAAAGACCGTGGGAAGTTAATGAAGGCACTGAGGAGAAGCCGCTTTTGATTAAAAACGGGTTCTCTCCACTTCAGGTCACAGCTTAATTCCGAAGTGAAAAAAAAAAAAAAAAATCCCAGTGGTCTCATGCCAAGGGAAACTTGGTGAATCCTATAAACTGGTTTCTCTTAGAGTCTCAATTCCCCCTTTCTAAAATTAGCACTGTTAATAGATAATGCCCTTCCTGCCCACTGTCAGCCACTCAGACACTCAAAAACTTGCCACTCCATGAAATAAGGGAAAGATAAGTCCACTTGCAAAGAGCAGCCCCTTCCCGAGTGTCTGAATGCCAAACAGTCAACTGATGTCATTTACTCTAATGTTGGAAGAAGGAAGTTCATGTCTTGCTCCTGTGTCATCACAGTTCTACTTTTTGACCGTGAATTTTAAGGCTAGCCCTTTCAGAATCCAAAGTCCTACTCAAGTCATCCCATTCTGAGTTCACCCTCTTTTGTACTGACTTCAACCTTATGATGCTGAAAAGCTGTCTTGCTGGGATAAGAGTTGGCAAGTGTGAAAATACATCCAATGGATGAAAGTCATGGACAATCACAAATTTTCTAGATAGCAAAGAGAAGGGAGATGGGCAGAAAGTGACATCTGAAGTCAGGAGATGTGCTGGCTTTCTTGTTACCCCTACATACCCACCTGCTTTGTGCCCAGGGTATGTGTAGGGATGGGGTCAGCCTAAGTATCTTTCAACTCTGAACCCTAGAGGATGTCAAAGGCAAGTATGCCGGTGACCTCTTCACTTTGCAAGCAGCTCTGCTCCTGACATCATCTATGAAAGAGCTTTGGCTCCCATGCTTGAGAACAGTTCTTTATCTTTGCAGAGACTGAATTTCTAGAGCCCACTGCTTAGGAAAATGCCTTGCATGTGGCAGGCATCACTGTTCTGTATTCCCCCTCTAATTGCTATTATAATCCCCACTTCATAAATATTTCTTGGATTCCAAGAAGGGTATCAGTGTAACTGTATATTACATAGACTTTCTACCAGAAAGAGTCCTACTGGTACCAAAAATGAATACTCCTAGAGTTTAGATGTGATAAGGAATATGCAAATCAACTTTAGTATTGGGATTAAGGGAGGATCAGTAACAGGATATTTGGATCAAAATAACAGAAATATGTTTCTTTCTTTCCTTTTCTCTCTTTTTTTTTTCCCCCTTTAGGAAACAGAGATGAGCACCTGCCCTTTCGGGAACATGGAGCAGAGAGTCCGCTCCCTTGGTGATCTAGGCTGGGCTTACCCCATGGGAGGTCAACTGCACTAGGTCAACTGTACCTTCTGGCGAGCTCTGCTTTGGGGCTCTGGCTCTGCAGCCATCTGACCATCTAAAGGCCGTGCCATGGATACTCTGACCCTCTGCCTAACCCACGGCCTTCTATTTTCCATTTTACACTTCTAACGTCCGTGCGACATCATCGGAAACACATGTTGTGGTCCTCTTGTTATACAAGGAGTCCATGGTCATTGCACGTTTCCTGAGCACAAGCTGAAGCTGGACTAAATCCCAAGTACAGGGAGGGCAGATGTTAGCTGGGGGCCCCTGACAGTGAACGTTGTATGCAGACAGAAATGCTTGCCTGAAGAGCTAGGGCAGAGTCATTTACTCAAGGGCAAGTGCTTCAGATTTAATAATTCCACCCCCTCTGCACCTGAGCACTCTCCGAGCTTCCCTGGTGGACACTGGCAGAGGTACGGTCTCCTGCTGGCTTCGTAACCCACACACTGCATGTCCGCCGGACATGGCTTCTCCATGCAAGGATCGTTGGACCCCGGGCACAGTCCTCCTGTGACGAAAGGGAACACACATGATCAGTATGGAGGGAATCACCTCACATCCTAGTCGGTACCGGGATGGTTCCAGAGCTGGGCTCTACAGGCTCTGGGTTAAGAGGCAAAGAGGCCACCCAGAAGTGAGAGCACCCGAATGGGCTTCAGCTGCTGTGAGTGACCATCCAACGTCCCTGCATCTGCCAAGAGCTCACAGCCAGCCTGAAGTAGGCTGGCCTCAAAGAATAAATGGAACTCTTCCTTTTTGGTTCAGATATGCTAAGGTTGTAACTGGACCAGCGTCAGCTGAGAAAAGGGCACACTGCGCGGGCTCTGGACATATTTATTAGAGCGGGGTTCTGCTCATGAGGAACTACCCGGATGCATGGCTGGAGTTCCCAGTTGTCCTACACCGTTTTTCTTTCCTGCCCTGAAAAAACTTCAGGGGCTGCTTCGGAGGATGTTGGCTATTGTTTTCAGAGGGGGAAAAAAAAAAAGTGTTTCTAAAGAAAAGTATGACTAATTCTAAATCGGGCAAACACAATTCCCATTGTTTCCTAATCCCTTTTGCTACCTGCTTTTGTATGGATTTGCGATAAAGGTGCCCCACCGTCTATCAAAAACAGTCGAATTATCGCTGGCAAAAGCACGTTTTCTTGCTACCTGTTCGATGCTCACAGCACAGTGAGATGGAAGGTTAATCCCTCAGAAAGAAAAGCCTGGAAAGCAGATCAGCCAATGAAGGCAACATCCAGGACCCAAGTGAGTCATTTCTGAACTGTGGTGAGGATAAATGGGGAGTCCACAGGAGGAAGGGCACGTTTCAGAAGTCTCAGCTATTTCAAACGAGTAGGTCGCTTTCCATGTGGTGAGAGTTTAGGCAGTAAAAGGACGGTAGGAAAGGAGAAAGGAACGAAAGATTGTCGGAACTGGGTTAGCAGTGGCCTAAAGCGGCACCTTCTCTACGAACCATGAATGCCCGGACCTCAGCAGCTTTCTTCCTTGGGAGGATGTGACCCGTTACCAAACTCCCATCCAGCCTCCTCCTTGCTCGTCATTAAGCATATTGTCCCCTTATACAGTCATTTCTTTGTCCAGGAGAAAGCAGACATTTAATGCGAACTACATAGAAACACTTAAAAACTGTAATCCTCGAGAAGAGCAGTATAAGTAGCTCCAGCAAACTCAGAATTCATAAATCCTATTTTCCACCGGTTTAGAGCTCAGCCATAAAAGATCCTCCTGGCAATGATCCAGCTTACAAAGTCTTAGAAGATGAAGGGATTTGCAACTGAAAATTTGGAATGATCTCTACAAATGGTTCTAAAAGACCTAAGTGCCCCAAAATACATCTTCCTATTTTCGTCCCAAGAAATCTTTACTCCTGCCATGTATTTATCAATATTTATGCAGCTTCAAACAGCTGTTCTACCACCTTACGATCTGCTTCAAAGGGCTTTGGATAACCAGTTTTAAAATGATTTTTGGTGCATTCATTCAGCAAATAATTTTTTTAGGGCCAAAGAAGTGAGAAGCCTGGACACGTAGATTATATATTTCTTTCTTTGGAAGAAAGAGAGAGAGAGAGAGAGAGCCCCTGCCATGGGGCTCTATCCCAGGGTCCTGAGAACATGACCTGAGCTGAAGGCCAACACTTACCCAACTGAACCACCCAGGTGCGTGAAGCCTGGACATACAAAGATGAAAGGAAACCATGCCATCTCTTCCTCCCTCCAGGAAACAACCAGCAAACACATGAAGACAATGCAATGAGGTAACTGCCTTGATAGAAGTCTGGGAATGCAACCAGAGAAGGGACAACTGTGTTTCCTGGGAGAATGTCAGAGGTCCTCACCAAAGAAGGGAGTGTTTTAAACTTCAGGCTTGAAGAATGAGGTCCTTTGAGGAAAAAGGGGCTGTGTTACATGGGAATGAGCCAGCCGTAGCCCGTGGCTTGACTGCTTGCGTGTGTTAATGCTCATTCACGAAGAGTTCATAACTCTGCCAGCTGACTCTTTGCTGTCCCCATACATGGCTTCATTTCAGTTTTGGGTGGCCTTGGGCACTTCCAGGTTGCTCCTAAATGTGGACTGGGTAGTATATGCTCAGAGATGCTACCTCAGCCCAACGCTAACCTTGGCCACATGGAGGAGGCCATGTGCATAGATGAATCACAAAATGGATCTCATCCAATAGATGTAATTCTGAATTACCTTGGCCTCGCCTTCCAGTTGCACACAGAAACAGTAATTTACGTAGTTAAGAAATCCATTTCTTCCCATTCCATGGACATGACTTTTTCCATGTCCTACTTTTGCCCACCGGCAGATAGCTTTCTCTACATTTCTACATTTCTGAGACACAGAAGCATAGACCCCATTTCTGCTCTAGTGCAAGTCTCCACTGTTAAGAAACCGTGCATTATCAAAAATCCCATTTAAAAGCCATTATTTCAGAGGGGGAAGAGAGGGCTAGATGATTTCAGACTCATGACAGGAAAGCTATTTTCTTCTGCAGGAATTATGGTGAGATTAAAACAAACAAACAAACAAACAAACAGCTATAAGCATATATAATAAAAACTAAACAAAATATTTCACATTAAAACAGGATTTGAGTACTTCTCCCTTTATCCACTTTTTTTTTTTTTTTTTTTTTTTTTTGCCTCTTCTCTTACCATCAGCCCTGCCCTGGTAGCTGGCACAGGCTTCTTACTCTGTCACCATCTCTCTTATCTTGGGGTAAAGCCAAAGCCACTCAGACCAGCAGCTGGGGTTCAAACTCACAGCTTTTTCTTTTCTCTTGTGTTATAACCGTGGAACCCATATAATTACATCCACTAAATTAATGGATTATGTAAGATTCAATGCCCATTATAAAAACTCTAGCTGGAGGATATGTAAAAAAATTACATTAAAGTATTATAATATGAGCATTTAAAAGTAATAACATTAATATACATATTAGATACATAGTAAGTATATATCTATTCATTCTAGCAGCCATTGACTTCAATAGGCTCTTTTTCTTTCTTTCTTTTTCTTTTTTTAATAGGCTTTTTAAGGCAAAGGGGACAGTTCTTGGCAAGTGAACTATCTTTTGATGCATTAAAAATCCTCCGGGGCCTCCCCCCTGCCAAGTCCCAGCCCGGGCCGGGAGCAGTCATAAACATTCGGACTCCAGCTGCTGCTGTCAGCTCACTCTGCTCACAGTCGGTTTGCTCTCCTGTGGCTCAAAAGAGCAGGAAGGCAGATTAGAAGTCTGGAGGTTGGTGTAAAATGTAATGTCTTCCTTAGCTGGGGACAGATGTGAGCACGTGCGCAAAAGAAGGCCTATTCTGAAAAAAACAGTTCTCCCTAAACTGAATAACCCCCATGTACAATATTGTATTTCTTCCCTCCCTATCAGTTAGGATAAGGCATTAGGTCCTTTCTGACATGTACATTGTCAGAGGGACTTGACCTTTGTACACCAATGCTGAACACTGTCATATGTCCCTCGACTTCAGGTATACCCAGATATTTGGGTCCTGAGGACACTTTCCTGGGGATAATAAGCCTCTCTTCAGCCAAAGCCCTACCTTCTCCAGCAACATGGAACCCAGTATGCTTTATATGGATGCTGATGGGTCAACTTGTTTTTAGAAATCCCATGTTTATTCCATTCCCCTCTCATGGAAGTATAGACACTATTGTGAGTCTGAAAGACCCTCTTTCTGGTAGCACTCGGTGCCTAACTATAGTAATAGTTACGAGACAGTAGGGTCAGGTCCCATTGGCCTCTGGGAGGAAGTTTATCTTATTAACTATCATTAAATAATCCAGGTTTAATTAACTTGCACTGTGATCGGTGACAGCTGGGGGAGGGGAACTCTCTAGACCTACACGTTCCGCATCTCCAGGCATCAATCAGTTTGGAGCCAGAACGAGTGTGAAGGGAGAAGGGGGCCGCTTGATCAAACCAACTGATGCCGGTTTGCTGCAGCAGGACAGAAGGATGGGATGTCTCGCCACTCTGAGAACACGCAGCAGGCAGAGAACTCTCTGCTCCCCGTGCCCAGGTCCCCTCAAGAAGCCAGCGCAGTTTAACAGGACAGGATCTGCGGTGCAAGTAGTGGGCTGGATCTTGGCTCTGACCAATTATGCCACTTATTCATTCACTGTGTGGCTCTGAACAGGTCACTTGACTTCTGAGAGTCTCGATCCCCTTTTCTGAAAAATGAAGCTAATAATTGTTCATAGAATTGTGAGGGTTAAATGGGTGTATAATGTGTGTGTATGTGAAGGCAGTTTTTATTCTACTTTTTAAAGATTTTATTTATTATTTGTGTGTGTGTGTGTGTGTGTGTGTGTGTGTGTGTAGGAGAGACAGAGAGAGATACTGCCAACACAAGCAGGGGGAACAGCAGACGCAGAGGGAGAAGCAGGCTCCTCGCTGAGCAGGGAGCCTGATGCAGGCCTCGATTCCAGGATCCTGGGATCATGACTTGAGCTGAAGGCAGACGCTTAACAGACTGAACCACCCAGGAATCCCACGAAGGCAATTTTTTTAAAGGGAAAAACTGAAAGTAAAAACAAATTAGTACAAGGTCTCAAAACTGGAGATGCTAGTTGGATTCAGCCCTATGGCAGAAGCCTGAACTCAAATGTCATCTTTCTCTTGCTGTCTTTTTTGGGTCAAATTCATGATTTGTAAATTGATAGATGATATGAAATACTGTGTGCCTGGGAGGTACAAGCTAAGGCCTGGAGCATTTTATTAGCCAGCGTCCCAGGCCACTATGGGGGGTCAGACCCTTGGCCACCTTGTCTAAGGCAAAGGTGGCCTTGTATGCAGCCTTGGACAAGAGAAAGGTGCAGAGGATGTGGCTACTGTCCAAAAGAAGGTTTCCACGTTCTGAAGTGTTGCTCAGGTGGAAATTTAGGTCACTTTTCACAGAGTTGACAATGTTTAATTCCCTGGAGCAGAAGCTTCAGAGCTTTAGAAACTGCCCAGAGAATCATGATTCTCTGGGGGTTTTGGAGGTTCTCGCTGCCGTATTTATGGCTCTTTCCCTTGTCTCCCCAGAATTCTCACAGCCCCCAGGATAAAGTCTATGCCTTGAGCAAATACATCAGTATCCACCAGTCATTATTTTCACCAACACTTTGAGCTAATTCAACCCCTTGATGTACGTTTTCTGCCTCATTATACTTTGGTTCCAAAACTGAAGGGTAAATATCCTACGCCCTGAATTCACACACTTGGCCAAGATGCCATGTCTTAGCAAATACTGCACAAATTAGTAAGCTCTCCTCTTAATTCCTGGCCTGCATGAGGTTTTAAAACATATTCTCCAGAGGTCTCGGGTTTGAAGTGGTCTCTTAGGGTTCTCCCACAAGCGCAGAATCATCTGGAATGGTGTTTGCTTGGCTCAGCTGTATTTTCCAGATGATTTTGCTTAAATTTCATTTTAAGACATCCTCTCCGGGGCAGTTGTGTGTGGGTGGAATATATAAGGGAAGATCCACACTCTGGGAAGCTGGTGTCATCACCAGTGTAGACACCTCTAACCCTCTCCTGGCATTTGGGGACTTGTGTGTGTTGGAGATGAGGGAGCTGCAGAGACATTGCTGTTATGAATGTAAAATGGAAATGTCCCAGTTTCCAGGTTAAGATTCAAAAACTACACTGAAGGTTATTTGAAACCACTGGGTTGAGGACTGTTGGCTTTCTTCTCTGAGTGCTAGCCTTAACGAACCCCAGCCCAAGGCAAACCCAATCTCAGATTTTTCTCTGCTTTTTAAAAACTCACCAAGGCTAAGTTTAACATGTCATACTGCCTCACAGAAGTCTTCGTCATTTTATTTTATGGTGCTTATTAGAAGTGCATTAAGGAGCCCCTGGATGGCTCCGTCGGTTAAGCGTCTGCCTTCGGCCTGAGTCATGATCCCAGGTTCTGGGATTGAGTCCTGCATCAGGTTCCCTGAGTGGGGAGTCTTTTTTCCCCTACTACCCCTCCCCCTTGCTCATGATCCCTCTTCCTCTCAGGCTCTCTCTCTCTCCTCAAATACATAAAATCTTCAAAAAAAAAAAATAAAAAAGTTCATTACTGTGATTGCCTATCACAGACTCCATGTGCCTGTCCCCCTGTACTGGACTACCCTGACTCCTCACCATCCTTGCCATGTGTCCAGGGCATGATGCTGGTTCATGCTTCATGAGGACAGGAGCCACAGCAGCCTCACTTACCCCTATTCCTCTAGCATCCTGCCCAGGGCCTGGTAAAGTCTTCATGTCACTGCTGAGTGAATAAGCAAATGAAAGGATGCCCCAGATCTCTGGGTCCTTCTCTTCACTGCATCCCCTGTCTGGCAAAGACCTAGTAGGACAAGCTTCACTGCTACTAATGCCTTTCGTGGACTCCTCCAGTAGGACTGAGGAACCCCTCCTTTGTCCCTCTTCTCTGCCCTAACAACACCACCTACAACTGTTTCTAGCTTCTGTTTGCAGCCAAGGAGCAAGGGAACTTCTGCAGTTTGCCTAGGAAAAGAGGATTCAAGGGGTCACAACCACTGCCCTTTAATATCTGGAGGGCAGCTTGTACAGGAGGAGTTAGACAGGTCAGGTTCTGGATGGTTCTAATGGATGGAGCTGGGTGACATGAGAAGAAGGTGGATTTGGGTGTACTAGGAGAGAGAAGATCATCTCGGGTCCAAATTGCGAGGTTGTGAGGCTGGCTGAATTGCCGTGTCAGGAACGTAGTTAACGGGATGTCTGTCATGGGAGAGAGGTTGGATTGGAAACCTTGAAGGTCCTTTCAAATGGTTGCAGAAGTAGTAGGGAGCCATGTTTGAGGCTGCCCGCTACAAATCATGGTGCAGCCATTGGCGTAGCTCTGTGAATTTAAGCAAGTCCACTGATCTTCCCAAGTCTTAATCTCCTTAACTTTTGAGGAAAGTTCATGATACTCTGCCTTTACGGTTATTAGAAAGGTTAAATGCCATTTTGTATGTTGGAAAAACAGCACAGTCCCTGGTCACCACTCAATAAATGTTAGTTGTTAAACTTGTTGTTGCTTCTCCCCTCCATGCCTTGGCTCTCATGCTTCTCGGCCTGGAGCACGTGCGTGATTCTAGGCATCCTTTCAGATCTAGCTCAGTGGGCATCACACTCAGTGATGTGCTCCAGTGTGGCTCTCCCCTCCCTGAACAATCTCTTGTGACAACGCCACAGGCCACGGTTGAGAGCAGGACTGCTGCTGCTCACACTCAGCCTGGCCACCGCCATGCTTCCCCCATGGCCAATGCTCCCTTTACCTTGTTCAGAGCTCCGGCTGTCACTGCCATCAACACCCTGGTCTTAAGCTCCAGTGGTCTCCTAGGGAGTCCATTCTCCTGGACAACTGTCTCCTTTTTGACAGATTTTTATTCAGACTTCTGTTTTTTTCTTTTTAAAGAATTTATATATTTATTTGTCAGAGAGAAAGAGCCAGAGACCACAAGTAGGAGAAGCCAGAGGGAGAAGCAGGCTCCCCACTGAGCAAAGAGCCCAATGTGGGACTCGATCCCAGGACACTGGGGATCATGCCCTGAGCTGAAGGCAGACGCTTAACCAACTGAGCCACCCAGGCATGCCTATATTGAACTTTTGAAAAGTCATTGACATTTTTTAAAAAATGAACAACTGGCACAGCCCTATGGGGCAGCAAGGGGGCAGGGCATCAGGGACAGCCCATAGGGCACCCAGCGTTCCCTTCAGGCTTTCTTCCTGAAGTGCTGATATTCACTGAACTTGTAAAGTTCACCAGGAGTCATCTAGTGACATCAGAACT
The DNA here is from genome assembly GCF_022355385.1 of Mustela nigripes. Lineage (NCBI taxonomy): Eukaryota > Metazoa > Chordata > Mammalia > Carnivora > Mustelidae > Mustela > Mustela nigripes. Next base: position 66,955,632 of record NC_081557.1, on the reverse strand, counting down.
CTGTGTCTCTTGAAGTTCAGTTCAAACATGATGCTTGATGGTGGCTGGAATTTAATGAGCTGATTTGGCACTAAAATTCAAGTCTGCTTCCATTTAGTCAAAACCACTCAGCATTTTGGTTCATGATGCTAATTTTGTTAATTGGACCTAAAAAACTGTGCAGGAGAGAAAGAGGAGGTGGAAGTGGGGAGGAGTATATTGAGGCCAGATCTCTATAAATACTGCGACACAGACCAAAACAGGCAGCTACCTGTCCTTACCATTGTAATTATTCCACCAATGGTGGAGAAGTCCATTTACTGTATCTGCCAAGCTCCCAGGGTAAACCAAGGAGCAGTGAATACTAGTTGTGCATATGTGTGCACACATGTGTGCGTGTGTGTCTGTGTGTTTTAAGGGGGGGGGGAATTCACTGAATTCAATTACCTCCCTATCCAATAAACGAGAAAATGTCTAAAATGCCTAGTGTTTCTTTAACAGTTCCTCACTGTATTTCTATCAGAGGACACCTGAGAAGAAGTGAGAGCTATTTCTGTTTCTAAGAGTTTGTCCCTGAACTTGCAGAAAATCTTTCCTATTTTATCTTGCTATGGGATTTCCCCACGTTTGCTTTCCTGACTACCCGTGTTAGAATCACTCAGGGCTATGTATATAGATTCCTAGTCTGCACCTGAGACCCTCCGTTATGTTGGAGTGTGGGCCTGGCGGTAGGTATTTCTGTTAAGACCCATGCTGGTCAGTGGTCTGCCAGGGAAAACGGGGCCATCTGAGTATTCCACAAAGCATACAGCACTGGGAACGTGATTCACACAGGGAAGGGAAGAGCCCTTGTTCTTAAGAGGGGCCCATGAAGAGACAATTGAATCCACATGCCACCCCCACCAGCCACACAGCCCTGGGCAGGGCACGGAGCAACCACATTCCATCAAACGGAGAGGCTCATACATCACCTGTGGAAGATGGGTCTGGGCCAGGTGACCTTTCCATGTCTTTTTACTATGAAAATCCAGTATTTAATTTTACAGCTTAATTATAAGAGTGACTTGGAGGTGAGAAGAGACCCCAAGATGAGCCCGAATCTACATGTACAGCCTTCTTTGAGGAAATGCTCTTTTCAAACCAAGAAGGTCTCTTCGTGGGATGCTTGGGGGTTGAACCACAAAAGCTTCTGGAATGGGGACCTGGGTGGCTCAGTCGGGTAAGCCTCTGCCTTTGGCTCAGGTCATCATCTCCGGGTCCTGGGATCAAGTCTGCTGCTCCCTCTGTTTGTGCTCTCTCTCTCAAATAAATAAATTAAAAAAAATAATAATAAAGCTTCCAGCCTTCTGGATTTACTGGGAGTAGAAAGGTGTATGGGGACCACAGAATAGAAGTCCTGGGCGGGGACCCCACTATGAAACTAGCTGCATTATAAACATTAGTGTCTCAGGGCTCCTGGCTTACGCATCTGCCTTTGGCTCAGGTCATGATCCCAGGGTCCTGGGATCGAGCCCCGTATCAGGCTCCTTGCTCTGCAGGGAAGCCTGTTTCTCCCTCTGCCTCCCTCTGCCCCTGCTTATGTTCTTTCTTCATCTTTCTCTCTCTCTGTGCTAATTAAATAAATACATAAAATCTTAAAAAAAATATTAGGGGACGCCTGTGTGGCTCAGTGGGTTAAAGCCTCTGCCTTCGGCTCAGGTCATGATCTCAGGGTCCTGGGATCGAGCCCTGCATCGGGCTCTCTGCTCCTCAGAGAGCCTGCTTCCTCCTCTCTCTCTGCCTACTTGTAGTCTCTGTCTGTCAAATAAATAAATAAAATCTTAAAAAAAAATATTAGTGTCTCATGAAAAACCTCCCTCTCTCCAACAAAAAAATCACCCTTCTGAGTTCCTTCTTTCAAGGAATTCTGCCCATTTGGGCCTCCTCTGACTCTTCCTGATGAACTCATACTCATCCCTCAAGACCCAGGACACAGACTGTCCATGGTATAGAAATGTCACAGAGAGCTTCCCTCCGGCGAGAGCAGGGATGCCGTCCTTTCTACTCCCTGCATGCATTTTAACCTTATTATTGCAAATAAGTACTTGCAAGCTGACCTCCCAGTGGCCAGCTCCTAAGGGCAGGGTCGGGTCTTTTCCACATTGAAGCTTTAGTGCCTCGCACACGGCTGCCACCACACACTTCTACTGGCTGAAACGAGTTCTCAGAGCACAGGGATTAATTAGCTGGTTTAGTTTCTCCCGCAGGGTTTGCCCCGTCCTGTAGTGAACCTCTTTCGAACCCTGCCGTGAATCACTGCAGGAAGTCCCCAGCAGAGCTTTGGTGCATAAATCAGTTTGCCTACAAAGGAAGTCTAGGTAAAGGCGGGACAGCTGGCGCTCATAAATCCTGCATGTTGGTGGCACCTGCCAGAAACGCATCATTTCCAGCCGGCGCGTTTTGAGTTACTTTGGAGCTGATTTACATATTCAACAGGTCAGACAGCACTGCACCCACCTGATGCGAACACAGAATTCAACGGGTACCACCACGGGGTGAGTGGCGAGCACTTTCTGTGCTGCCGGGAGGCTGTTGGAACATCTCTTGGCAGGAGCTGTGATCTCAGGACCTGTGCTCTGATGGTCTTGTTTTTCAAGCCGCAACCAAGAACTTTCTATAAGGGAAAGAGGCCAGGGGCCCTGCCTGTCCCCAATTTACCTAAAGGGATGTTTTACAAATGGCCTCTCTTCTGGCCAGTTCTTTTGGGTCAAGTTCACGCTGGCTAGAAAAACTCTGGGTGCAATTTTCTTAGAAGAGGGCAGTGAATCTATGGCTCTACGTGTCAGAGAGGAAAAGAGGCAGAGGGTAACACTTCTCACTGACCACCATGGGCACAGGACTCTGAACAACTATGGCCTCTGACCAGGAAAGGTCAAGGTTCAGGGACTCTAGTTACATCAACAAACTTGAGCCATTCCATTTCCTCTGCTTTGAGGGCTGACTCCCTCCCTTGGCTGTGCTCCTCTCTGTGTGGTCCGTTTTTTCTCTGAAGCAAATTGAACTGCCCTTACCCTCAGCCATGGCTTCCTAACTTGTTGGCCTGCCTTTTGCCTGGGCCCAGCTAATTCATTCCCCTCTGCAACCAGCACGCTTTTTGCGAAAGACAGCTCTGATCCTGTCACTTCTTCACCTCACATCAGCCTACCACGGCTCCTCCTGCCTTGGAACAATTTCTACCACGTTCATCCTGGCTAATGGCCCTTGTGTGAACCCTGGGCTTGCTCGCAGGTCTCATCTGTCATCATGCCCCCACTTCCAGTAACAGAACATCTCTGTCACTCCCCTGCTGTAGGCTTCTCTCCTGCCCTGAACCTTCCTCATCCAAGCTGCCCCCTGGCCTGGAATGTTCTTCCTCCCCTACCCGTTCCCATGTGTCTGTTTCCTACTTATCCTTTCTCCCAACTTGTCAGGAGACCTTCCTCCTCGATGGGTCCTCCTGCAGGATTTTGTACTTCCTCTAGCAATACTTGGTGCCCGGGCACCTGCTAGCCTGCTGGTCTGTGCTGCTCAGTGAGCTGTTTGATCCCCGGGAGGAGGGGATTCCCTTGTCTTGCTTGCTCCTGGCCAGGCATCAGTGTTTTGACTCACCATAGGTGGTCAGTAAACACTTTGTGAGTGAGCGAACGCACGCTTATGTGAAGGGCACTGGGGTCTATGCAGACCCGCAGAGGTGCAGGAGCGGGGGTGGGAGTAGCGCAAGAGGTGGGGGCCTCCAAATCAGACTCACCGTTACAGGTGCAGCGCACATTTCTATAGAAACGTGGGCACACGAAGCTGATGCGCGCCGTGCTGTAGGTCATGAGCGCGTGGGAGTCCAGGGACAAGCCCTGCTGGCAGTGTTGCTCCTGACAGTCCAGCCCGGAGCAGTTTTTCTCCAGGATGGCCGAGATGCGCATGACGTTCTCCAGGTGCCGCCGGGCGTTGGACAGCTTCTGGATCAGGTAGGCCGGCTTGTAGAACTCACTGCTGTGCATCTCCACGGCGAAGAGCATGTCCAGCTGGGTGGTCCCCGCCACGGGCTGGATGCTGATGATGCGCAGACTGTCCTGCTTCTGTGTGAGGACGGCATTGCGCAGGGTTCGGCGGAAGCCGTGCATGTGCAGCCCCACGAAGTCCTCGGGGGACACGTTCTCGAAGCGGATGGTGACGGTGTTCTGCAGCATTTCATGAACCAGCTGCTCCACGTGTACGACCACGTCGATGGGCACCTGGAAGCGGCCGTCGCTCACAGACACGTTTAGCACGTACTTACCGCTGTCCAGGCCCCCCAGGGCGATGATCTTCCCGTCGTGACTGTTCACTTTGAACAAGCTCTTCTGCTCCGATTTCAGGGCAAACGTGAGCACATCATACATGTCTTGGTCCGTGGCATGGATCTTCCCAATGACCCCACCAGGAAAGTCGTCCTCCATGGTGACGATGTAAATCTCCAGCGGAATGGCCGTGGGCTTGTGGATACTTTCCTCGATGACCCGTACGCGGATGTAGGAGTGGGAGACCTGCTGGGGTTTGCCCGAATCTTTTGCCTAAAACAGCCAAGAGGGAGAAAGGCAAGAAACTCAGAGAGAGCGGAATCATTGGAAAACCAATCAAACTTCCCGAGAAGACGTTTATTCCTTTACCCGTGTTTGCTCCTTCCTCCATTCCCTGCTCCCGTTCCGCGAAATTGCCGAGGACGTGCATTGCAGGAGGAGAAGTGATTTCTCACCTTTGGCTCCTGCAGCAGTCAGCATGCAGGGCGGGACAGGACACAGTGAGGCAAGGACAAAGGAAATGTAACTGGTGCACTCAGGGACCTTAGGAAGGTAGAAACTCAGCACCTGGAGGTAGTTTCTCCTTAGGGACAAGGACGAGGAAGCTCTCCGTGGTGTTCCCAAAGTCTGAGATGCAGAATCTACTCTCTACCAGTCTGAAAGTGTAGGCAAGGAACCGTACTAGCTTCTGTGAGAAGGCTCGAAATGTCTCTCCTTGCTCTTGGTACCTCTACTGTGATATCAAATTATTTACATAGTATTGTTGGAGGAGTGGAAAGCAACTGGAGCATTCACAGATGTGCTCAGAGCCAAAAGTCATTAATCTGGAAGGTTTCTTGGACCAGAGCAAGCTGTAACTTACCCTAAGAAATAATGAACACAACGAAATGCCATCCAAATATAATTATTATTGTTATTATTGCTGCCATGAATAATGACTTTGGGTTGCCCTCTGTGGCAACTGTGAGTAAAAAAAAAAATCACTTGGTTTCATGGAAGGGACCCAAATCTTCGTATATGCAAACTTCAATCCTGGGAACTCACTTCTTGCTCCTGGCCAAAGCCTTTCCATACCGGCCTTTTTGCCTCTTCGTCCTATTTCACTTTACATAGGCCACTCATCTTGAGTAAGCTGACATGTTGGGAGACCATGGCCATCCGACTTGGCCTCTCCTGTCTCCCTGGGACAACTCACCAAACAAAGGTCTCCTCAGAAGCAGAGGCCATGATATGCCTCAATCACATTAGGTAGCTTTGACAGGTGGAGTGTGTGGCAATTTCTAGTGGGTATAGAGCTGCAAGCCTTGACCAGCGAGTCATCTCTGAGGGTCAGTTAGAATGCCAGGAACTTGGAGAATGCAGATTTCGGTCCAGTGACTATCTGCCTGGCACAGGCTACAGGAATGTCCCTTCTGAACACGGATGCTTCCCTTCCTTCCTGTTCAATTTCACACGAAGAAGCTGCTTTTATTGGTGTGAAATTGAATTTGAGATTAAAAGGGGAACATTCCTGCACGGTAATGAATTATGTTGACTCGCTCAACAAAGAAAACCCATCCGATGGGCACAGAAACCAGCACGAGGGAGCGGGGGCCTGATGTGGACAGAGGACGGGGCCGTACCTGGACACACAGCACGTACTCTGGAGACCCCGTGTGCTGGAAGACCACGGCGGACCGCAGGATCCCATGCGGGTCCAAGACGAACTCCTCCTCTTCGTTTCCCGACAAAATAGAGAAGGAGAAGGGAGGCCCGTTGTGAAAGGAGTCTCTGTCTGTCACCACCAGCTGCAAGATGCTGGTGCCTACCGGCTTATTTTCCTGCATAAAAGAGGATATTAAAAAGGAAGATAAAATTACACCTCTCTTTACACTGAAAAAAAACCCCATCATTACCGGCTAGAAAACAGGGCTTTCAGCAGAAGGGATTCCCTGTGATATTATCTTGTCTTCTGAAAACATGCTGGCGTCTGTAAGCATCATGTTCGGCATCCTTGGCTGCCTCCCCACGACTGCCCCGTGCATTGAGGAGCTGCCGGTATGCATACGAGGACCTCCCAGACGGGCACCGGCTCCATCTTGTCCTTCACAGGTTGGAAAGGCCCTGAGTTCACCTCAATGGCTCTCGACTACAGGGTGCCCACCAGTGGTTGATCGTAAACCCTCTCAGGCCAAGAAAACATCCGCCTTTCAGAATGGGAAGGCCCTTCGTCACATCCTGTCACCAGGAGATCATGCTGAGGCCCAACACTGTGACACAGTGTCACAACATCGAACTTTCTGGGGAGAAAGTAAAGAGACCTCCTGGCAACTTCCCAGTAAACACACAAAGGCACATGCCAGGTGGGAATCGGGCCTTTACGCCTCACCCCTCAGAACATGGGTTTGCCATGTTCCTCGAGGAAAGGGAAAGGGGGTGGATTGGTTCCTAGGCCAAGAATGAAGAGAACAAAAATCCTTAAAGTCATCAGAATTTTTGGAAACCCTCATGTTATCATTCAAGCATTAGTTCGCAGAACCATCTCTTGCCTGTGCCCCAGAATAGAAACACAAAGGCTCTTTGTCACTCCTCCGAGGGTTGAAGGTTCTCCTCACTCCGATAACGCCAAATTAAATTTCTCTGTAGCTTAGGCATTGGTTTTCTGGCCCCCCTCTGTTTAGACTTCAGCAAGTCCACAGCTTTGGGCCTGAAGTCAGTTTCATTAGTCAGGCCTGCTGATGACATTGATTCAGCATTAAGTAAGTTTGGGTCACAGAGATGGAGACCGTGATACACTGCCGTGTGGACGGGAGTCATGCTTGGGGCAGGCACACTCAGGCTCTATGTGCTGATTCGTCTTATGAAAACCATGTGTTGGGATAAGGGAATTATCCTGGGTTGGAAAAAAGGGAGGCACATTCTTTGAAGGAGGAAGAGAAATGGACTTCAAAGATTCTTATTTTGCTCTTTCTCTCAAGTGGCCTTTTGGTCATCAAGGACTAGACACCAGATCCCCCTGCTGTCCGCCACCGCGCGGCCTCAGTGCAGGGTAGATTTACTGTTTCATGGTGACAACACACTCAGCACCACACAAAACAGCAGATTTATTGATTTGTTTGCTCACTTTATAAAGGCCATTTCCTCCAGTGGAGAGAGAGGGAGAGAGAGAGAGAGAATGTGTGCCCCAGGGGTCAGCATCTGAGAAGGAAGGGGGAGAGAAAGCGCAGACAGGCCCCAGCGCTGCTGTGAGCCACGGTCACTGCTCATGGCTGAGATTCTTGTTTCTTTCACTGCTGACTTCCCGTGGTGCACGTGAAAACAGTCTGTCAAGCTGATCGATGGGTGTCATAAACCCGAATGTTGAGGAGGCAAAGCCCATTTTGTTTCCGGGCGAGTGTGCAGAGGCTGTGCGAGGCAGACGGTGCCACTGTGGGAGGCAGCCTGGCAGGAGAGCGGTGTTCCAGGAGGGGAAATGCAGGAAGGGGTGGACCCCAGGGGCCAGCTTGGTGGAAGCGGGAGAGGGAGAAGCAAGCAGGACTGCTGGAAAGAGCATCAGAGAGGAGAGGAAGACCGAAATACCACCAGGGAAGGCATCAGATTTCGTGGACGAAGTGGGAGGCGAGAAGCAGAGGGGTGCACCTCCCCTCTCCCGCCTGAGTCCTGGACATCTTGGCGGAGGAGGTGGGGAGCCGGCCATGGAGGGCCAGACTCACAGTCTTGATGTTATTCCAAAGAGGTCCCTCAGGCCCCGGCTCACTCTCATCTCACCTTCTACCCACAGAGCCTGCAGACCCCATGAGAGGTGATTCTGAGGCCAAACTGGATGAGACAATGGCTGGTTCTCCGGACTCTATGAGGCGCCCCCCACAACTTGCATATCAATCTCCATTGCCTCTAGCTCCTCCCTGCTCACAGCATCCCCAGACTGGATCCCCTGACCCTCCTGGAGCTGGAAAGGTGGGGGCGGGGGTGGGTAGCTCTGCCCCTAGCACCGGGCTCATGAAACAACTTTTGAATTAAAAAATGCATGGGAAGAAGAGGCATCTCTGCCCACCCCCACTCCCCTACTGCACCACAGCAGAAGACCAGCAGGAAGCTACTCCATCCTGCAGTGTGATTTTAAGGAGCAGGTGGATTTAAAGTGCTAAGCAAATTGCTTCTGGAAGATTGATTTTAATGAGTAGCAGCTCTTTCCTGATACCCGATCTGTCTTGGAGAGATGAGACAGTTTGGAGCAATCTCCCTCTGCTGCCGGGACTGCATGGAGTGGCAGAAAGCCAGCCTGCTGTGGGGGTGAAAAGAGGGTGGTTTCTGCAGAGGACTGACCTGGGTTCAAATCCCGACTCTGACACTTACAAGCTGCAGGATCTTGGGGGAGCTACTGAACCTCTTAGGCCCTCAGCTCCCTCACTGTCAAGTGGGGGTTGGGTTGCTGCTCCCTCCCACTTCACTGACTGGGCTGTGGTAGGGAGAGTTGGTGCCTGCAAAGAGCCGCACCCCTGGAAGGACGCCATTGGCAACAGTGCTCATCAGTGGTTCTCAGTCAGCTGCTATGGTAGAGTCAGGCTCTTTCATCCCAGGCTCGTAACAGGATGAGTTGATAGGAAAAAAGAAAAAAAAGTGGACAAAACGATGAGTAAACCATAGCAGAGGAAGAAGGCTGAGTGTATCAGGCCCAGATTTGCTCACCTGGATCACAGCGGTATAGTTAGCAGGCGTGAAGACTGGGCTGTTATCGTTCACGTCGGAAATGTCAATGTTGACAGTGGCTGTGGATGACATCGCAGGAATGCCGCTGTCGACTGCCTGGACAAGCAGGGAGTATCCAGACACCTGCCAGAGCACAGAGGGCCGACGACAGTGAGGAAGGGCAGCCTTTTCGTCCTGCTGCCCACACTCGGAGGTGCTGCAGGCTCGGCCACGGGCTGCTGAAAACTGGCACCTTCTCTCTTGGTTCTCTAGATTGGGGTTTCTCAACCTCGACACTCTGATATGTGGGCCTGAGGTAATTCTTGGCTGCTGGGGCCTGGCTTGTGCCTTTGTAGGATGTTTAGCGGCACGCCTGGTCTCGACCCACTAGAAGCCAATGTCCCTTGCTGCCCATTTGGGACAACCAAAACTGTCCCCATATATTGCCAAGGGTCCCCTGGAGGGGCCAAACCACCCCTGATTAGAACTGCAGCTCTCGGCCTTTGTTTCAAACACAATTGCTGTTACCCGGACATTATTTTTCTTCTGATCCTTCAGGAGTTATGGGTACCTGCCACGTAGGGAGGTTCTTTTTCTTTTTAGTGACATCTTTTCCCATATTTAATTTCACTCCGAAGGCATATATTTTTAGTCAAAACACACAATGTTTAGAAACTTAGTTTAACCTTGGCACAGGAGGAGTTTTCTGGATCATTCTTTCTGACCTAAATATCTTCAGGTGGTCCTTTTGTAACTTCTCACCTAGGCCTAAAGCTGCCGATGAGACCAGGGCCACAGGATCCCAATGCTGAAGGTATTTTCTTGCCTTCTCACTCTAGGAAGGACTGAAATTCAAAGCATCCAGAAAGACACACCTTTGCTCTTTCTTTAAAACACCCATAAATAAGAAACTGCCCGTATCTATTGGCAGAAAATTCTTTCCCCAATATGTTATGCTGCCCTTCGGGCCATTCTATTTACTGTCATTATCTGGCGTGGAGAATCTTCCTACATTTTCCTCAGGGAGCCTGTGCTGAATTCCAGTGAAGGGACGGGGGTGGATGTGAGGGGAGCTGGCCCAGACTAGCTTACCCGTTCCCGGTCTAATTTCTTCTTAACCTTTACAAGTCCTAAGACAGGCTCCACGGCAAATTCATTGTCCCGATCTCCGTTCACAATAGAGAAACGAATCTGTCCGTTGGGCTGGCTATCCACATCTTCTGCTACTAGCTTCATGGGACATAAGCAAAAAAAACAAAAACAAAAACAAAAACAAAAAAACAAAACAACAACAACAAAACCATTACAGGAGAGACCGAGAAAAGGTTTATTCTTAGGGTCCCAGGTCTTACAAATGGGCATAGCTGGGACAGTCTTCTTAGGCACTGTGCTCAAGTGCCAACGATCACCCCCCACTGGAAGAGCTGACGGCTTGGCTGAATGAGCGAGGTGCCATTACTGGAGCCGCCATTTTCTTTCCAGTGATTTCTGTCTGTCTGCCATTTGATGCTTGTTAGACATGAATTTCCTCAGGCCTTGAGCAGGTAAGGGTGGAGCCAAAGCTAACTGATAGGGATAGTTGGGTGATTTTTTTTTTTTTTCTCTAATTCTGCAAAACAATGGTCTCTGTCATGGAGTCAAGGCATTCTCTAAATCTATGCATTTCCATGTTAAGGAAGCCCAAAGAGAATTCCCTTTCCCACATGGCAAACACACCTGCCCCACTGTCTGCTGCTCCATTTTGGGGATATTGGGATTTCTGTGGGTGCAAGTAGTCTCTTCACAGCCAGGAAGGAGAGAGGGCCTGGGAAGTCCACCACTGGTACTGCAGGAGCCAAAGATAGGGATAGACAGAAGGGACTTGTCCAGTAGTGATGGTGATGATGATAAGCGTGGGACTGATGGTTTCCAACATGTAATTTGTAAGTCTGAGAGGACCCATGTTCTCCTAACACATGGCTTGCTCTTACTGGTATTAGAAAAAAAATTCCTTCCAGAAGGAGTTCCTTTAAGAGTGGCCAATCAGGGACACCTGGGTGGCTCAGTTGGTTAAGTAGCTACCTTCAGCTCAGGTCATGATCCCAGCGTCCTGGATCGAGTCCCACATCAGGCTTCTTGCTCGGCAGGGAGCCTGCTTCTCCCTCTGCCTCTAGCCTGCCACTCTGTCTGCCCGTGCTTGTGCTCTCTCTCTCTCTCTCTCTCTCTCTAACAAATAAATAAAATCTTTAAAAAAAAAAAAAAAAGAGTGGCCAATCAATCTTAATCTTGCTCCTATATAAACTGCCCTACTTTTTGTGGATGCGTGCGTGTGTGTGTGTGTGTGTGTGTGCTGGTTGGGGGGTGAATTTATTTTATCCTTAGCCATGTAATAACTTATTATCTTAGGTCAGAAACTGGTGAGAGCTATCATTACAAATGTATTCCATGGTCTGTTCTGTTTTCTTGGAAAACATACACTCCAAGAAAGAAAGTAATTATTGGTCATTTATACCTTGCTATAAACGAATTTATCAGACCCTTCCAATGTATAAAAGAAGGAACAGCTGAAAGATTGGTGACTGACTAGAGTTCTTGGGGACAAAAAGACCCTGAATACAGAAAGTATGACGAGAACCCAAGGTAACTTTTGCTCACTTTTTCACTCTATTTGGAATCATGAGTCCCAGGCATCTGGGCCGCCCACTGGCACCTACCAGAATGACAGAGTCACCGACCAAGGCATCTTCACTGATGACAGCGCTGTAAACATCCTGGCTGAACCTGGGAGGGTTGTCGTTCACATCCGTGAGGTTGATGCTGACGGTGGCCACCGCACTGAGAGCTGGTGTACCCCCGTCTTTGGCTTCCACCACCAGGAAAAACTTTTTGCATAATTCATAGTCCAGGACCTCAGAGACAGAAATACCCCCTTTGAAGAAAAATGGGAAGTTTTTAGATTTGATTAGGGGAAAAAAACACTGGTCAGCAGTTCCGTAATCATGGGAATATTTATAACATCATCTCCAGCCAGGAATTGTAGATATTCAGGAATCTGTTTATTTAATGCCCCGTGGAATGCATTTCAGAGTCTGATTAATGCTGTCAGTTAAAACACAGCCATCCATCAGATGCAACACTGGACAAAAAAAGTCTTTGACGGTTTTTACAATAGTTTCTGAACTTCTCTCAAGCAGCCCTAAACTGTCTGGCATTATTCGCCTCTATGCGGCTGGGGAAAAGGGACAGAAACAAGCTTCCCTGATAAGGGTCTCCTGATGATCCTTTAATTGGACACAGGCAGACAGAGAATGAGCTGAGATGTGGGGCTGTGATTTCATGACCCCCCCACCCCGCCACAGACTTCGCTGAATTCAATTAACCACTAACGTGCTGTGCCAAGTTATGATGTGCTTATCTAAAGCTATTACAGCACAAAGAGGACAAAGAGCTCAGACAGCTCAAGGTACAGTGACCTAACGAAAAGCAAATACCTGGGATTAGCAGTCAAACAGTAAATGTGAGTTTAGTGTCCACAACTACAGGACATGGTGTCCATATCATAGTGCAATTCAAATTAAGCCAGTAGAACAGGTGAAAGTCCCTGGCGAGGTGCCACCCCTTGGAGGGGCTCTGAGAGTGCCTCTCCCTCCCACTATATCCCCTTCTGGTGAGGTGACCCAATCCTGCATTCCGCAACTGGAAACTGGTCACAGTCCTGCCTGCAGAGCTGTTCTCAAGGGCATTCACCTCTCTGCCTACTGGAAAACAATCATTAGGACCAAGATCAGTAAGTCACATCCATTCACATCTCCAAACCATCACCTTCCCTAGCTGCTAAACTTGCCCTTCTATTTAAGGTGAGAAACAAAGTCATACCTATAACAAGAGCCTCTTTTCCCCCATAATTAAGTTTTCTCAGCAGTTACCACTCTTAGTGCTTTGTTTTGTATTCCAGTCTTGTTGTCCAGTGCCAAACTTAAACAGCACTTAACCATTTCCCCATGGTGTTCATATACAATGACCGCAACTAGACAGACCAAGTCTAACACATATTTAAATGAGGGAAATCCCATACATTTTAATTTGAAGTAGGGACCATAATAAACAGAGTTACTGCTGGGAGAAGCTGCTAATGCAATTCTTCCATCAATATCAAAAAATGAAACAAAGCAAAAACAATTCTTTCCACCAATATTTCCTAAACCTGATGGCAGGGATTGTATCTCCTTCCCTTTTTTGCACCACCCCCACCCAGCAGAGTAGGGCCTAATGGAGTGAGAGTGTGCATTCCAGAATCAGGAAGATCTGGGCTCAAATCGTGGCTCCCCCACTGACTCCCAGTGGGCGCTGGAGAACTTACTTAACCTCTTCAAAGCTCTGTTTTCCTCACACGGGAAAGGAGAGAAATAACTAACAATTTAATAGGAATCTGGCGTATTCACTATGTTAAGTAAATGTTGCTAATTATGATAGTTTCCTGTTGATGTTAACTGAATTATTCAAAGGAGAATTTTTGCCACCTTTGCTACCTTGCTCAACAAGTACATTTTCCTTGTGTCCAACGGACGGAAAGTGGGAGAGACTTACCTTTCTTACCTGAAAAATGGGCCTGCCTTGACTAAGATTATTTATAGGGGAATAGGTAGGCAAATGAGAGTATCTATGAAAGTGCTTTGAAAACATTGATACAAACATTATAAATACATAGTGGAAAGTTATATTTACTCTTCAAGGAATACCCAAACTTGTTTCTTGAATTACTATCTTTATGGTCCTAAGTGCCCCCAATAGTTAACTCCCTAATAAAAAGAAAGCCCTAGTGTCCTCTTTTTGTTCTCTTGATTTCTTTCTAGACATGTTTTCACTAGGTGATGAGGCACCGTCCCTGAGTTTGCAAAGCACGAGGCCTGGGAGTCTTCTGACTGGGAGTAGGGGGCGGGACTCCAGCACAGGGCGGGTTCCATCTGACCAGGGTGCTGAGCTGATGAGGTCTGCGTGTCACCGTGCACACACACACCACTTTTCAGCATCTGCTTGGGTGGGTGACCAGAGAGTGGAAGCCTGAGCGTGGACGGGGAAAAGCGCTCCTAGATTCTAGGAGCACTTGCACACACATAAACACAATGATCCAGGTAAAACAACAAAAAATGAAACAAAGCAAAAACAGAAAAGACAGGGAAAGAAACAAACCCTTATGCTTGGTATGCAAATACTACTTCCTGTCCCCCATCTATGAGCAACATTGCTAATCCCGAGCCTTCCTCCTCCGAGACATTACTAGAGCCCACCTAGAGGTCAAGTGTTTGCTGAATGAGCCCACAGCTAGGGGTTTAACACTTGGCAGTGGGCATCCCCAGAAGCAGGTACCAGAAGGACCCCTCACATCAGCACGCAGGCCCAGCCATGAGAAGATGTGCTTCTAGTGGGAGGGAGGGAGGAGGAGGAAAAAGAGTCCACCCAAAGTTCAGTTAGAAGGCTAAGAGAAGCAGGATATACTGAAGCTGAGAGTTCTGAGCAGGTTGGCCTGTACCCACCTGTCTTGGGGTTGATTCGAAATCGCCCTTGCTCATTCCCAGACCGTATGAGATACGTAATCTCAGCATTCGTGCCGATATCTTTGCTGGTGGCAAAAACAGCAAGCACTTGGGTGCCCGGGGAGGTGTCCTCAGGCACACTGACCAGGTAGTCCCTCCTCTCGAACACAGGCGGGTTGTCGTTAATGTCCAGGACGGTGATGGTGACCGTGGCAAGAGAGGACAGAGCCTGGCCGGGGCTCTGGTCGGTGGCCTGGACGCTGATATTGTAGGAGGGCTGCTGCTCTCGGTCCAGCGGCTGCTCCAGGATGATGATGCCCGATGAGCTGTCGATGGAGAAGAACCCGTTGGCAGAGTCCGCCAGGGAGTACACCACCTTCCTGTTGATGCCTGCGGGAGACATGAGAAGGTTAGTGACAAGAGCATGGCTTGACGCTCTGCACTAGAATTTTATGGCTGTGCTGACTTAGGGGGCTGCTCAAAGATCTGTACTGACAGAAACCAACAGCTGTGGTCCTACAAAAGTTTTAAAAATATACAATTAAATTAAATGGTAAGGAAATGTAAAATATTGGCAAGAAATGTAAGTAGTCGTGTATTCTTCACATATTAAAGAAGCCCACATATTTTTAAAGAAAAAGTCCAAGATGTCAATAGATATACGGGTAACGATGTGCCACAGAAAGAGAAATACAAATTCATCCATTCCATCAACACATGTGTGTGTGTGGAATTGATCAGGCACTATTCTAGGTGCTAGGGATTTTAGCAATGGACAAGAGTCAAACATTTCTTGAGGAAATTATTACACTTAGTGGGAGTAAATAAGAAATTAACAAGCAATAAAGAGTAAAATAAATGGTATGTTAGGGAGTAAAAAGAAGGAAAAATAAAGCCGTAAGGGGTGATGGGAATACTGCAGTGAGAGAGTGTGTGTGAAGTGGAGGGAAGGGTGGTCACTTTAAACAAGGTGGTCACGGAAGGCCTTGACATTTGAATAAACACCCAAAGGAGGGGAAGGAGTGAACAGCACAGTTGTTGGTAGGGTAGGGAAGAGGGCAGGCAGAGGGACCCACGAGGGCAGATGTGGAAGCCCCTTTGGTGTGTTTGAAGGCACCGTCCAGAAGGCCCATGTGACACAGTCAGGAAGAAAGGAGTAGAAGATGGTTTCTGGGTGAGAGCAGGCTGGGGAGCAGAAAGCGTGGGGTTGTGGTGCTGAGGTGGGAAGCCAGCTGAGTCTCTGAGGTGGGAGGTCATGACATGGGACTCAGATTTTAACAGGATCACTCAGGCTGCTGGGTGCAAAGAGCAGGACAAGCAGCGAGCGAGCGAACCAGCCGAGACAGCTGGTCGACTTCCACAGGAGCTCAGGCATGTGACAGCGGCAGCTCGCTCAGGCCTCTCAGATGATGAGAACTGGTCGGTGCCAGCCTGTTCTGAACACGTAGGTGATAAGGCTGATTTCTGATGGTGGGGCTGGCAGGATACAGGGTGTGAGAGGAAGAGAAGATCCTGGGATGACTCAGGTTTGGGCCTGAGCAGCTGAAAAGAAGGAGCTGCCATCGGCAGGGTCAGAGGGGATGGCAGGAGGATGAGGACGACAGGCCAGGAGCTCCATTTTTTTTTTTTTTTAAAGATTTTATTTATTTATCTGACAGACAGAGATCACAAGTAGGCAGAAAGGCAGAGAGAAAGGAGGAAGTAGGCTCCCTGCTGAGCAGAGAGCCTGATGTGGGGCTCAATCCCAGGACCCTGGGATCATGACCTGAGCCGAAGGCAGAGGCTTTAACCCACTGAGCCACCCAGGCGCCCCATGGGAGCCCCATTTTGGACAGATTAAATTCGAGATGGGCATCTTATACATAAGTGGAGACTCAAGTAGGGAGCTAGCACAGGAGGCTAGAGATCAGAGCAGAGGTCCACGCGAGCTATGAATGGGCGGCTGCCAGCATTCAGGTGCTGTGCAGAGCCATGAGAATGGGTGAGGCCATAAGGGGATGTAAAGAGAAAAAAGAAATCCAGTGGCCAGGGAGCCTGGAGCCCTCCATCAAAGAAGGGAGAATACCTGCTCAGAAGGTGACCTCAAGCTCTGTGATTTAAAGGAAGGTGCTTACTTAACCAAAATATCATTTTACCTTAATATACACAAAAGCTAGAACTTATCAGCCAGGACATGTCTACCAACAACCAACAAATTAGTGAATGATGATCTGATTGAGTTCTGGTTCTGGAGACCGATTTAACTCTTTTCATCAGAGGACTTTAGCATTTCAAAATAGTTTATGCACCCCAAATTCAGCAGGTGTGAAGATTTGTAAGAGGCAAAATGTAATAACTTTGTAGGCTGAAAAAGCATTATTTTGATCCTAAATGCTTTTTAAAAAAGATTTTTAAAAATTTATTCATTTAAGAGAGAGAGACACACACAGAAAACACAAGCAGGGGAGAGGCAGCGGGAGAGGGAGATGCAGACTCCCTGCTGAGCTGGGGGTCAGACATGTGTTCGATCTCAGGACCTAGAGATCATGACCTGTGATGGTGACAGATGCTTAACCATCTAAACCACCCAGGCGCCCCTTGATTCTAAATGCTCTTAATGAAGACAGCCATGAATCAAGGGTCTTTAGCTAGAATGGCCAACTGAAAATGTCTCTTGCGAATCATGGACTCCTAGAATGTAAGCTTTTAGAGGGGAGGGCCTCCGTCTGTGTTGTTTTCCACTATAACACCTTACCATGGGGTCAGGCATTTGGCAGTAATAAGAGTTAAACACTTTACCTCCCCCTCACAATGTGTAATTTCCCTTAAGCCAAAATTCCCAGCAAACCAATAAAATCATATATCTAGAGGGAATGACATAAATTGCAGTATGTGGCTTTCACCAAAAGGTCAACACTGAGAGAGCTTGTTCTTGGTTCCATTCCAGAGAGTCCATTTTTCCCCAAAGTTTCATCATTTACTTTTATTTCTCTTTCAAAACAACTACCCTGTGATATATAAACACCAACTTCTGATTTTATTGGTGTGGGGGTTAAAAACAAGAAGGCTTTCCTCTTCCCTTGCTGTCCCTTGACATAAAGCCCCAGAGCAGAGGTTTCAGGGATGTTTTCTGACCCTTTGCGGGGTGGCTCCAAGTTTAAATTCTTCAGCGATTCTGGGGGTGAATATACCCAGTGTTCCAAGAGTGCTGCCTGGGTGTCAGAGCTGGTTATGTGACCCAGAGGTGGCCTGGACTGATTAGCTGCTCTCAGGAAACTTTTCAAAATCACAAGCACAGATTTATGGAAACACATCGGCGATGGACACAAATATACCACACGGCTTTTCAAATCCCACACGCGGCCTATGGATCTGACTTCCATGCCCAGCATCTGGAAGACCAACGGCTCTTACCAAGGATGAGATGGAGCAGGAAGTTCACGCAGGGTCTTTCATCTGAGCATCTGCTCACAACTACAAGACCCACTTCTCTGAGGCACAGACCAAGGACTGACGGATTTGCCCCTGGCCACTTACATTTTTAGGTAAGCACAAGGGACAAAGTCCTGGGTTGCCTAGGCAAAGCCCCTTGAGGATTTCCAGAGATCTGCTCCCAGACACGATGCCCCTTCAGGCCTGGAGATCGTCCAGAAGAAGGGAATTTGTGACTTGCTGTTCTGACAGCAGGGGCGTTCAGGAAGAGCTGAGTGAGGAGAGGAAGGGGTTGGAGCCACACCCGGCTGTGGCAGCAGGGCCTGAAGGCAAGGTGCCTCTCATGGCTGCCTTGGGTTTCCTTCACTGGGACAGACAGCTAAAATCTAATTAAAATTATCACGTATGTTCCCCGTCTGCCGCTTTCTCTTCCAGCCTTTTCAGAGGAGCCGGGCTTTGCTCCCATCCTCAAGCAGGAGATGCTGTGTTCTCTGAGCATCCTGCTCAGCGGGCTAGCCAGAGAGCCGTGTTGTTGGAGCTCCGTTTACAAGGCTGACATTAATCAGCACACAAAGACCACGGCTCCCCTCCAGGCAGATTCTGTTCATTTAAATTCGGTGACGGGTTTTTTTCTGCTTTACCACAGCAGAAAGCCATCCCTTTCCCTCCCCCCACCCCCACCCCCACCAAGCTGCTGACCCAAACTCCCCCCCACTTCCCATACATTTTGCTTCTGACAGTACCTTGGGCATTCACACCAGGACAAACTGCGAGATTTATTGTTTCCTTCTCCTTTCTGTTCCCAATCAGACTGATACGGAAGCGAGACCAGAAAAGGGGGAGGGGAAAAAAAACACCTCAAACCAACAAACCTGCTTAATGGTATCACTTATGATTTGGTAGCTCTCAAGAAATGAGCAGAATATATTTTTGGAATATTTTAAAATTCCCATTTGGACCCAACTGCAATGGATTTCGATGATTTCTAGAAATAAAGTCAGATGGGTAAATGCCAATTTGGAGGTGCAGTACTTGGATCTTTGCTGTGTTACCATGTGATGGGAGCTATCTTTGCTAAATGAATGAAGGTCATGTCGCTGAAGAGGTAACTTTCTACCCAAGGGCGTAGGATAAATGCCATCCTTCAAATCACCATCCCTTTGCTATGTTCCCCAGCAGAAAAGATGAACCCGAGTAGAAAACTTGCTTGCTAATTGGCCTAATGCTCTTACTACATGACACCATGTATTATATTAAGGTATAACATTAATCCATCATTTTGTGTCTGTGTTTTTAAGTATGTAATTCTTTTCTCCAATTTGAGCCTAATTTAATGAGGACGGAGCTACTTAGCTTCTCAAAATGCTGAAATGACAGGCTACTGAGAGAAGCACGCCTTTCACTGTAAGTGAAGTTTCTTCGCCTTAACTGTGGCAAACGGAGCAGGCAGGTCTTCAGAGGATAAAAATCAAGTAAAAAGAGAGTGATTAAAATCCCGATTTGCTCAAAGGAAGTCAGAGGCAGTGGCATTTTGTGGAGTGGGCTTGGAGGGAAGAAAGAACCTCTAAAAATTCCAAGTTTGGGAATGCTGTGAGACTGTGTGTGTGTCGGGGGGTCGGGGGTAGGGGTGGCCAAGGGCATCTATATTCCCTTCCTTGGAAGGTTTCTAAATGACGGTTAGGTTCCTCTCAACTCAGCCAAATGGAATGATAGATCTTTTGGGCATGGAACAGCACATAAAAGTCAAAGTTGTGAATGCTTTCAGATAAAGTGGTCCAGTTCTGGAAGGAGATCTTGCCTCTGGCCTATGGTTTGCCCAAACTGCCCAAACTACCCAAGCGTACTTGGACAGGTCACTTAACTTCTTCCCTGGGTCTCAGGTCTCTTCATTTTTAAAGTGACAGAGCCCAGGTCAGTTGAGGCCCAGAACGACCTTCTAGACCGTGCTTCATGTCCAGATTAAACCAAGAGAGCGAGTTTCGTTTATATTTCCAAAAGATCATCCCCCACTCTCAAAGTGCTCATTAAGTTGCAGGCATGGGCATACGTAGGCTTCATCACTGAAGTACAAAGTAAACCTCATCATGATGAGCTACTGGAATATCCTGGATGGGAAGAAAACTTAGCACAGCCATTCTTACCACTCAGTTAAGGGTTCAGAGTTCACATATATGGCTTCGAGCAAGGTTTTATCACTTCAGTGAGAAAGAAAGCTCACTGTAGGATCATTCCCAGGGATCTAACCCAGTGTCAGAAGAACTCACCTTTATGTTTGAGATTGTTAAAGGTGTTAGATTCAGCACTGAATCTGAATGGCGACGCAGCAGGTACATTGAGATTGTTATAACGTGGAAAAAATGTTTTCTGCCCTCCCTTCTAACATCAAGCTCTCTAAGCTTAAGGAAACTGCAAGAGCCCTGTCATGCTTGCTTTGGGGTTTTCGGTCGGAGGCAGTTATGACTCTATCAGGACCTTTATCTGTGACATGCTTACCCCCAGCAAAATGCACAGCATCTGGTCTTTAGGAAGCCCAGTAAAAATGGGGGCTCTGCTCAATTCTTATAAATTGGCTTTTTAAAAAAGATGCTATTTATTTATTTGACAGAGAGAGACACACACAATGAGAGAGGGAATACAAGCAGGGGGAGGGGGAGAGGGAGAAGCAGGCTTCCAGCTGAGCAGGGAGCCAGATGCGGGTCTCCATCCCAGGACCCCGGGATCATGACGTGAGCAGAAGGCAGACGCTTAACAACTGAGCCACCCAGGCACCCCTAGACTGGCTTTTAATAAAAGAATTTGAATTCCAATGGAATAGCTATCTGGGGAAGAAATGATCTGAAATAATCTCAACAATCAGACTCTAGTAACCTTCTAAATTTTGGTTCTCATCACTTATTTTTTTTTCATCAACTTTATTGTTATCCTGAGGCATCATAATTAGTGTATTGCCACAGGAACACATTTTAAGTGTCCAGCCATAAATTCTAACAAATGTATACCCCCATGGAACCGTGGCTCTCATTGGCATCTAGAACATTTCAATCACCCCTGACAGTTCCTTCATGTTCCATTTTGGTCAGTCCCCCAATCCCACACTGCCGGCAGTCTAATACATTGGTTTTGAACCAGCACTTTTCCGGCTCTCATTAATGCCTATTCATCAGTGCCAGAAATCCCACAAGTATATTGAGTTTTCACAGTCTTTATGGCCCAGACTTGGTGACTAAGGCACGCTCTTATTTAAGCTAGAAGGATTATCCCTTGAAGAAAAATGATAGACAAAGCTTTGGCTCTTGAGTACGTCATTGCATTCTTTTTTGACGGCCTTATCCCTAAAAGACAGTAGTTACTTCTGACAGGGGCAAGGGTTCTGTCTTTCTCACAGCAGACATTGGACATGACCCTTGCATTTCATCAGGTTTTGCCAAGTGCCACCTGTTTGACTAGTCTGGGTACAGCTCTGAGGGGAGGGGAGCCCAAAGGACACCGTCTCTAAACCTAGGAGTTTAACAATTGATGAGGAATTATTTAAACTAGAGGGTTTATGGTGGCGCCTGGGTGGCTCAGTGGGTTAAGCCGCTGCCTTCGGCTCAGGTCATGATCTCAGGGTCCTGGGATCGAGTCCCGCATCGGGTTCTCTGCTCGGCAGGGAGTCTGCTTCCTTCTCTCTCTCTCTCTCTCTCTCTCTGCCTGCCTCTCTGCCTACTTGTGATCTCTCTCTGTCAAATAAATAAATAAAATCTTAAAAAAAAAAAAAAAAAGCCTCTGCCTTCAGCTCAGGTCATGATCCTAGGGTCCTCGGATTAAGTCCCGAATTGGGCTCCCCACTCAGCAGGGAGCCTGCTTCCTCCTTTCTCTACCTGCCTCTCTGCCTACTTGTGATCTTTTTTTGTGTGTCAAATAAATAAATAAAATCTTTAAAAAAATAAAATAAACTAGAGGGTTTAGATTTTCCTGCATGCCTTCCCTCAGTGTCCTTCTCACCTCTGAATTGGAATGGCAGGTTCTTTTGATTCTGTCTTGGAGACATCTCTTGATGGTCTGTGGCCAGGTCTCGCCGCCAGGTGAAGCTCCTCTCTAGTCTCACTTAGACTGTAGCCAGAGACTCCTGATGGCTAACTACCTCAGAGGCTTTCCCCTCGTGGCCAAACTTAACCAGAGGTCAGCGCTTAAAACTCTCCATCCAGTTTTGCCTCAGCGGCTCAAGATAGTCACTGACTGCTCACTTCCTCTTTTTTTTTCTTCTTCCTTTTTTTTTTATTTTTTTAATTTACAGATTTTATTTACTTATTTGAGAGAGAGAGAGAGAGATTGCGAAGGAGAGCATAAGCAGGGAGGAGAGGGAGAGACAGGCTCCCATTGAGCAGGGAGCCTGATGCGGGACTCGATCACAGGGTCCTGGGCTCATGATCTGAGCTAAAGGCAGATGCTTAACCGACTAAGACACCCAGCCTTCCTGACTGCTCACTTCTTATAGTCAGAGTGGAGACGTTTGAGGACGGCTTTCCAATCCTCTGCCCTCCAGTCCCAGTCCACCCTATGAGTGTTACCTCTTGCCCCTTCCACTGTGTGCTGCCTCCCCTGGCTTTTATAAAGACTCCATGCACACTTACCCTTCCAGGCCTCTGCTCATGCTTGTCCATTTACTCAGACCACTCTCTTCCCCTCCTTCTCTGATCAACATTCTGCACGCTCTCTGTAAGGTTTCCTCGGGACAGCTTCCTTCAGTTCCCCAGTTACTTCTTTCTCTGTGCTCCCTTAACAGGATTTTTACAGTATCATCAGTTATGTCCTCTCTCCCACTTGATTAATGTAGCTTTTAGGCAAAGGGACTGTGTCTTGTGATTTCTGTATCTCCGTGCTGAGTCTAGGGCCCCGCACACAGCCAGAAAGCAAGGAACGCTGAATTACAGAAGGAGCAAGTGGGGGACCAAAGCAAGAATATGAGCTAACACAGCACAGGGAGGCGGGAAGCACACGGCACACACTGGAAAGTGTGTGTGTTGAAGAACAGAAGAGTCCCAAATGGCTGCATCAGAGAGAAGTTGCTAATATTTGATATTAAAAATGTACTGGGTGGCTCAGCTGATTAAGCGTCCAACTCTTGGATCTGAGGGTCGAGCCCTGCGTCGGGCTCCACACTCAGTGGGGAGCTGAGTCTGCTTGAGGTTCTCTGTCTCTTTCTCTCTCCCTCTGCCCCTCCCTTGTACTTGCTCATGTGCACACACACACAACCTCTCTCTCTAAAATAAATAAATAAATAAATAACATTTTTAAAGATGTACACAAAACGTTCACACATATATACAGAAACTATTGCCAAATGGATATTTGCATTTGTTAATAAAATTGGCAACTACCCAATTGTCCAAGAATGAGGACTGGCTGAATAAGTTACAGTACATTCATATCACAGAATACTACATACACAATCACACAAAAGCGTGAAAGAATATAGAGCGACACAGAACTATGTTTCTGAGCCCGTGAAAAGAGGAGGTTACAAAATCATATCTAGTTTTGGGGTCCATTTTTGTAAAGAAAAAAGGTGGAAGATACTTCACCCAAACCCTAACAGTGGTTAGAATTGACTTATTTTTCCTTTTGCCTATCTTTCTAGGTTTTATAGTGGACACAGATCATGTTTCTAGCAAGTAAAAGGACTATTATAATAATTATGTATGGAAAATTTACTACCAATTTTGGAAATTTTGGAAAACAGTCAAATTTCAGAGTTATTTTCCAGGCCAGTTCAGTTCTCAACATACATGTCATTTGAAGTACTTGTAGAAAAGGATATCTATATATTGTATAAGCATTCTTTTTCTGGGTATTTCCATTCCCCATTTTTTTTTTTTTCTTGTGCTCCTAAACACACTGACTTTACTTAGAAAATGTTTTTTGGTCAAGGTTTCATTATTGAGTTATTTTAAGTGATACACTGTTTTGAACTATTTTGTATCCTTAAATTAAGTAGTAGAAAATGGTTACCCTCAAATCTCCTCTCATTGTTTGTGGAAGGCAAATAAAATCCCATTATAGCAAAAGAGCTCAAACTGACCACTTTTTTATGTCTTTAAAATAGGCATTCAGATGATAGAAAATAAAAGACAGTTGCCATTAAGAGGTCCATAGAACTGCAATTACTTTTCAAGTTAGACTTTAAATAGACTCTCTTGATTATTTCTGTTTTAAGTGCCTTTTACAAGTTTTTCATTGGGTGATGACTGACACTGGAGCATTCCCCCAGGCGAGATACCAACTCTGGGGTCAGGAATCCCCAAAATCGTCAAAAAGGACAGAAGGAGCCCCAGTCAGGGTTGGAGAGATCCTGATGATACCACAGAGACTGGGGACTCTCCAGTTGGGCTAGTACCAGCTCTGCTGGGCAGCACTGGCAACATGATTGAGAGGTTCCATGAAAGATAAAAATGCAAGGCCCCTCATTTTTAAAAAGTTGTAAAGTTCAGCATAGCCCCAGCAGAGTGATAAACCAACATGGTGTCCTTCTAAGTAAAGGACTATATGCAAAGGCTGCAGTCCCATATAGCCAGCCCCGCTGGTGAGCGACACTACCTTCCATGATACCTCAAAAGCTGCAATTCATCTAGAAATAAACCCTCTCAACCATCTATGGCTTGGCACTTTCCTAAGCCCAGGAGAGTCAAGTGTGGGTAAATGAATTCATCAAAGTACTTGAAACTCTGACTTTATTGGTGCATAGAACTTCTATGTTCTATGCAAACACAGAACTTAGAACTTCTATGTTCTATGTGATAATACTAAAAATGTTTCTGAAGAGGGTAGTTATGTATGACCACCGGATCAATCATTCATCGCTCCAATAAATCACTTCCATCCAATAAATCCTCATAGAACTCCTGCCAAGGGTAGACACTAGAAGTGCACAGAAGAATCACAGCCCCTCAATGTCTCCCATCTGTCAGGAGACAATCATGGATTTAGTTGATTGTTGGAGAGGGACGGCCAATAGACATTTCCAAGGGAGGAAAACAACTCAGTTGAGTCATGAAGGAAAGATAGGAGTTGTCAGGAGTACCAAAGTGGAAAAGTGTTGAGAAGAAGGGGCATTTCGGTGACGCGCACACACCTGAAGTCAAGAATGATGATACTGGGTGCTCGCAGAAGGGCAAAGGGCTCAGTACTGTTAAATGAGAGGTTTAGAAGGGCAGAAGCTAAAGCTGTCTATTTTCAGAACCACTAGCAAATTACCATAGCTATGATAAACAGAGCTAGAGTAAATGGAAAGCTGGGAATAAGTGAATGGATGAATCTGCTGAGAGAGAAGGAAGACTAGAGGAGTAGGAGGAAGAGGCTGTCCGAGTGGGGAGCTTTTTGTAATCTGTGAGAAGTTATATAAGGAGCTCCCCACAGGTGACGGACAACATCATGGGGCCTGTCAAGGAGGCTTCACAGGTGAAATGATAGTGAGTACGGTGACGCAAAGCTGACGAGCACACTCCACTGCGCCTCAACATACCCTGAAGAGGCAGGAAAAGTGGGGGTATAGGGGGTCCGTAGTGTCTGCACAAAATGCCCAGCAGTAGGTGGAAATTCCCCAAGACACCAGCACTCCTGTAAATCCATACTCTGAATCCCTGCATGCTGGATCAGAACTGACCCACGGAGAAGCTCAGAAGCTGTTACCGAACCTCATGGCACCCAGGAGTGAAGTCCTGTGTGAATGGGTGAGTAAGTGGCAGTGAATCACTACCATCAACCGTAGAAATTCGAATCCCCTGACTATTCCCTCCCTATAGGGAGTGGTGCTAAAGCCCTTCATTAATATATTCCTTTATGGAAGGAATCAGCTATCTCATTGGTTTAGATTCCCTGTTTGAAAGAAATTGAATTTTACTTTATTTTGTTATTTATTCCTTTTTTTTTTTTTAGAGACAGCATGCCCACAGGTGGGGGTGGGTAGAGGGGCAGAGGGTGAAGGAGAGAGAGAGGATCTCAAGCAGATTCCAAGCAGGCTCCATGCACAAGCTCCTGACACAGGGCTCCATCTGATTTCATGTTCCCACGACCCTGAGCCACCCAGGCACCCCCTGAAGAAACGGGGTTTTAAAAAACCATAATAATGACAACAACTTATATGTGACAAAGGCAAAGTCTTCTAAACCAGGAAGGCATCACAGTCAAAAAGAGGAAAAAAGGTGCTTACCCAACCCTCTCTCAGAATTTCTGAATCAGATTTTGGAGATGGAGCACTCAGCTGTTTGTGTTTATTTTTGGCTGTTTATTTTTAGAAACTCCCAAAGGGATTCTAATGCACAGTCAGGGCTGTAACATGTTTGTCTGGTTCTTGTGGGTTATTTTTCTTCTGGTGTTGGATCCTGGAATTTGGGAGGGAGTAGTTTTTGTAGGGCTCTAATCAACTGAAGGGATCCTAATTTCTTAGGCATAGAGGGTCATTTCATGGTCCCAAATTAAGCCCTGTGTGACAGAAAGCACTCACATTCTTCCCAACGGAGATGGAGAGATTAATTTCCAGCACCTGAGGCTTCCTCCACGAGGGATTTGAGGCTCTGTGAGTGGCAGAAGGAACCCATATACGCACTAGACATAACATTAGAAGTTATGTTGGAATGGCTCACGTGGTTCGTCCAACAACTTGGCAGTTCAACAGATAGGTGTGGGGTATGTATTGGGTGGCTGGTCCATGGCAGGGCTGGTGACACAGAAGGCAGTACCCTAGCCCTCCAAGAGCTCATGGTCTGGTGGGGAAACAAGGAATTCGTATCTCCCATTTTTTCAGAGAGGAAGTGGGGTTCAAAAGGGCTGCAGAGCTTATGTAAGGTGAGACAGTAAAGGTTGGAATTGGAATATTTCATCCGGTCTCCTCCCAAGGCCACTGTAGGATATTGCTTCCCAAAGTAACAGGCAAATGTGACAAGGAGGAGATAGGATGTCACAGTCCACCATTGCTTCCCAAAGTAACAGGTAAATGTGACAAGGAGGAGATAGGATGTCACAGTCCACCATTGCTTCCCAAAGTAACAGGCAAATGTGACAAGGAGGAGATAGGATGTC